>NC_089219.1:183270669-183586872 GCF_963924675.1 Phocoena phocoena | reverse complement strand
GAAAAGGAAGAGAAGTAGAAGGAAATATCACTGATTTGAAGGGTGGGTAGGCATTTCTCAATTTCCTCCTGGCTGCAGTCATATACTAACTCCTTTAGTATTATTGTTCTCCTATATTGAGATGGTGACTGTTTTAATGATACCTAAACATTTACAAAATCTGTCATCTATCGCTGTGGGGGAAAAGTGATTTGTGTATTGGACTGCATGAAAAAGATGGATGCAAGATGATAGAGTTTCACAAGTGTGTTTATTTTTGGCTGTTGTAGCCCTTCTATCCTTTATTCTCATTCAACTCCCATTAATTTTTTTAAGTCCCATCTATGGGAATCTGCGCAGAGAATGTGTCATTGGTGATTTTGCTTACTCTGCTACAGAAGGATGTAAGAAATAACTATAGGAGGGTCACTATAGTTTTTGACATGGCAGTAATAATAACTGAAAGATACAGAATAGAACTCAACCACCCAGAGTTAGAGAATGAGCTAGGAGTGCACCCTTTTGTTGGTATTTCTAACTCCAGTACTCCAAAAAGTATTGCCTCTACAATTTCCTCCATTTTTTACTTCCTAGAAATGTCATGTATAATCCAGAATAAAATAGAGACAACTTGTGCACTTCAATCTGCTGCTATGAGGACAGTGATCCAAGGTCATCAAGGTTAAGTGTTTAAATATTCAATCCATAGGAGCTCAACAATCATGTATTGAGTGCCCAGTGTTAGGGCTACCATTCAAAAAGTTCTTCTGGTAAGTACTATACGAGACAGATTAAATAAAGAAAGGGGGAAGGGGGTACCTCTTTGCTAGTCAGGGCTGGTTGCTGTCAAATAATTCCTTTACGTGGCGCTCACAAACCTCTTGGACCTCCATTATCCTTATGAAGGAAAAACAAGAGTAAAAAAACTAAGACAAAAATAACAAAAGAAAATACGATTTAGGAAATTTTACATATCAGGTTGACACTTCCATGAAAGAGTAAATGGAGCTAAGTGTTTTGTCTTGTTTGCTACCAATAGACAGTCTCACAGGAGGTGGGGAGCTTTATCCCAAAGTGCCAAAGTGTTTTCAGAAGGATTCTCGGGGACCTTTCAGTGCGATCCTCCCATTTCTTCTGGGGACCACTCTGAATTTTTCTTGTAACATGGGCAATAGGCACAGAGAAAATACTATATCTGTGCCCCTACCCCCAACAAGATTGTGGTTGTTCTCGGGCAAAGGGAAGACTTAATCTGCTTTCAGGAATGTGCCCACAAAATAGTCTCTCACCCTCTTCGTGTTTCAAGAGTAATACCTCAGGGACCATGAGACATGGTCTCTGGGAATCAACATTCCTTCTTCTGGCTCTCCATGAATTCACAACTCGCACGTATTGAAATGTACTATGCCTTTGGGGGAAGGCCACAAGGTGTGTAGGGAAACACGAGAGGAATCACGTGAAGGTGTGTGCGGAGTGGGGTGGGGGCAGCGTCTGGTGGGTCCCCAGAGACAGACTTCCAAGTAAGTGAACAGATTATGCAACGTTTTGGAGGCAAATGAGGTCCTCCTGGAAGATGTCAGTACTTCACAACCTCATGTTCCGTTACAGTTGGAACGTGAGGTGTGATGAAGTTGAACCTGAAGTGAAGGTTGAGGGCACAAGGGGGGAAGAAAACCTTGCTACCTAAACAGAGGCTAACAGGCTGGGGAGTACTTGGATCCCTGAAACTGTGGTTTTTAACTTAGTCCAGCTTTCTGAGACATGGCACAGTTGGGGTTAAAAGGGGGGCTCTGCAGAAAGGCATCTCTTCTTCTGACCCTGGCCCCCACCCCTTACCAGCTGTGTGACATTTAGAAAGTCCCTTCAGAGCAGTCTCCGGATCTGTGAATCGGGGGCAACAGTGCATATCTTAAAAGATGATTGTATTAAATGAATGAATACACATAAACAGGACATGGCCTGACATGTCTTCTATGTGAATGTTATAGTTTATGACCATTATACTTTAAGTTGGTAGCAAAAATGTGAAAAGAGACAAATAAATCCATTTGACTTTGAGATACCCTAATTATCTCTCATATTGTGGAGAAGAGTTTATTCTTTAAAAATGTTGTTCACCAAGACCCTCTTTAGTAAAACCAAATGAATGGCACTTAATGGACAAATTTTGCTTTAACTCATGGAGTCAAGTTAAAGCAAGCCGATTTTAAAAAGACTAAAATAGGTCCCTTTCTTGCTTGCTTGCTTGCTTGCTTTTTTTAGAATACCATGCCCTAAACCCAAGAGCCCAATTCTGCTTAAGAACTGTTCTAAAATATGACCCATTTTTTGTTTCATATTTTATTATTTATCCCCTTGGAGCTCCCAACTTTCAAATAAAAGTGAATGTATTTCTTTTAAATAAGAGGAGGTCTGTGCTGTGCACACATCTCGATTCTGATGGTAACAAGGGAATTTTTTTTCAAAGCAGCAGCTTATGTTCAGCCAGTGCCAAACGGAACTTAAAGTTCAAAGGGTTTGACTAAATTTAGAAACCACAATGTTCAAGTGGTTCTAAATTTGACAAAGTCAACGAGAAGCTAACCAAAATTGTGTATAAAATGATCTTTTCTATTATGACAACAGAGGGGACAAGATATTATTATCTTAAATTTAGGAAAAATCAGGCCAATAACTAAATATGAGCAAATTAAGGTTGAACTATAAAACAAATGTGTTGATAATCCAGGAAAAAGAGATAAGCTCTTAAATATTCTCAATGATTTTTCTAGTAAGTTAAGAAGTAGAGAATATTGAAAACAGCAATCAAATCAAGGGGGCAAAAATAAAACTATGCCTATCAAGCCTCTATGGCAATGACTCCGATCTGAGTTTCCATATTGTCAAGAGCAGCTGATGTTTGGCACAATTCAGAATATAAAAGTCAAATTGTCCCCCTGGTCCCCTTTATCGGTTCTACACATTTCACATGCGATATTGCACAATGACGTGTTATCAAAATTCATTTAGTCATTTGCCTTTTTCATATTTTTAAAATGTTACCTGAAACTCTCAATTCTTGAAAGAAAACATTGTGTTTTAATCCCAGAACCCACCTCTGCTGCATTCATAATGCTGCCATCAAGTACCCTGATAAAAATCTACCAATTTTCTTTCCAGGGCAGAAATTTCAGGCTAAGTCAGGGAAAGTCAGATTAACTGCCGACATACTAGTGACACACTTATGGTGATTGTAATATAATTACCTCTAAGAAATAATGAACCACATAAATGCAAATAATGTAATTTTCAGTTTTATTGCAAAGGAAAATGTAGGTTGTGACAGCCATTACGTTTTTCCAACAGTGAAATGATAGAGTTTTAAAAAATACAGCAATACTGGATTTCACTAATGTGAAAGCTACAAGGCAAGTTAATTTAGAGTTAAGTCAAAGGTGAAAGTAATGTATTTTCTGAGAGGAAGGAATTGGCCATGTTTCTAAACCATTTTATGGTCTGAACCAACCGTTAAAAGGGCTACTTTATCTTCACTGTGTGGTGTTCCCTAACCCTTACACTGGCATAAAGTACAACTCCTAACTTTTCCTGGGGTACGAGTTTCATCAGTTCAGAGTTTCTATGCCCTGGAACTCAAACAAATATCATCAATGGACTTCCCTGGTGGCGCAGTGGTTGAGAGTCCGCCTGCTGATGCAGGGGACACGGGTACATGCCCAGTTCCGGGAAGATCCCACATGCCACGGAGCGGCTGGGCCCGTGAGCCATGGCCGCTGAACCTGCGTGTCCGGAGCCTGTGCTCCACAATGAGAGAGGCCACAACAGTGAGAGGCCCGCGTACCACAAAAAAACGAACAAACAAAAATATCATCAACAGAAACTAAAGTTTTAAATGATGGTTTTTTTCAAAATTAGAGTATTTCTGATGAGTACAATTGCTGATTTTTATAACATACCAACTAAAATTCAAATGGAGATGTCAAAGAGTTTAAAGCTCCCCTGCAACCTCCCTAAGTATATATTAGACATTGAAACCAATGAAGAAATACTTAGTTTTAGTGGAATAAAATTTCCATGGAATTCCATTGGAATTTTATTCCAATTTTTTTTTTTTTTTTTTTTTTTTTTTTGCGGTACGCGGGCCTCTCACTGTTGTGGCCTCTCTCGTTGCGGAGCACAGGCTACGGATGCGCAGGCCCAGCGGCCATGGCTCACGGGCCCAGCCGCTCCGCGGCATGTGGGATCCTCCCGGACCGGGGCACGAACCCGCATCCCCTGCATCGGCAGGCGGACTCTCAATCACTGCGCCACCAGGGAAGCCCTTTATTCCAATTTTGTTGGAATAAAATTTTCCATGGAGTGGGAAAGCTGAGACCCTAAAGTTTCTACTGTGCATCTACTTTATTTTTGAAAATAATTGGATACAATTGTCCGTGAACATTAGTGCATCAGTAAATCAGTTTTGGATCATAAATTTGTACTGGAAACAGGACACAGTCTCTGCTTTCTGGTGATTATTTACCTCAGTTTATCATGCAGTATGTGAGAATGTCTAAATTAAATCATCCTGAATAATTGGAAGTAATTGAAGATCATTCTTTACTGCCTACATGTAGGTTAAAACATTTTACTTTAAGATTAAGAAAAGTAAGTTGGTGTTTTTCTCATTACAGCGTAATTCATTTTTGTTGTAAGGACTTAGAATATGCATATTAACACAATAATGACAATATGTCCAGAGACAACTACCATTAATATAATTTTGGGAAGTATAATTTCATCCATGTTTATAATTTGATTTTTGTTTATCCACTGTATCGGTCAGGATCCAGTCAGGAGAGGGGAACCACACAGTGATTTGAACAGGAAATGTTTAATATAGTGGGGTTTTTTTGTTTGTTTGTTTGTTTGTTTTTTCCGGTACGCGGGCCTCTCACTGATGTGGCCTCTCCCGTTGCGGAGCACAGGCTCCGGACGCGCAGGCTCAGCGGCCATGGCTCATGCACGCAGCCGCTCCGCGGCATGTGGCATCTTCCCGGACCGGGGCACGAACCCGTGTCCCCTGCATCGGCAGGCGGACTCTCAACCACGGCGCCACCAGGGAAGCTCCCATAGCAGCCTTTGTATTAGCAAAATAATCTACTGGATTCAGTGGAAGACACGAAAGTGAGCATACCTTTCTAATTGTCAGCTGGAGATCTTTCAATACTAATGCTTGAATTTCTTTTCTTAACCCTCGTCCTTTATTTATGTTTATGTCTTTTTAACTCTGTTAAACTTTCTATATGGTTCAGGATGATAGTGATCTACAAATGAGGAGTCTTTGCTAGACTGCTTATCCACTCGCTATCTTTGTCCTCCAATAACTTACCAGTTGGCCAAATAAATCGACCTTGAGGTATAAATAAGAATACTTTTCCAAATAGTCCTCTTGGCGTTGTAATGACACATATCTATACGTCAATAAAAGGAAACCAAGTATGTTTTGCAGTGAGCTTTGAAAGCCTTTCCCCACCTTAGCTGCATCAAATACACTCACAGAGGAAACAACCAATGCATGGCCTGCCATTTCCAGAGGCTCCATCTGCAAAATCAAAACTGCTTGTTACAGGGGAGGGAAGAATTTTCATTCTACTCATTTTGAAATCTTCTGAAAAACTTAAGGAAACAAAGCCAACATGAAAGGTCAGTGTTGAAAGGAAAAATTAAATGTGCAGCGAGTGTTGCTTTTAAAAATTAGGAGTTCCTAGATAATAGATGGTATATAACTCAACATTTCTTGAAATGGTGTTTTACTACCCTGCTAAAAGTGAACAAATTCGGACAACACTTTCAGAAATATCAGATTGTGAACGCTTTAAGATGTAAAAACATTTGAATTACAGAAATTAAGAAATAAATAACAAGTAAATAATATTAACAAACTATCAATAGTCATTTAACATATATCTGCAATAATTTTCCTATTTTATAAACACCTATACTGTGTACCATCTGCTGATACTTATTTTAATTCATAAAAGACGACATTTAAATTAAAACGTAAGTGACAGAATCAGAACAAAAGAGAAAGGGCAGGAGAATGAACTGAATAAATTCCAAATATGACTTCTAAAGGCAGACAGTATAAAAGCTATAATCTTAGTTTAAGCCTTACACTCTTTAAACACAGTAATTATAGGACATCTGCTGGGAACACAGCTTCGCTATTGGATAACATTAATTGCCCTGTAATATTTCCTGACACTCCCCAAAATATGCCCCATTGCTTATAATTCATTCACATTTCAGTACCATTATGAACTTCTAATTCAAACAATCAAGACAGAACAAGGAATGGGTGACCTTGAACAATCACCCTCTCAGTGAACAGAATTTATTTTGTGCTTTTCAAAGATGTAGTTGCTTTCCTGAGACAGTGACTAATGTAGTGAATAGTATTCCAAAATCAAGCAAATGCAAACAAGGGAAAAAAAATTATGGAGTAAACCCGAGGTTCCTTCCTTCTCGTTATTCTTAGAATATTGATGAAAGCTTTCCATATATTATGCTTTCTACAGGGAAAGTAAAAAAAGAAGTGTGAAGTTCAAGCAAAAAACAAATCCTCTTTATAATGGAGAAAATTGAGTCCTGGATAGTCAAGTATACATCCAAACAGTGATTTCTTCTTTATTTCAACCTGTGAGAACCTTTAAGAATCCCATCAATTGAGAGCCAGAAGAAACATTCACTTCTCATAGCAAAATGGTGGGAGTTGAATGAACGGCTCCTCAGGGGGCTCCTTGTGCAAAATATTTTAAGCACAGTCTGCCAAGTTAACAGTCCTCCTGTGCGCCACCTCCTTGTTTCTTAAGAAATTTGAATTTTTCAAGAAATGTTGTACTCTTGGCCTTTTCTAATATGGAATGCATTAAGAGAAAACCCATAAATAAGTGCTTACATATGCTCATGAGAAAGAAAGCAGACACCTCGAATTGATCTATTTGCCAACAGAGGGGAGAGGGAACAGGCAAAACTAAGAAGGAAGGCAGCGGAAGTTGTAAATGATTGGGCCAGCCCACATTCACACTGTACTTCTTGGATGTATTGGGGAAAGTACTCTGGTCTGGTGCAACCCAGTTAGAAATGCAGGAAGAAAGAACGCAGAAAAATGCATTAGGCGGGAGCAATCCCCGTTGAGAAAAGAGTGTTAGCTTTTTTCCCATGTGTTTGAAAGTCCCAGGAAGGAAAGTGAAAATGTACACTGATTTAATATAACCGTCCCCCACCAAAAAGGAAAGCAAAGTTTGAATTGCCTCAGTGATATGAGACCCTAGAAGACAATGGCACAACAGTACAGAAATGAAGAAAATTGGCATCGACCTAAAACTGCTTTCATGTATTGAAGTCTCTGGTTATTCTTCCAGCTTCTCCTCCTCTTCTTTTAAAATGTTATTCCTCTTATGGCATTTATTACAGTTAAAACTGATAATATGATCATTTTATCCAATGTTTAGAGAAAATGTCTTGGAAGATAATTCTTTTTAATTGTGCCATAAACCTCCTCTACTTGGGTGTAAATCCAGCTCATTTCAAAAGTTTTACTACTGTGTAACTTTTTCACATAGGAAAAGCCCCCAAACATTAATTATATTAATTATGTAAGCCCTTCTTTGTACACCTTCAGTTCAAGATCTTAATTTTAACTATTTCAGCTTAAGAAAAAATAAAATAGAATTCATCCCTATCACCCTCACCTCACCATGTATTTTTCTTATTCCTTTCTTTTTTCTGCAAATTTGGACTGTTTTCAGGGATATTCTGCACAGCATTAGGGAAACTTATGTTAGAACACATGTTGTATCATAGAAAAAAACCTTAAGATAGCAAAAAAAAAAGCCCCAAAGAAACCCTCCCTGAATGATAAAGAAACAGAAATCTTAGAAAGCTGAGAGTGAGAGGTTGAGAAAGAACCTGAGAACATTTACTTCCCAACACCTGGGGAGAGGTACAGAAAATAAACAGGAAAGATAAAATAAAATCGCTTCAAATCAGCCCCGATGGAGCCTGAGAGGATAACTTACCACTGCGAGATTTCCTTGAGGACTGAGGTGATTCTAGGATCGCTATGCAAAGCAACTGTACAGCACAGAGCAGGGAAAAATGATCAACCATCTATGTGCTGGGCCCATACTGGGGGCTGTTTATGAAATCAGATTGCCCATGAAGACATTGCAATATAGTTAGCCTAACAAAACAAATGCCTAATATACTTTACTAGCCTCAAGGCAGATGCTAATAGGATCATGTCTAATGTGTACAGATGTATATTTATCTACAAAAAGTAGAACTCTCAGCTTGCTTTCCTCAAGGTTTCATCTTGCTATTTCTAGAAAATTCAGAGGAGAGTCTCCCCTGTTCTCTGCACAGTCCTTGCATGTCCTTGCATCCCTGCCACCCTTCTTCCACATCTCTCCTCCACCCTACATATCCCTGGAAGGTGGGGCCTCCCTGTTACCATCAGTCTCTGCCCTCCATGAGAAAATCCAATGTCCCTTCCAAGGGTTGAGCCCCCCATACACCCCAGGCTCCTCAGCACTGAGGCTCCCAAAGCTTCTGGGCTTCCTACTACTCTTCCTATGCTAAAGCAAATGGGGGAAATGCCCTCCCTGTTCCTCCCTTTGTGCCAGGCATTGCCTCACACAAGATTCATTAGGCCCTGTCTTCTAGAAAAGCCTCACGTGGAACTGTTGTCTTCCCTTATGACCCAGACGGGAGTTCATTCCACAGCAAACCAGACCACATGCTGCTCCCTGCACATTTCATTTTCTGCTGGGTGGCTCTCTACAAACATTTTCCCTTTGTGCACGTGTCCTTCTGTACTTAGTATTGCATGTTTTCTTGTTTGAGGGTCTTTACAT
Organism: Phocoena phocoena; assembly: GCF_963924675.1. NCBI lineage: Eukaryota > Metazoa > Chordata > Mammalia > Artiodactyla > Phocoenidae > Phocoena > Phocoena phocoena. The sequence continues at coordinate 183,577,996 of NC_089219.1, read as the reverse complement.
CTCTTCTTTGAACCACAAAAGAAGCTGATGTTGTAGGTGTTCCTATCATCTTTATTTTACAGTGAAAAACTTCAGTGTAGCCAAGTAGAACAATTTGGCCCAAATCATGCAGGGGGCAGGTAGTTCACCAGCCTTAAATATTATGCACATTGCGTATCCTACTCTCGATGAACAGTCCTTTAGGAATTGTCTAGATTCCTGAAATGGGCAACATTTGCGGTAAAATGAGATGTCTGCTAAACGTTCCAAATTATGGAAAGTAATGTAAAAGATTGTGCTGGGAATAGGCACCCACAGGGCAAGGTGTTAATATAACCGTGAGGTGGCTCGGGGAGGTCGTGGGTCCTGATTTTATTGAGTCAAAGCTCCGTGTTTTCCTTGGAATTACTGTCCACTCCTGAGCGTAACTCAGGTCAAATGAGAACTTCCACGTGGCTAGTGGAATCCATGAGCTGCCCACTGTAGCCGCTTCATTGCAGAAGCAAATTTAGGCCTCACTCTCCCAGCCTGAAAACTCGGGCCAGCATTGGTACAGCAAAATGACTAAAAGCACAGCTCCTGGGGACACCTCTACCCCTTACGATCTGTGTGGCCCTGAGCAATTACTAAACACTTCCTCGTCTATAAAATGGGTCTCATAATAGTGTCCTCATTACAGATTTGGTAGGAAAATGAAATAAGTTAGCAAGTATCAAGTGTTCAGAGCAGTGTGTGGTCTATTGTAAAGGCTTTTTAAGTATGATTAAGACAGATTTATGGAAAAGACCACTTCTTACATGAGGCCTTGAGGATGGGAAGTATGGACAAATTTCAGATCACAACTATATTTTATTTCTATAACTTTGGAACGTACTAAATGGCAGACCAAACCCACAAACTCTTCCTACTCAATTTCCATTTGCTCTTGGCAAAAATATTCATTTCCCTGTATAAAGAAAAAAGGTCCAGAATAGATAACTGGATATCAAATATCCAACTCTTGCAAAATATCATTCTGTTGAAAGGAAAGTAAATTAATCAGACTCAAGGTGATTAAATCTCTTTGAAAAGGCACAAAAGAAAGAAAGAAAGGAGGGAGGGAGGGAGAGAAGGAAGGAAGGAAGGAAGGAAGGAAGGAAGGAAGGAAGGAAGGAAGGAAGGAAGGAAGGAAGGAAGGAAGAAAAAAAGGAAGAATAAAAAATCTAGGCAAAGAACTAGAGCTTTGTAGAACCATTTTTATCCAAATCCTAAACATCACTCCACAACATCATGAAATGCCTTGGGCCCATTTAAATGGATGCTTTGTTGAGCTACACAATTCATTATCACTTGAAGACACTCAAATACATTTATATGTAATTTGCTTTTGCATGATTTTATTAAAAGAAGAAACCCTGAGTTTTTTAAAAAAATATCTGTCTAATAAAAATAATAATATCCACTTAAAGGTCAATTCTTGATGTACATTTGCCTACTTTAAATGATATTTGTGTGCCAATACCTCTAACACGTTTTCTCATAGAAGAATTGAAGAAGTTTTTCTACTAAGTTATTTGGAACATGGTCCTTGTTTGGAAATAACCTGAAGTACATTGTAAAGATTTTAGGATGTTACTATTTTAGGAAATAAATGAAAGCATTGGCCTATAGCCCACATTCCATTTTATCTGGAAAATTGTGTGCCACAAGCCAGGAGGCATAGTTTTTCTTAGTAAATAGTTAGGCAAATTCATGATGTTAACATCATGGAAAGAAACACAAGAGGGTATCTTCCTTCCAGGGGAAGTAAAATTTCTGGAAAGGTATTTCATAGTCTTTTCCGTATTTTTCCTTCTTTACTTTTTTTAATTACTATCTGTTTAAACTGAAATTGTTTAGATTAAATCACTTCTGCACCCAAAGTTTTTCAGCTGAAGTTCAGGTCCTGGTTTAAACGGCATATTTCTGGTTTTCCCACATTTTATTTCAGATGTTGATCCAAGTTCAAATTAGATTCATATTTTCTGTTCTTTACAAAACCCCCACAAATTCTATATGGTTATAGATTATGTCTATTTAGAAAAATTGAGGGAGACTAAAAATGATAAGGCATATTATAACACGAACCTCATAATTTAGCCTCCGAAGTTCTCTTATTGCCATTTAAGAAAGTAAAGTAAAAATAAAATGAATCAAGCCTAGGATAAGGGAATTTATTTCAATAAGGAAGAACTCGAAAGAAAACACGGCTTCTAGCAAAATTACCATTTTGCATCACAGACCCGTTATTGTTGAATATTCAACATGTTTGACCAACCTTCAGTAACACATAATGCAAAGAAAGGCTTGTGCGATCCTTTTATGAAATATTTATTTAGAAAATGAAAGCATAGTTCCATTTAATAATTATATTCTTCAAGAAAATAATTTGGAAGCATTCAAACTTTATTATTTTATCCAACAAGTAATGCTGTTCTTTGATCTCATTTTAGTTGTTTTTTTTTTTTTTTTTTTTGCTTTCCCAAGCACTTTTTTTTTAAATTGAAGTATTGTTGATTTACAATGTTGTGTTAGTTTCAGGTTTATAGCAAAGCGATTCAGTTACACACACACACACACACGTATTCTTTTTCTGATTCTTTTCCCTTACAGGTTATTACAAAATATTGAGTATAGTTCCCTGTACGGTAACTATACTATACGGTATAGTATAACTATACTGTATGGTAGGTCCTTATTGTTTACCTATTTTATGTTTAGTAGTGTGTATATTTGATCTTACACCTTGAACTCTGCTCATGAGAATTGCACGATGCTTTTCATACCACGGTCTCACCAGGCTTATTCCTTTAGTGTGACCTACAAGGTTCTCAATCATCCCCTTTCTCATCTTGAACCTGAGGTTGCCAGGTACCAAGTGAGTAAGCTCATGACTACCACACAGGAGCTTGTTTCCAATTATACAGACAACTGTCAAGAGATCAAATGGTTGAAAGAACAACCAGTGGAAGGAAGTCTGTGCTGTGAGAAAGGCACGACCTGGGTTCAAATCCCACCTGTATCACTTACCGCATTTACCCATATCACAGAATATTAGGAATTAGTGTCATCAGTCAAATCTGTTACAAGGGATGCCACGCTCAGAGGAGGTCTGTAAGTTTCTGCGTATGAGGCTGGCTGGGTCTGGTGATGTGCCCAGGACCCTCCGGTCTGGCCGCCATGCAGGTGATGAGAGCGAACGCAGGGATGCTGACCATACGGCATCCTTGAGAGAACAGGGTTGACAGCAGGTAGGAGAAGGTCATACATTTGTCTGGAAATGGAACCCAAGCAAGTTTTGATGAGGTCTAGAAAGAAGAAAGAGGGATATAAAGGTCTCTGTGAAGAAAGTAATAACTAGTTACAGCTTCTAAAACAATGTAAGAATTCTCACCTCATTAAAATGTTGGCAGGGACACATCTTAGAAGCTATTATCAATGCATAAATTTTAAAAAGCAATACGTTTTATCATTTCACAAACTCATTCCCTGGGAATTAAGGACAAGATATATTCATCCCAGAGTGTTGAAATTTGCAAAAAAATTCATAATGTGTGTGCATGCCGTTTTATTTTATTTTTCTAAAGTTATTTATTTGCACTTTAATGTTTCACCTATTTGTATTTATCTATATTTACTGTAATAAATATCTATTCCATACCTACTACACACCAAGCACCATATTAAATATAGGGATGAAAAAACATTAGTGTCAGCTCTTGAGCAGTTCACAATATATTTAGCAGGGACAGATCATAACATTCATGAATTTGCACGAGAAATTACTGCAGATCTATAAACAAAGTGCTACAGGAATGACAAGGAGGGAATAAGCGTGATTGGGCCAGAGGGGAAGGAGTTTAAAAAATACACAGAGAAGAGCATTGAGGTGGGCAATGAGGAACGGAGAGTATTCTATGCTTTCTAGAATCATAAAGTACTACTGCTAAAAAGACTTTTGCAATTATTAAGCTTAATTACCTCATTTTAAAGATGAGGAAAGTGAAACTTGGACCTGTTAAATGATTTGCTGAAAAGCTTATAAAGGCAAAAAAGAGTAAGAATCCACGGGGCTTGATTTCCAGGTTCCTGGACATTTTTTTTTTTGGCTGAGCCATGAGGCATGCAGGATCTTAGTTCCCTGACCAGGGATCGAACCCATGTCCCCTGCATTGGGAGCGTTGAGTCTTAACCACTGGACGGCCAGAGAAGTCCCTTGGATTTTCCATTTTAGACTGTGGCCCCAACTTCACGAATCCCACCCCTATGCCCAATTCAGGCTAATTAACGTAGGTTCATTATTGAACAGGAAAATACTTAAACTTAACTATTTAAAGGAGGTAATGACTAAAGCAAAAATCCAGAAGTAATACTCTTAGCCATGGTTTCAAGATATTCCCAGTTATTTACTTCATTGCTAGGTAATATGATATTATCTAGACACTACTTAGTTTGGTGCAAAAGGAAGTATGATACTATTTACCTTTTGATTGAATGCCAGAGATCCTTAATTGACAAGTGTTACTTATGGTTTAAAACATCCCTTGAAACTCATAACCATCTGACTCCTACTTGCCCGGGTCCAGCAACTTTGAATTGGGCCTTTTGCCATTTCTGACAGATGGTCAGAAATATAAGTAGCCAAAATGCCATATATGTGCACTGACTGAAAATTTGGGGTCTGAATCTCAGCTTAATTACCACATGGCTTTCAATGCCGATTTCCACAAACGTGATTAAAGAGATGTGTGGAGGAAAAATGGCTCTTCGCTCGGTGGCTACATATAGATGTTCAAAATCTCCCGCTGCCTTGTGGTTCTCTTTATGGAGAGTCCTATTCATTTTTAAAGCTACAGAGAATTGCATTTTGAACGTAGACCTCCACATATTTTAAGCATTTGCTTTTATTTGGATGCACCTTAATCCCAGAGCAGCCAGACAACATATCTGGCACTCAAGTATGGAATGCAGCCATGCTATGCTCTCGGGTAGAATGGGCACAATGTTGATATCATTTAGATTTAATATTTTTTATAAGAAGTAGATCTTATTGCGATATTTGAAGTTGAAGACCCTGTTGATAGCATTATTGACCAAATGTTTACATCGGTTTTAATAAATTAACAAAACGAAGAAATGGCGTATCACATTATTTGGGCCATTTGAAATAATGCATTTGATTTGGCCCTGTGGTGATCAAATGGCAATTATTAACTGCTCATTAATTAGCTGTTATAATAGCATCAATATAACCATACATGGATCAGTTTGTTTAAGCTGTAGGGACTGTGCTTCTTCATTATGTCTCCTATACACAGTCTTTTTAAAGAAGCCAGAGATTGAGCTCAATTTTATTCTCACTTTCAATATAACTAATAGGAATACAGTCTATTAATTAAATGCCACTATGGTTATTAGTATCAGTGAATACATTGCAAGGTATACAAATCCTATAATACATACTAGGATCTTTTTAATGCATGCCAAATTGTATATTTGCATCCTGAAAACTATCAAATTTTATAAATGCTTCTTTTCATTTCTACTAAGTGTGGCTTTTATATTTTTCCCTTTCAATCACTGATGAAAAATTGTTTAACATTTCAACACTTATTCTGACACAGGGCACAACAAAACATCTATTTTTCCCCCACTTAATTCTAGCTCACTGATTATGATTAAATGATGATCTTAACATTAATCATTAACATGAAATATTAGGGGATCAGATGGAAAATAAAATTTAGCATCATTTATGCTTTCATATTAAACAAGCATGATAAAATTTTATGATGCATAGTACTGGAGCATCTTGTGGAATAATGTGGTATACATTTAAGTTAATGACAAGAATCATTCATGCTTTCTGTAAGACTACCATACACCAAAGAAAATAACCATACTAATTGATCTTCTCCTTCAGGGAAATGAACTGGGGAAGATGATTACATGGCTATTTCCTTGTCTTCCAAATGCAAGGACAGTAATAATCACTCAACTCCTTCATTCTTTTCCCAGTTTGAAAAATAGTATGTGGGGGAAGGTCTGGAACGTCACCTGGAATTAAATGATATTTACTAATCTCTCTTCCCACCTACCTGCCCTTCAAAAGTAGACATTTCTTGATTGGTTATTTGAGGATAGAGGCAATTCAAATGCAAATGGAGATCCTATTTTGCACTTGAACTTACAATGACCCACCTCAGAGCTCTTGATAAGTAGGTCATGATGTAAATCTTTAGAACCAAACAAAGAAAAACATAGACAATCTAGATTTTCATACATATCTCAAATCTTGACAAAGATATGAAAGTTCAGTCTCACACTAGCTGGGTGGGACAGTGTTAGAGAAAGTGTTTAATTTTTCAGTCTTTTTGCCTTTAGTTCGGTAGTGGCTGAATTGGAAGGGAAGTTGGAGGAAAGAAATTTTACATTTGTTTTTCTACTGATGTGTTTTCCTTAACCCACTCCCTGCATCTACTGTGGAGTATAACATAACGTACACGAAAAGAGTTTCCAAGACTGATGGGGTTCTCTTGAGAGGAAATACATGCTTTCCCACAAGAGATATGTCTAATATTAATATACATATTGGTGTTAATTATATACAAATATAATAACTGTAATTGTTATACATAATTATGTATATAATGTCAATTTCTAAGTATACTCTGTAGTTTGATAATTTTACTGCTTTGGGGTATAAAGATATAAAGGGTATAGAAGTACTGATAAAGTTTTAAATCCAATCAAGGAAACTTAAAGGATGTTTCCTAATAAATTTGGGGGCAGGTTTGATGATATATCCATCTGGGAAATTTATTGCATCGAAATAAAATAAGAGAAATATAAAAAGAATTATCACTCTAGACCACTATAATACTGGGCAATATTTTATGACAATTTTCAAGCAGACAATCTTTGTCTAGCTTCTTCCTAGACAAATGAGGAACTCAAGCCATTCTATTAGATACTGGACAAAATAGAAAAGAAGAAAATGGTTAACATGGACATCTGTAAATGGTGCTCTTTTAAAAACCAATTGATTGTAGCTTATAACTCTCACATTCACTAACATTATGAAAATGGTACTCTTTTTGTTTGTTTTTATTGTTTAAACCAGTTTCTGTGGGGAGAACCACAGTTAAAAGGACGTTCAACTTTTATTTTTGGTATGTAAAGGTCTTAGTTCTCTGAAATCACAGCACTGAATTTTCATGTGATCAATTTTATTTGAATCCATTCTATCAAAAGGACATTCTCAAATTGTGACTAATGATGTCACTGCCCAGATTGTTACTCCTTGACATTTTTTGTATATCATCACTGATACCCGACTGGCCAATGAATACTGCCACGATCTCTTACTGTTTTTTCTCAATTCCATGATCACAAGTCACCTTTCACGAGAACCACTGAAACCGATGTCCTCCTGTCTCTCCCCATTGCAACCTATTCTTTCACGATGAGCAGATATCTTTCTAAACCAAAGTGGAATCTGTCACTTCAATAACTTTGGCTGTCCCCACCCCCCCTCAGGCTCAAAAGTAAAGCCTAGATTTCTTGGCTTATGAATGGAAAACCTTCAAGGTCTGCCACTCACCATCACCTTTGGGCTCTTCCTTGGCCATTCTCTCTCATAAAACTTAAACTCCAACCACACCAAATTTCGTCCCTTTCCCAGTGAAAATGCCACTCTTGATAATTTTATGTTTTAACTACACACACAAAAAAATGTTAAGCTTGGAATAAAAATATTTTTCCTAACTGCTCTTTTTTTCCCCTTCTATTTCCCTATTCTAGGGAAAGCTTTAGATTGTTGACATGAATGTACAACATAGGATAGATATTATTATGAACCTTCAAGTAGCTGATCTTTGATGCAAAATGCTTTTGATGTTCCCACAATATATTGCTTAATATATATTAAGATACATACTAACAGGCCCTCTGAGTTATATCAATACTTCTACACGGCTATAAATAGAAAGGCAGGTGGAGGCGAGCTGCAAAGATCTTGAGAGCAGAGCCAGCCCCTCTTCCCTGTTCCCATCTCATGCATCTTTATTCCTTGGCTACTCACGTTTCATGACTGGATCAGGCACACCTGCCTCTGCTGTCTCAATAAAAGAACAAGAAATGCAACCAAAGTTTAAAATGAATGAATGCATAAATCTAAGATTTTTAACAAAGAAAACACTAGTATATCAATTAAATTTCTTATTCTATTCTCCTCAAGTCAAGAGATGAGTGATTTCTCTCATTATTAAGTCTTCTCTAAAAATGAAAGTAACACAAGGTAGGGGCATCGCACTGTAGATTTGTCATGTCCTTGTTTATAACCCCCTGCATCGTGTCTACTCTTGTGTCAGGCCATACAGTCCCCTGATCATCACATGGTATTTCCTATTGATGGGTTAGGACTCACCAGCACGTGTGAAGGTTGTTAAATCTAGAAATTCACATCTCACTGGGGTTGACCCAGGCTACTGATGAGCCTACAGCTTTACATATCATGAACTTGGTCCTTTGAAAATATTTATTTTCATTACTTTGTGATTTCATCCATTTCTTCTTGCTTAGCTTGGCTGTCCCCTGAGTACCAATACCACTGGCACCCCACATATTTTTCCTTGTTTTATCACTTTGGGTGAAATATATTTGTTTGTGTGAGTTAGATCTTAAACATTCTCCGCATGATGATTTTTTTTTTCATTGCTGCTGCTTTCTTGAAATCTCTGCAGAAGTGTAACTCAATTTGTACTCCTGAGTTTACTAATTATTCACTACACTGCCTAATGGGACTATCATTCCAAATTTCATCGTATATTTATATAGCAATAAAACTCTTTATAGGCAACTAAGGCACAACTGTACAAGACAACTACCAATTCAGTTGCTGATTTCACTTCCTCCAAATTTCTTATGATGATACATAAGAAATAGAATGTGTATATTTAGTTCCTTATTGCTTTTTAATAGTTCATTTAAAAACCCCATTTAGCACCATGGGTCCTGGATGAATTTTATTCCTTCTTTCATTGGTTTCTTCTTTCATTGGTTACTGTACCGTACTGCATGTGATTATGCCATAAGCCAAATTTCTTAAAGTTACTTTTAAATAGGTACTGGTATCTTAATATTTAGATTCAGGAAAAACCCTGATGTCCTTGGAAATGTGTTGCTGTTAGAATTAGTAGAAGTAACCAACATGTGTAATTAGTTTTTAATAAATGCATTTTGAAAATAAATATGAGTAAATTAACTTTACAGTGCTTCCCACACACTAGATACTTCTATTTAATATCTTTTGGATTGAACTCCAAACATTAAACAATGTGTGCTTCTTTTGTCATCACCATGACATTCACTAGATGATAAGATAGCAAATAGACACTTTCTTTCAGAATCTGCTATAATCTTGGTGTGAACTCCAGAATTAATAAATTAAGAAATGTCTTAAATTTTACATAGCATTTTAGGGATATATTTGCAGCTTTAAAATGGAGAGTTCGTTTCAAAACCATGTTGAGAATTAGCCAAATTCCTCTGTCTCCTCCTCATTTCCAGTGTCACTCCTCACTACAGAGTTGCCATGCTTGGTCCTTTCTGTTTGTCCTGGAGGGACACGGATGCCCCACGTCCCATCTGATGAGACACCCACTTAATGGAAAACATACATAATGATATATGTGGATGAATACATTTGGCATGAACATTTACATGTACATACAATTAACTTTCATTAACATAATTTTTTTTTTTCTTTGCGGTATGCGGGCCTCTCACTGTTGTGGCCTCTCCCGTTGCAGAGCACAGGCTCTGGACGCGCAGGCTCAGCGGCCATGGCTCACGGGCCCAGCCGCTCCGCAGCATGTGGGATCTTCCCGGACCGGAACACTAACCCGTGTCCCCTGCATCGGCAGGCGGACTCTCAACCACTGCGCCACAAGGGAAACCCCAACATAATTTTTAAATGTGAAAAAACATACCCTCTGAAGGTTGAATTTAAAGAAGAAATGGCTTTATGTTTTAATACTTCTCTTTCTATGCTAGAGAATTAAATTGCGGAAAGAATTCACAATAGTACTGAATTTAATCTTCTTTCCAAGGAGCAGTTGAGGTGAAGGACATGCACGGAGGAAAGGGAATCATAGGGCAGAGCCAGAGGCACCTAAAGAGCTGTCCAGAAAAAACTTTGCTTTACTATTTAAAGAAGCAAAGACAACACTCAGGTTTTCTGGGTTTTATAAAATGCTCATATAGGAGGACCTTAAAGATGGCAGAAGAGTAAGACGTGGAGATCACCTTCCTCCCCGCAAATACATCAGAAATACATCTACATGTGGAACAGCCCCTACAGAACACCCACTGAACGCTGGCAGAAGACCTCAGACCTCCCAAAAGGCAAGAAACTCCCCACGTACCTGGGTAGGGCAAAAGAATAAACAGAGACAAAAGCATAGGGACGGGCCCTGCACCAGTGGGAGGGAGCTGTGAAGGAGGAAAGGTTTCCACACACTAGAAGCCCCTTTGCGGGTGGAGACTCTGGGTGGTGGAGGGGAAAGGGTCGGGGCCGCGGGAGAGAGCACAGCAACAGGGGTGCAGAGGGCAAAGCGGAGAGATTCCCACACAGAGAATCAGTGTCGACCAGCACTCACCAGCCCGAGAGGCTTGTCTGCTCACCCGCCGGGGCGGGCGGGGTTGGGAGCTGAGGCTCGGGCTTCAGAGCTCACAGAGAGGACTGGGGTTGGCGGCGTGAACACATCCTGCAGGGGTTAGTGCGCCACGGCTGGCCGGGAGGGAGTCCGGGGAAAAGTCTGGACCTGCCGAAGAGGTAAGAGACATTTTCTTCCCTCTTTGTTTCCTGATGCGCGAGGAGAGGGGGTTAAGAGCGCTGCTTAAAGGAGCTCCAGAGACGGGCGCGAGCCGTGGCTAAAAGCATGGACACCAGAGATGGGCATGAGACGCTAAGGCTGCTGCTGCCACCACCAAGAAGCCTATGTGCGAGCACAGGTCACTGTCCACATCTCCCCTCCTGGGAGCCTGTGCAGCCCGCCACTGCCAAGGTCCCGTGACCCAGGGACAACTTCCCCGGGAGAACGCACAGCGTGCCTCAGGCTGGGGCAACGTCATGCCGGCCTCTGCTACTGCAGGCTCGCCCCGCACTCTGCACCCCTTCCTCCCCCGGGCCTGAGTGAGCCAGAGCCCCCGAATCAGCTGCTCCTTTAACCCCGTCCTGTCTGAGCGAAGAACAGACGCCCTCTGGCGACCTACACGCAGCGGCGGGGCCAAATCCAAAGCTCAACCCCAGGAGCTGTGCAAACAAAGAAGAGAAAGGGAAATCTCCCCCAGCCGCCTCAGGAGCAGTGGATTAAATCGCCACAATCAACTTGACGTACCCTGCATGTGTGGAATACCTGAGTAGACAGTGAACCATCCCAAATTGAGGAGGTGGACTTTGGGAGCAACTGTAGACTTGGGATTTGCTATATGCGAACTGACTAGTTTCTGATTTATATAGTTATCTGAGTTTAGTTTTTAGCATTTGTTATCATTGGTGGATTTGTGTATTGGTTTGATTGCTCTCTTCTTTCTTTTTTTTAATTACTTTTTTTATTTGAAAAATATATTTTTAATTTTAATAACGTTATTTATTTTATTCTTTCTTTCTTTCTTTCTTTCTTTCTTTCTTTCTTTCTTTCTTTCTTTCTTTCTTTCTTTCTTTCTTTCACTTTTCTTCTGAGCCATGCGGCTGACAGTGTCTTGGTGCTCTGGCCAGGTGTCAGACCTGAGCCTTTGAGGTGGGAGAGCCAAGTTCAGGACACTGGTCCACCAGAGACCTCCTGGCCCCATGTAATATCAATTGGTGAGAGCTCTCCCAGAGATCTCCATCTCAACACTAAGACCAGCTCCACTCAATGACCAGCAAGCTCCAGTGCTGGACACCCTATGCCAAACAACTAGCAAGACAGGAACACAACCCCAACCATTAACAGAGGGGCTGCCTAAAATCACACTAAGTTCACAGACACCCCAAAACACACCACTGGCCATGGTCCAGCCCACCAGAAAGACAAGATCCAGCCTCATCCACCAGAACACAGGCACCAGTTTCCTCAACCAGGAAACCTACACAACCCACAGAACCAACTTTAGCCACTGGGGAAAGACACCAAAAAACCGGGAACTACAAACCTGCAGCCTGCAAAAAGGGGACCCCCAAACACAGTAGGTTAAGCAAAATGAGAAGACATAGAAACACACAGCAGATGAAGCAGCAAGGTAAAAACCCACCAGACCAAACAAATGAAGAGGAAATAAGCAGTCTACCTGAAAAACAATTTAGAGTAGTGATAGTAAAGATGATCCAAAATCTTAGAAATAAAATGGAGGAATACAAGAAACTTTTAACAAGGACCTAAAAGAACTATAGTGCAAACAAACAATGTTGAACAACATAATAAATGAAATTAAAAATTCTCTAAAAGAAATCAATACCAGAATAACTAACGCAGAGGATGGATAAATGACCTGGAAGATAAAACAGTGGAAATAACTACTGCAGAGCAGAATAAAGAAAAAAGAATGAAAAGAATTGAGGACAGTCTCAGAGACATTTGGGACAACATTGAATGCACCAACATTCGAATTATAGGGGTCTCAGCAGAACAAGAGAAAAAGAAAGGGACTTAGAAAATATTTGAAGAGATTATAGTTGAAAACTGCCCTAATATGGGAAAGGAAATAGTCAACCAAGGTCCAGGGAGAACAGAGAGTCTCATACAAGATAAATCCAAGGAGAAACATGCCAAGACACATACTAATCAAACTATCAAAAATTAAAAACAAAGAAAAAATATTAAAAGCAGCAAGGGAAAAGCAACAAATAACATACAAGGGAATGCCCATAAGAGTAAAAGCTGATCTTTCAGCAGAAATTCTGCAAGCCAGAAGGGAGTGGCAGGACATATTTAAATTGATGAAAGGGAAAAACCTACAACCAGGATTAGTCTACCCAGCAAGGATCTCCTTCAGATTCGACAGAGAGAGTAAAACCTTTACAGACAAGCAAAAGCTAAGAGAATTCAGCACCACCAAACCAGCTTTACAACAAATGCTAAAGGAACTTCTCTAGGCAAGAAACACAAGAGAAGGAAACGACCTACCAAAAACAAACCCAAAACAATTAAGAAAATGGGATTAGGAAAATACATATCAATAATTACTTTAAATATAAATGGATTAAATGCCCCCAACCAAAAGTCACAGACTGGCTGGATGGATACAAAAAGACCTGTATATATGCTATCTAAAAGAGACCTACTTCAGACCAAGGGACACATACAGACTGAAAGTGAGGTGATGGAAAAAGATATTCCATGCAAATGGAAATCAAAAGAAAGCTGGAGTAGCAATTCTTATATCAGACAAAATAGACTTTAAAATAAAGACTATTCCAAGACACAAAGGAAGACACTACATAATGATCAAGGGATCAATCCAAGAAGAAGATATAACAATTGTAAATATTTATGCACCCAACATAGGAGCACCTCAATACATAAGGCAAATGCTAACAGCCATGGAAGGGGAAACCAACAGTAGCACAATACTAGTACGGAACTTTAACATCCCACTTTCACCAATGGACAGATCATCCAAAATGAAAATAAATAAGGAAACACAAGCTTTAAATGACACATTAAACAAGAGGGACTTACTTGATATTTATAGGACATTCCATCCAAAAACAGCAGATACACTTTCTTCTCAAGTGCTCAAGTATATTCTCCAGGGTAGATCATACCTTGAGTCAAAAATCAAGCCTTGGTAAATTTAACAAAACTGAAATTGTATCAGTTAATTTTCCAAGCACAACACTATGAGACTAGATATCAATTGCAGGAAAAAATAGGTAAAAAAATACAAACACATGAAGCTAAACAATACTGTACTAAATAACAAAGATCACTGAAGGAATCAAAGAGGAAATCAAAAAATACCGAGAAACAAATAACAATGAAAACACGATGACCCAAAACCTGTGGGATGCAGAGAAGCAGTTCTAAGAGGGAAATTTACAGCAATACAATCCTACCTCAAGACACAAGAAACATCTCAAATAAACAACCTAACATTACACCTAAAGCAATTAGAGAAAGAAGAAAAAAAAACCAACCCAAAGTTAGCAAAAGGAAAGAAATCACAAGGATCAGATCAAAAATAAGTGAAAAAGAAATGAAGGAAACAGTAGCAAAGATCAATAAAACTAAAAGCTGTTTGTTTGAGAAGATAAACAAATTTGATAAACGATTAGCCAGACTCATCAAGAAAAAAAGGGGAGGACCCAAATCAACAGAATTAGTAATGAAAAAGGAGAAGTAACAACTGACACTGCAGAAATACAAAGGATCATGAGAGATAACTACAAGCAACTGTATGCCAATAAAAGGACAAGTTGGAAGAAATGGACAAATTCTTACAAAAGAACAAACTTCTGAGACTGAACCAGAAAGAAATAGAAAATATAAACAGACCAATCACAAGCACTGAAATTGAAATAGTGATTAAAAATCTTCCAACAAACAAAAGCCCAGGACCAGATGGCTTCACAGACGAATTCTATCAAACATTTAGAGAAGAGCTAACACCTATCCTTCTCAAAGTCTTCCAAAATATAGCAGGAGGAAGAACACTCCCAAACTCGTTCTACGAGGCCACCAGCACCCTGATACCAAAATCAGACAAAGATGTCACAAGAAAAGAAAACTACAGGCCAATATCACTGATGAAAATAGATGCAAAAGTCCTTAACAAAATACTAGCAAACAGAATCCAACAGCACATTAAAAGGATCATACACCATGATCAAGTGAGGTTTATCCCAGGAATGCAAAGATTCTTCAATATATGCAAATCAATAAATGTGATACACCATATTAACAAACTGCAGGATTAAATACTATATGATCATCTCAATAGATGCAGAAAAAGCTTTCGACAAAATTCATCACCATTTATGATAAAAACTTTCCAGAAAGTAGGCATGGAAGGAACTTAACATAATAAAAGCCATATATGACAAACAAACGGCCACCACCATTTTTAATGGTGAAAACTGAAACCATTTCCACTAAGATCAGGAATAAGACAAGGTTTCACACTCTCACCATTATTATTCAACATAGTTTTGTAAGTTTTAGCCACAGCAATCAGAGACGAAAAAGAAATAAAAGTAATCCAAATAGGAAAAGAAGAAGTAAAGTTATCACTGTTTGAAGATGACATGATACTATACATAGAGAATCCTAAAGATGCTACCAGAAAACTACTAGAGCTAATCAATGAATCTGGTAAAGTAACAGGATACAAAACTTACACACAGATATCTCTTGCATTCCTATACACTAATGATGAACAATCTGAAAGACAAATTAAGGAAACACTCCTCTTCACCACTGCAACAAGAAGAATAAAATACCTAGGAATAAAACTACCTAAGGAGACAAAAGACCTGTATGCAGAAAACTATAAGACACTGATGAAAGAAATTAAACACGATACAAACAGATGGAGAGATATACCATGTTCTTGGATTGGAAAAATCAACATTATGAAAATGACTATACTACCCAAAGCAATCTATAGATTCAATGCTATCCCTATCAAACTACGAATGGCATTTTTCACAGAACTAGAACAAAAAATTTCACAATTTGTATGGAAACACAAAAGACCCAAAGTAGCCAAAGCAATCTTGAGAAAGAAAACAGAGCTGGAGGAATCAGGCTCTCTGACTTCAGACAAACTACAAAGTTACAGTAATCAAGATAGTATGGTACTGGCACAAATTCAGAAATATAGTTCAGTGGAGCAGGATAGAAAGCTCAGATATAAACCCACACACATATGGTCACCTTATCTTTGATAAAGGAGACAAGAATATACAATGGAGAAAAGACAGCATCTTCAATAAGTGGTGCTGGGAAAACTGGACAGTGACATGTAAAATAATGAGATTAGAACACTTGCTAGCACCATACACAAATATAAACTCAAAATGGATTAAAGGCCTAAATGTAAGGCCAGACACTATAGAACTCTTAGAGGAAACATAGGCAGAACACTCTATGACATAAATCACAGCAAGATCCTTTTAGACCTACCTCCTAGAGAAATGGAAATTAAAACAAAAATAAACAAATGGAACCAAATGAAACTTAAAAGCTTTTGCACAACAAAGGAAACCACAAACAAGACAAAAAGACAACCCTCAGAATGGGAGAAAATATTTGCAAATGAGGCAACTGACAAAGGATTAATCTCCAAAATATACAAGCAGCTCATGCAGCTCAATATCAAAAAAACAAACAACTCAGTCCAAAAGTGGGCAGAGTACCTAAATAGACATTTCTCCAAAGAAGATATACAGATTGCCAACAAACACATGAAAGGATGCTCAACATCACTAAACATTAGAGAAATTCAAATCGAGACTACAGTGAGGTGTCACCTCACACCAGTCAGACTGGCCATCATCAAAAAATCTACAAACAATAAATGCTGGAGTGGGTGTGAAGAAAAAGGAACCCTCTTGTGTTGTTGGTGGGAATGTAAATTGATACAGCCATTATGGAGAACAGTATGGACGTTCCTTAAAAAACTAAAAATAGAACTACCATATGACCCAGCAATCTCACTACTGGGCATATACCCTGAGAAGACCATAATTCAAAAAGAGTCTTATACCACAATGTTCATTGCAGCTCTACTTACAACAGCCAGGACATGGAATTAACCTAAGTGTCCATTGACAGATGAATGGATAAAGAAGATGTGGCACATATATATAATGGAATATTAGCCAAAAAAGAAACCAAATTGAGTTATTTGTAGTGAGGTGAATGGACTTAGAGTCTGTCATACAGAGTGAAGTAAGTCAGAAAGAGAAAAACAAATACCGTATGCTAACACATATATATGGAATCTAAAAAAATTTTTAAATGGTCCTGAATAACTTAGGGGCAGGACAGGAATAAAGACGCAGACGTAGATAATGGACTCGAGGAAACGGGAATGGGGAATGTTAAACTTTGACGAAGTGAGAGAGTGGCATGGACATATATACACTACCAAATGTAAAATAGATAGCTAGTGGGAAGCAGCTGCATAGCACAGGGAGATCAGCTCAGTGCTTTGTGTCCACCTAGAGGTGTTGGATAGGGAGGGTGGGGGGGAGATGCAAGAGGGAGGGGATATATGTATACATATAGCCGATTCACTTTGTTATACAGCAGCAACTAACACAGCAATGTAAAGCAATTATACTCAATAAAGAAAGATGTTTTTAAAAAATGCCCATGTAATTCTTATCACTACTGTTTCTTGAGCACCTATAGTATAATCTTTATCATCACCATCCATGGAAAGTGCTGTTATCCCTATTTCCAGATGAGGAAACTCAAGCTTATAGATTTTTCATGATTTACAAATGTAATACATTATATAAAGGACATGTCTGGGAACAAGACAATTTAACTGGCTTCAAAGTCCATTTAGGCCCTCTCTATCATAACACCTGCTTAATAATTGTATTAAATCTTTGGGGCTAGGCTCATCTGTTGTGATTTTCCAAACCACATATTTTTGTCTTGTTTAGACTCTCCTAAGTCGTTATTCATTTGACACATAATGACTGATCACCTGATATCTGCTCGGCACCGTGCTGTGTCTGGAATATATCTGCACTATTTAATTCCCACGTAAGAAAACACTAAGCTTAACTTCTGACGGCCACAAATCCCTCTTCTTTCAATATTTTCTGAAATATAGCAATAAAAGATAATGGTTATGAGCTGAGAACACTGAATATTTATGACAAAGTCTGAAAAGAGTACATTTTACATTCCTAGGTTGTCCAGTTGAGATGCCATAAATCACAAGTTTATCAAATATTTTAACCGTCAAAAGGGATCTATTTGTATCTTTAAGAAGGTAGCTTCTTTCTCCTAATAGAGTGATCCCGACAATTTTATTATGCGTTAGTTACATAAATGAATCTTTTTTTCCTTTTTCTGCTAATAAAGTGCTTTTAGAAATAAATTACTTCAATTTGTGTGTAATGAATAAGGGCATTAAGCACAATCCTGTGAATTGTTCATCTTGACTGCAAGTCACTTATTTTTACCTAGGAATTACCTCATAAATGGTGGAATTGGGCACTGGCTACTGAGTTCGGCTATGCTTCTCACTGTAAGGCCATAATAAATAGATGTGTTATACTAAATTAAATGATAAAAAATTGATGATTCTGAGTATCTCCTCCATCAAAAATTTTGTAATTTAATTCCGATTGATACCCTACCTACCCCCAGGATTTTTTAAAATTTATATTTATCAAAGTATAGTTGATCTGCAATGTTGTGTTAGTTTCAGCTGTATAGCAAAGTTATTCAGTTATATATATATATAACCTATATAATTTATATATATATTAGTATATATATTAATACATATATACATATATATTCTTCTTCAGATTCTTTTTCCATTTAGGTTATTACAAAATATTGATTATAGTTCCCTGGTTTAGACAGTAGGTCCTTGTTGTTTACCTACTTTTATGTATAGTCGTGTGTATATGTTAATCCCAAGCTCCTAATTTATCCCTTCCCCCACCTTTCCCCTTTGGTTACCATAAGTTTGTTTTCTATTACAGTGATTCTGTGAATTAGAACATGGGTCCTGTTTCAATGAAGGAAATGGAAACGTCTCTAGTTATTTTTGTACAGACAGGGAATTAGAAATAAATCTCTTTGAAAACTGTTGCAGATTCTACTAGACTGATGGGTTCCACGGTGGCCACCCGAGAATGATTGACAAGCACTGATTTATCTAACAATCAGGAAAGTGGGAGATCAGGAGGCTGCGGCGACTGCAGCCACCAAGTGTGAGGATATGTGGATTTGGCTGAGATGTGGGATTAGAAGGCCAGAAACAGGGCCCATGCCCCACAGCTGCTTAGACCCCGATATTTTCTGATCATTGCTGCTAAAATCCCATTACCACCCAAGGAACTAGAGGCTAAATCGTGATACACCCAAACTCCTGAGCACCATCATGGTCGCTCAACATCTTCAAGGCTGACCTGGCACCTCCACAACTTCCGAACAGGAAACAGCCAGAATCATCAGTAAACTGACTTCAGCCTCTTGGTGCATCTCATTGGAGGAATCTAATTTTCACTGCTACTGTTGCTTGTAAGGGGGACTGGAAAGTATAACATTTAAAATTTTCGTATTCTGCATAGGAGGCAGGTACACAGAAGGAGGATGGATACTAATTAACCACATCTACCAAAGATCCTGGTAGGTAGTGAATGATATCGTTTTACAGTAACTATAATTAGAATAAAGTATTGTCACTGAGAACAAGAGAAATCAGGTTGCAAAGGATCAGGCTACTTCTGTGACATAGGCTCTGAAAGTAGCCAAAAGTTTTCAAATTGTTATATGCGATTTGAAGAATGCATGCTCTCCTATATTGTTATGCTATTCAAACAAACTAGAGTTTATATAAAAGCCTGATAGCTTATTTTAAGATTTTTCTATGAGACATAGGTTCCGGAATAGAAGTGAGTTTTTGTTTGTTTCTTTTGTTTTAACTACAAATGCTGCTACTGTCTTGCTACCAGGTTTCCTTCTATCTCTAAATTCTTTCCCCAAGTTACATCATCCACTTCCCTTGCTTTAAATAGCATTTCTATATTTTGATTCCAAAATGAATACTCCAGCCCAGATCTCTCCTTTGCAGGTCAAACTTGCAGGCCCCAATTCATACACAGCATCTTCTCTGAAATGTCTCATAGGCCTGCTCTGAAAATAGAGTCCTGGTTATCTCACCAGGCTAGGGTAGGAGAAACCTGTTTCTCTGTGAATTGTACCACTATCCATCCAATGACACAAGACAGAAATCTGAATTTCTCTCTTGCACATGACATTAAACTCACCACAAAGGCAGTATCCTAATCCAGCTAAAAGCGGACTCTATTTTTTTTTCAGGTTTAAAAAAATTTTTTTATTGGGGTATGATTTACAATGTTGTATTAGTTTCAGGTGTACAGCAAAGTGAATCAGTTATACATATATGTATATGCACTCTTTTTTAGATTCTTTTCCCATATAGACCATTACAGAGTATTGAGTAGAGTTATCTGTGCTACACAGTAGGTCCTTATTAGTTATCTACTTTATATATAGTATAAAATATAACACATACATATTGTGTATGTGTTAATCCCAATCTTCCAATTTATCCATCCCCTCCTTACTCCCCTGTAACCATAAGTTTATTTTTTACATCTGTAACTCCATTTCTGTTTTGTAGGTAAGTTCATTTGTAGCCTGATCAGTTTTGACGTAGTCTAAGCTCATGAAACTGTGACCACATGAAAATAGTGAAGATACCTCCAAAGTAAAAGCATACTCTTGATTTACTCTCCGAAGCACATTTTCCCCCAAATTTTCCTCATCCCAATAAATGTAGATGCCTTGGCCTTCTACATCTGATTGCTCAGGCCAAATGCTTAGTCATCATCCTTGACAACTCTGTTTTCCTTCTACCATGTATTCAATCTATTGGCAGGTCCTGGATGTTCTGTCTCCAGAAAACTCTCCAAATACATCCCCAATCCTGTGCCTTCACCCAAGCATCCATCCTCTCTCCCCTGCTCTAAACAGATGGCTTCCAACTTTGTTTTACATCTTCTACTGTTGATCCCTATAATCCGTTCTCCATGCAGCCCTGGCCACTGCATGAAGATTAAAATTGAAACCCATTCAGTGGCCTCCAAAATGTGTTATAATCCATCCTCACCCACCTCCTTGACCCATTCTTGGCCTATTCCTCTCATCGTTCACTACATCACAGGCCCATTGGACTTGGAAAGTTCCTTACAACACACCCTTTTCTTTCCCAACTCTGACTGTTCCCGTGACTCATGGCATCTAATCTTTCAGGGCTAAGCCTTCATTCACATCACTCCCCTTTGAGAACTTTCTCGACCACAATGTCTAAATTAGCTTCATCCCATTTTGATATTCTTTCATCTCCTTCTGCTTCTCTTCTTGCCAACTGCCTTTTTCATCTGACTTGCCGAGTGTCTTTGTATCTAGTACAGTGCCTGGAACATAGTAGATGCTCAATAATTATTCATCACAATAGTTTCCAAAGTGAAATGCTCACATCTGAAAGTGTAAGCATGATTTTCTACTGTTTCAGTAAGATATATATATATATACACATATATATATGTGTATATATATACACATATAATTGCTATACATACATACACATATTAATTTAAAAAGTTAAAAAGGCATGAAACATCACTGATGTTTGTATTGTCAGGGTTCCTCACCCTCTGCCAGGTAAACCTGTCTTCCACCATCTATGATGCACTCCCTCCAAGGGAAGGTGAGCACTTCATGAGGGAAAGTTGTCACAAGAGCTTCCCCACCTATTTGCTGTTTTAAGTGCACTGTGATGTAGCTTCTCTGTGCCTGGTTGAATGGCTTTATTTATGAACTATATTTTCAAATTTTAAAAACACAAATGCTCAAAACTTGGGCAAGCAACCAAAAAAAAAAATTTCTGGCAATAAAGTGTGACCTGAAGATACCACAAAAATAAAAGCAAAACAAACAACAAGAAAATGGCAGAGCTAATACTTTCCCTCTTATAGTCACTCATTAGCCATGTTAAGGGGTGAAAATAACAACAATTCAATCAGTTCTTAAAAAAAGGTCACTCAAACATTTGAAATTCTCAAGAGGATCATCTGGGAACATGGATTTGCTGACCTTATGATATGTTGAAATTAGTCTTGAGCATTTTTAATCTGTCCTTGTTTTACACACCTTTGAGCCCTATAGCAGTGTATTCTGGTTTTCAAACCGTCTTAATTGAAAATCTGTTGTACAATATAATAATTATTTTATCATAAAATTAATACATATTTATCAGAATTACATAAAATATTGATAAGCAATAGAATAAACTAAAAATCACCTATAATCTCACCATCTAGAGAAAACTTACATCAAACATCATTGTCCTACATACACCTCAATACATTTTACAAAAAGAGATGACTTCAAACTGATAAATGTTTATGCATACCTAGCAGATTTGTCAAAAAAGCCAGGAAAACAAAATACAAATAAAAATAAGGATTCTTTTTTTTCATTTTAAGTAGCCAATATTTATGAAGATAGGTAACTTTATTAAATGCTTCCTAAAAGCCAACATTGTGTTAAATGTTCAACAAACATGTGTCCACTGAATCCTTACAATTAACCCATGAAATAGCTGTTCTTGATTATTCATGTTTCACAAGTGATGAAATTGGACCTTGGGGTATTGAAGGAACTTTCTGAGATTACAGGGCAGGCCAAAAATGCCAGCTGTCTTCCATAAATGCAACTTTTCACGATTTTGACTAGAGTTATCTAGAATGCTGTGATTCACAATTGCAGCTTCTTAAATGACAGTCATTCTAAGCATCATACTCTAGGACCCCTCTCAAAAGTTCTGTAAAAACTAAAGCAAGATTTAGTCCTTCTGTGTCTCAATTCCCTTATCTGTAAAAAAACCATAATATGTTTTATACTTAGAATGCTATTGTGAAGGTGAAATGTGATAGTATATAGGAGAACACTTAGAAATAGATACAAGAACCACAAAATACAGGGCTTTTATGTTAAGGAAAGGGAAAAAATATCATTCACTCTGTGTCTGTGATACAAAAAAATTGTCTTGGGAAACATGTTAATTTTTTAAGCTTCAAAACAGATCTATAGGGTATGCTTGAGTTGCTACATTTTTACAGATGAGAACACTGAGGCTTAGATAAGGAAACTGTGTATGGTGTTAGAGAATGTTCTCATTTCATTCTTTTACATGTAGCTGTCCAGTTTTTCTAGCACTACTTACTGAATAGATTGGCTTTTTTCCATTGTATATTCTTGCTTCCTGTGTTGTAGATTAATTGTCCATAAGCATGTAGATTTATTTCAACCTTTCTCTCTTGTTCCATCAATCTAATAGTTTTTGTGCAAATACCATACTGTTTTGATTACTGTAGCTTTGTAGTATAGTCTGAAGTCAGGATGCATGATTCTTCTTTCTCAAGATTATTTTGGCTGTTCAGGCTCTTTTGTGTTTCCCTACAAATTTTAAAATTATTTTTTCTAGTTCTGTGGAAAATTACTTTGGTATTTTGATAGGGATTGCAGATTCTGTAGGTTGGCTTAGGTAATATGGTCATTTTAATAGTATTCGTTCTTCCAATCCAAGAACATGGCATGTATTTCCATCTGTTTATGTTGTCTTCAGTTTCTTTCATCAGTGTCTTATAGTTTTCTGAATACAGGTATGTTGCCTCCTTAGGTAGGTTTATTCCTAGGTATTGTATTCTTTTTGATGTGATGGTATATGAGATTGTTTTCCTTAATTTCTCTTTCTGATATTTCATTGTTAGTGTATAGAAATTCAATAGATTTCTGTATAGTAATCTTGTATCCTGCAACGTTACCAAATTCATTGATGAGCTCTAGTAGTTTTCTGGTGATGTCTTTAGGATTTTCTATGTATAATATCATGTCATCTGCAAACAGTGACAGTTTTACTTCTTCCTTTCCAAGTTGGATTCCTTTTATTTCTTTTTCTTCTCTGACTGCCATGGCTAGGACTTCCAAAACTGTTGAAAAAAAGTTGCGGGAGTGGGCATTCTTGTCTTGTTCCTGATTTTAGAGGAAATACTTTCAGCTTTTCACCATTGAGTATGATATTAGCTGTGTGGTTTGTCACGTGTAACCTTTATTATGTTGAGGTACTTCCCCTCTATACCCACTTTCTGGAGAGTTTTTCATCATAAATCAATGTTGAATTTTGTCAAAAGATTTTTCTGCATCTATTGAGATGATCATAGGGGTTTTTTTCTTCAATTTGTTAATGTGGTGTATCACACTGATTGATTTGTGGGTATTGAAAAATTCTTGCGTTCCTGGGATAACCTCCACTTGATCGTGGTGTATGATCCTTTTAATGTGCTGTTGGAGTCAGTTTGCCAGTATTCTGCTGAGGATTTTTGCATCTATATTCCTCAGTGATATTGGCCTGTAAGTTTCTTTTTTTGTGATATCTTTGGTTTTGGTATCAGGGTGATGGTGGCCTCATAGAATGAGTTTGGAAGTGTTCCTTCCTCTGTAATTTTTTTGGAAAAGTTTCAGAAGGACAAGTACTAACTCTTCTCTAAATGTTTGATAGAACTCACCTGTGAAGATATCTGATCCTGAACTTTTGTATGTTTGGTGTTTTTAAATTACTGATTCAATTTCAGTACTGGTAATTGCTCTGTTCATATTTTCTATTTCTTCCTGGTTCAGTCTTGGGAGATTGTACCTTTCTAAGAATTTGTTCATTTCTGTTAGGTTGTCCATTTTATTGGTATATAGTTGCTAAGAGTAGTCTCTTATGGTTCTTTGTGTTTCTGTGGTCTTGGGTATAAGTTCTCCCTTTTCATTTCTGATTTTATTAATTTGGACCCTCTCCCCCTTTTTTTTATGAATCTGTCTAAAGGTTTATCAGTTTTGTTTACCTTTTCAAGGAACCAGTTTTTAATTTCCTTGATCTTTTCTTCTTTTTATAAGTCTCTATTTAATTTATTTCTGCTCTGATCTTTATGATTTCTTACCTTCCACTAACTTTGGGTTCTGTTTGTTCTTCCTCCTCTAGTTCCTTTAGGCACAAGTTTAGGTTGTTTATTTGAGATTTTTCTTGTTTCCTGAAGTAATATTGTATTGTTATCAACTTAAAATAGATTAAATACCTAACTGTAAGCCCAGATACTATAAAAATCCTAGAGGAAAACATGCAGACACTCTGTAATATAAATGGCAGCAATATTTTTTTGGATCTGTCTCCCAAGGTAAAGGAAATAAAAGCAAAAATAAACAATGGGACATAATTAAACTAGAAAGCTTTTGCACAGCAAAGGAAACCATCAACAAAACAAGAAGACAACCTACTGACTGGGAGAAAATATTTGCAAATGATATGACTGATAAGGGATTAATATCCAACATATATAAACAGCTCATACAACTCAATGTCAAAAAAAAAAAATCCAATTAAAAAATGGGCAGAAGAACTGAATAGACATTTTTCCAAGAGGAAATGCAGAGGGCCAACAGACACATGAAAAGATGCTCAACATCACTAATCATTAAGGAAATGCAAATCAAAACCAAAATTAGATATCACCTCACATCTGTTAGAATGACTATCATGAAAAAGAACACAAATAACAAATGTTGACCAGGATGTAGAGAAAAGGGAACCCTCATACACTGTTGGTGGGAATGTAAGTTGGTGCAGCCACTGTGGAAAACAGTATGGAGGTTTCTCAAAAAACTAAAAATAGAACCACTGTATGACTCAGCAGTTCCATCCCTGGGTATAGACAAAAAGATAAAAATACTAATTCAAAAAGAATGTTCATAGCAACATTATTTACAACAGCCAAGATATGGAATCAACCTGAGTGTCCATCAACTGATGAATGGATAAAGAAGATGTG
Source organism: Phocoena phocoena (assembly GCF_963924675.1). Classification (NCBI taxonomy): domain Eukaryota; kingdom Metazoa; phylum Chordata; class Mammalia; order Artiodactyla; family Phocoenidae; genus Phocoena; species Phocoena phocoena. The sequence goes on along the minus strand of NC_089219.1, from coordinate 183,552,357 downwards.
ATATACAATAGAATACTACCCAGTCATAAAAAGAATGAAATTTTGCCATTTGCAGCAACACAGATGGATCTGGGTGGTATTATGCTAAGTGACATAAGTCAGACAGAGAAAAGACAAATACTATATGATATCACTTACATGTGGAATCTAAAAAATACTACAAACTAGTGATTATAACAAAAAAGAAGTATACTCACAGATATAAAGAACAAACTAGTGGTTACCAGCAGGGAGAGGGAAGCGGGGAAGGGGATTATAAGGGTGGGGGAGTGGGAGGCACCAGCTATTGGATGTAAGATAGTCTCAAGGATGTATGTACAGCTTGGAGAATAGAGCCAATATTCTGTAATAACTATAAATGGAAATTAACCTTTAAAAATTGTATAAAAATATTTTTGAAAAAGAATACTATACAGCAATAAAAAAGAAATGAAGTGCTTATACACATAAAAACATGAGTGAATCCTAAAATAACTTTGTTGAATGACAAAAATCAAACCAAAAAAGAATACATGCCCTATGATTTCATTTACTACAAAATTCTGGAAAATACCCTCAAATCTTTAATGATAGAAACCAAATTAGTGATTGCCTGAAGATGGTAGGGGTGGAAGGAGTGGATAGTATCTAGAGGGAGATATTAAAGGGGCATGAGAACACTTGGGGGGAAATGGATGCTTATTTTATTAATTTTGGTTATGGTTCAATGGGTATAAATACATGTGAAAACCTCAAATTTTACACTTAAATGTGTGCAGTTATTGTGTGTCAATTATACCTCAATAAAGCTTTTAAACCAGAAAAAAAGAAAAGAAAAGAAAAGAAAACTGTCCATTGTCAAAATGCTAAAAAGAAAAAAAGTGTCAAACAACAAAGCAGAATCAGGCTTCCACACAGGCTCAGCTGACTCCAAGCTCTGGGAATACCCAGGGCTCATTTGTTATTGATACCTGAAAATAGTTTATTTCTAATGAAAAACTGTTGAAACTCTACTTTTCTATGGAGATGACATGATGACAAATCCTAAGAATAAGAAAAAGGTCGCCACCGAATAATTTACGCTAACATGCATCCTTGTTAGCATGCACATATATACATGCCTGCCAGCTAGCCCTGTTCAGCCCGGCTTATATACGTAAGTTATGTTTTTTTCTGCATACATACTTTTAAAATCAAGCTATCTCCTAAGTTTCACATTACAAAATGTTTATTTTTACATTTTAAAAAGTTGTAAGTACAGATTTATTCTATTTTAGGAAAAACAAAAAACAATCTTCCATACACCACAGTTTCACTGAGTTGTGAATCTCACAAGAGCTGTGATGTTCCACTTGTACACATATTTGGAAACCTCCCTAGAAGGGACCATGACATTACAGTGATTTTGAAACACTGTTTATACCTTAACAAAAACAAATATCATGGACTAACTATTTGAGAGCACAAGACTTTAAAGGACTTCTGGGCCTCAACTGTCCAGTGTAAATTATGCCCTGGAGAGGGAGGGGCACACATTTCCTCACCTTTGTGGTTGAAGGACCCCATTAGTCAGATTTCAGGAGCTCATGCTGCCTGACAAATGAGCTCAAAAACGCAGAGCTTCACCACAGTAACTATTTATTTTCACACTAGACACAGCAGCTGCAGGTAGGCTGCTGCGTCTTTGCTTCTGGCTGTGAGTCAGGATCAGGACTGCTCTGCCTCCTTTTTATTCTGGGAATCAGGCTGCAGGAATGGCCTTGCTTGAGGCATGGTAGAGAACATGAGATAAAGCTGGAATGTGCTGCTTCTAGAAGCTTCTGCTGCTAACTGCCTGTGCAGCAGGAGTGGAATTTCACCTTGGCCAAAACAAGTCGCCAATAGTGTATCAGGAAAGGGATGCATGAGGCTATTGTAAGGAGAGGAGGGAGTAAAAAAATTGGGGAAAATAATTCCGTCTACCACTGGAGGAAAATTCTTGGAAATAGTAACATACATCATTTAATATTCATGGGATGTCAGTCAGACTCAGCATACTGGTCCCTATTTCACAGATCAAGGAGCAGAGTCTCAAGTATGTTAAGAGTCTTGTTAAATGCCAGGGTCTCCAGCTTCATATCTCCCATCTCCATAATTCTTATGTTCTTCCTAGTACACCATAAAGTAGACAGGATACACATTTTTTGTATTCCTTTTTGTACTTAGTACAGTTGCTGGCTTATGAGGTTGACTGATTAGATTTTATGAAATATAGCTCATTCATTCATTTATTCATCAAATATTTACTGACAATTTCTCTTGAGTCAGGTACTATGCTAGACGCTGAGGCTACATCTGTGAATAAGACAGAAACATGCTTTGCCTTCCTTGGGTTTATGTGAAAGGGGAAATATTCCATTTTTAAAATACAGGGTTTTATCACATTTGCTCATAATTTAAAACTTCCCAATGGATTTATGTTAACATAAGTCTATTTACCAACTGTGAGGATTGGGAGTGTTACCTATCATTGTATTATAGAGAGTGATGAGCTTGGGTAAGAAGAAAATATAGAATCTGAGTCTTATGAAAAGAGCATCATGTGTTAGGATCCTTGGGGGTTCATCCTGCAGAGTCATTTCCTAATGTTTCCCTCTGTCATTCCAGCCCATTCTCTCTGAACCTTTGATGTTTTCATCTTTCCAGGAAAAGGTGATTAGTATTTACTTTCAGACCCTTATACTTAAAACGGAAGATTGATGATCAGTGAAGTAGTCAAATGTTGGCTAGGTTTGCCTAGAAATCTCTTGTGTGTCCTGAGGGGGACAGCCCAAATCGATGGCTCAGAGCCAAGTGGAAACTCAAGTACCAGTCATGGCCTTGTGACGAACGTGCCCCAGGGTTCCCAGCTCCATCGTGGAATCTGTAAATCAGGAGGTATAAAGTGGATGGAGCACTTGTTAAGAGTTCTTAGGTATTATTGCTGAGGAGTATGGGTAAAACAGAAATTGTCTTTGTGGTTTCTACCCTTTTCTACCTGTTTTGCTCTTTCTTTGTACTACACATTTGCTCTTTGCTTTCTGCATATTTCTTTTTACTATACATTTGACTCCACACTTTTTGCATATATCACCTTTCACAGCCTTCTTGTCTACCTCATAAAACTGTCAAGGAACTGTTTCCTATCTCAATAATGGAACAAATATTCATTGAGAACCGATATAAGGTAGGCACTCTGGAAAACACGGGTCAGCTGAAAGAGACACTGCTTGGTCTCAGTTGATGTCCTTCAACTGTCTCTATGCTACCTTCCAATTTTTCTAGGATAAACTCTTATAGATATTCTAGAAATAAGTTGTTCCCCACTACATGTGGTTCTGATGCTCATTAGTTAAGCCAGTCATGTTCAAAAATTCTAGTAGGAATATTTCTAAAAAATATTCAAACTAAGATAAAAATGACTAATAAAGAAAAATTTCATTTCAAACCTTGAGAAGCGAAGTCACAGTCTTATATCTAAAAACCAGAATTTCAGGCAACCTTGAATGAGTTAGGAGGATTTGAGAAAGAGGAAGGGGCAGCAAGATAGCCTGAAATTGAATTGCCCCAGTATCCCCTGTGTCACCTGTGTACATTTACATATATTTGCATCCACTCCCATCTTTTCCTCTTGTTTTAGAGGAAACATTCCCTCTCCTCATATCCAAGGTTAAGTCCTCCAGAACACACACCAGGCCAGCCACTCCATGGAGGTAACACAACATTAACATTTCCTTTTTGCCTGGGCCATCTCTTTATCTATTAGAATGTAAATAGGACCAATCACCATCATTGTTTAAAAATATAGCCCATAAAAAAAAGCAATCTCACTGCTGTCTACACCCCTATTCTCAGTATCTTCCCATCACAGCCACCCTCTTTGATCAACTGCAGCCAGCCCCCTGCAGCTTTCCTCTGGCCTCTACTCCTCCAGAAAGTCCTTACCGACATCAACCATGGTTCTGCTTTAGGACCTTCGCCCTTTCCCACAGAAGCAGACAGGAGAAGAGGTAAGTGTCAGATACTTTAGTATTAGAAGAAAGTACCTGAAGTTGCCTTGATGTAAGGCCCAAAGTTTTTATGTTCTATATTTTACCTGAAAATTAAATGGAACATCTGCATTACTTTTACACTTATATCAATGTTTACTTAAATATAAAGATGATTCAGACTTGTATAATTATGTCGATTGAAAAAGAGACACAACCTAAAAGTTGAGAACTATGTTGTATTTGGTGGACTTGCTAAAGACTTCAAGCCTGGGACACAGCATCTCAGAGAGCTCTGAGGGACTTCTCTGAAGAGATCAGGGAGGAGCCAGGATCCATAGGAGTTTTGCAACAAAAACCAGGTCATTGGAACATCAAAATATTACTGTTAATTAAAGAAAACCAAACATCTCTAGTTAATGAATCTAGCACTTTTCTATGTATGGGAAGATGCAAGAGTCTGGGCTAATCAAAATCATTCCTTTGATATGCACCTCAGCTCTCTAGGGCCAATATCCTGCTTTTCTTCATCCTGAATCCCTTCAGGGTGCACAGCTCAGGGTGGCTGCTGGCTTGATGGCTGCAACATCCTTTGTTTACTGATATGGCAGGCAACATTTTTCATTCACATTGGAAAAGTGATGTTAAAATTTATTCATCATATCTAAAAATACATTTTGAAGGCCTACTCTGAGTACTCCCCTTGGGGACTGAATAAGAGCAAACACCAACCTGGTCTGGCCTTCATGAAGCTTATAGTCAATAAGAGGGACAGAAATTAATTACACAAATGTAAAATTACGACATTTGTAAGTATGTAGAGTGCTGTATAAGCAGTGTTGATCAGATTTTAAGTGTCCTTGATGGCAGGTTCTGTGCACTAAAGAGTATCAATTTGATGCTTTTTTAGAATATAATTTGATATTACGTATTAAGCTTTTTAAGTTCAGCTTTCAAATTTTATTCTATTTATAAATCTAGCTAATTTTTTTAAGCATAGTTTTAAGTACAGCTTTGATTGTTTGGTTTCATTTATAAACTTTATTTAAACTCATCTGAACATTTTAAGCTGTCAACTGTAAAAAACAAAAGCATGACGTGAGAGTTGTGAGTTAAGTTTTATTTGGGGCAAAATGAGGACTATAGTCTGGGAGACAGCATTTCACATAGCTCTGAGGAACTGCTCCAAAGTGGTTGGGGGGAAGGTCAGTATATATGTGATTTTAGTGAAGGGGGAGTACATGCAATCAAGCACATATTTTTTGCAGAAGGTTTCTGCTAGCCTTGTGAAGGTTACTGCTTTTCACAAGGAGCAGATGTCACCATGAAAGATTTTAGTGCTTTTCTAGATATGAGGAGATGCAAGAATTGGACTCATAAAATTGTCTCCTGAAAATATCTAACTATCTGAAGACCTGTTCTGCCAGTTTTTCCCAGAGCACAGAGTGCCTCATTTCTGCTCTCCACCCTTAGCTCCTTTCAGGGGGTGTTGAAGGTCAGCAGCTCTACAGCAGCTCATAATTTAATCCTTATAGAGATACATGGCTAGTGCTAATTTGTAGGTGACAAAGCACAATTTATGGTTATCATATTCTACTTCCTTTTAAAGTATCTCAATTGTATAACCAACAGAACTGTAAATAAAATCTATAAGCACTGAATATTTTTTGAAAAATATAACAAAAGAGCCTATAATGCAGTGAACCTTATGTTTTCTTAAATGCTTTGATATTAAATATACATTTAACACAATTTAATCTTAAAATCCTGAGTCTAAATCAATATTCAATAATACCTTTTAAACTGATGCCACAAGTCTGGCTTATTACACAAGTCTGGTTGAATGTTCTGAGATATTAGTACATAAAAAGATGTCTATATTTATTCTTTTAATAGTTTGTTGCCAAAAATTAATACATTCATTTGTAACTATATTCAACTATTTCTATGGCATTTACAGGGAGAAAAGTCATCCCTATGGATAACTGGCAGAGCTACTGATATAACTTTAATGCCTCACCAGAATGTCAATGCTCTGGCTCTTTACCTACCATGTAACAAACACTCCAGAAACCTCATCAGCTACCCATATTTCCTTCTTTGTCTATATTTGTATATAGAATATATAGATATGTATGTATAACTGAATCACTGTGCTGTACACCTGAAACTAGCACAATATTGTAACTCAACTATACTTTATATATATATATATATATAATTTAATTAATTTCTTATTTTTTATACTATTTCTTTATCAATGTATAATTTTCCTTATATCCTTTATAATTTTCTTTATCAAAATTATATACTTGTACTGCAGATTTGCCTTAATAATTCTGTCTGTATTTTGCAGAATATTTAGACTATATCTCAACAAAACAAGAAAAAGCAGGCTGTTGAGATAGATGGAGAGCGTAGGGTGCAATACCACATGGAAGAAAGTCATTCAGAGCAAGTGATCTAGAAATCTGCCTAGGAACTCCCCTCAATATTTTGATCCAGATGTTAACTGTGCATGGCTATGGGAGATGATGTGAGGTCTGCAGAAAGACAACTAGCAAGGGAGCTATGAGCTGAACAGAGTTAGATGCCTCACATGTCAGGAAATGTGAGATTTCCAAAGACCCAGAGTGGAGAGAACACAGTGAACAACTCAGACATTTAACTGCATCCTCAGGATAGTCACTGATGAGAGGGAAGTAGGCTCTGGACCAGGAGTGATATATACTCTAGAAACTGACAAGCAACTGCCTTCCAGAACCAAAGCCAACACACCTGTCATCTTGAAAGGAAAATAAAAATAGGCTCCTAACAATCTAAACCTTGTAAATTACTGGACATGAGAAGAAGGAGTAAAAGGTGAGCCTCTAGCAGGCAATGGCTTTAAAACATTTATTAAGATATGTTTAAAACATAAAGAAGATTATATATATTATATAATTACATCATTATGTATATATGTGTGTGTGTGTATATATTGGGTGGGCCAAAATGTTCTTTTGTTTTTTTCCCGTAAGATGGCTCTAGTAGTGCTTAGTTATGTTTAGCTTCATTTGAAAAAATTTTGTTAGACTGTATTGTGACAGCTGTCATATCAGCGTGCATTAAAAAAAAAACTTATCAAAATTGGTGAATTTTTGTGTAGCCATTTTAATAATGAAGATGGAAGAAAAAAACCAACATTTTCAGCATATTATGCTTTATGATTTTAAGAAAGGTAAAAATGCAACTGAAATGAAAAAAAATAAGATTTGTGCAGTGCATGGAGAAGGTGCCATGACAGATTGAACATGTCAAAAATGGTTTGAGAAGGTTCATGTTGGAGATTTCTCACTGGACGATGCTCCAGTTTAGGGTAGACAAGTTGAAGATGATAGCGATCCAATCGAGACATTAATTGAGAACAATCAACGTTATACCATGCAGGAGGATAGCCGACATACTCAAAATATCCCAATCAATCACTGAAAATCATTTGCACCAGCTTGGTTATGTTAATCCCTTTGATGTTTGGCTTCCACATAAATTAAGTGAAAAAACCTTCTTGACCGTATTTCCACATGCGATTCTCTACTTAAACGTAAAGCAAACGTTCCGTTTTTCAAACAAATTTGACGGGCGATGAAAAGTGGATACTGTACAGTAATGTAGAACGGAAGAGATCGTAGGGCAAGTGAAATGAACCACCGCCAACCACACCAAAGGCCGGTCTTCATCTAAAGAAGGTGATGTTGTGTAAATGGTGGGATTGGAAGGGAGTCCTCTATTATGAGCTCCTTCTGGAAAACGAAACGATTAATTCCAACAAGTACTGCTCCCAATTAGACCAATTGAAAGTGGCACTCAAAGAAAAGTGTCTGGAATTAGTCAACAGAAAATGCATAATCTTCCATGAAGATAACGCAAGACCACATGTTTCTTTGATGACAAGGCAAAAGCTGTTACAGCTTGGCTGGGAAGTTCTGATTCATCTGCTGTATTCACCAGACATTGCGCCTTCGGATTTCCATTTATTTCAGTCTTTACAAAATTCTCTTAATGGAAAAAAATTTCAATTCCCTGGAAGACTGTAAAATGCACCTGGAACAGTTCTTTGCTCAAAAAGATTAAAAGTTTTGGAAGATGGAATTATGAACTTGCCCGAAAAATGGCAGAAGGTAGTAGAACAAAAGGGTGAATAGGTTATTCAATAAAGTTCTCTGTGAAAATGAAAAATGTGCCCTTTATTTTTACTTAAAAACAAAAGGTACTTTTTGGCCAACCCGAAATCTCACACACACACACACACACACACACACACACACATATATCTCAAGTGAAAAGATGAGGAATTTAAGTGGAAGCTATAACAATGGACCAAATGCAAGTTCTCAAACTGAAAACATAGTAACAGAAATGAAAACCTCACCAGGTGGGCTTGTTGACTCTGCAAAAGAAAAGACCCCAACAGTCACTGTGCAGTACAATAGTGATTATTCAAATTGAAACTCAGTGAGAAAAAAAAAGGCTGAGAAAATAATGAGCAGAGCCTCAATAATCTATAGGTCAATAACAAGCAGTTTTACCTACATGGAATTGAATTCACAAAAGGAGAGGGAAGAGAAAATATTTGAAATATATGAAACATTGCACATTTGGGGTAGAGGTTGTAATGAAGTCACTTACCTCCTTCTATCTTGTTGTGTCCATTCTTCCTGGACTAATATCACCCCACCCCTCCAGTAGAAAGTATCCTCCTCTACTTATTGTGGGTAAACTTGGCCAGACAGTGTAGGAGGTTCTTGCCCTCTTCCCCTGTCTCTTCTGTTCTTTTCTCCTAAATCTTCCTCTCTGACTCACTGGATAATCCCTACTCGACTCCTGTTTTACTGCATTTAAGGCCAACATCTGGAATAGCAATGGCAATTGTTGTCACCACCTGACTAAGTTGAAAGTAGTCCATAATCCATTGCCAGTTTCCAAAGCTCATCTGTCTTTGGTGCTTGTTAAACTGGAGAATTAGATGGTGATGTGATGGGAATCCTTACCCACACGTTTTTCAAGTCTTTGATGGTGTCCCTCATCGCTGTGACTGTTGTAGCTTCATAGAATGGCTTTGGGTTAATATTTAGGTGAAGAGTAGGAGTTCCTTAGTCTTTCTAACAAGATATCTACTGGTCATAGAACAACTTGAGGATTCTGCCAGTTGCTGAAAATCTCTATTTCTACTACACACATGAGAACTGAGGATTGGGCTAAGAAATGGGTTTGAGGACCCAATGAGCTTAGTTTAACGTGAGCTCAAATCAAAAGTCCACCATTAAATGACCCCAAGGAAGAAAGTTCCCTGCCTGAATGAGAGCTTATGAAGGCATCTGAATCCCTAGGAATTGAAACAACCTCAGATTCCAGGGCCAATAATATCTGAAACAACATCTAGGTATTTTCCTTCCCCCAGTGCATAATTGCCTAGTAACAAAAGCCAGTCTCTTTGGGGGAAATTTCAGAATATGTACTTTGAATATGTTCACAGAGCCTTTCGTGAAGGCACTTGATTCACGGAGCTGCATCTTGTGAATTGGCTACGTGAGGAAAGGGAGTGAGGGGTCAACAATTCTCTATTTTGATATCTCATCTCAGGCACATTTACTGGATAAATTTTCCCCCAATATATACCACAAAGAAGGTTTTTGTGGATGGCCCATCTCGTTCAACACTAGGGATGCTCTAATCAGTGAGTCTTTGCCAATCAGACCCTCTAGTGGGCAAGCTCTTCCTGCTGCCTATCCTGGTTACCTCTCCTTCTTGGAGTTAAGGTTTCACCACCACTGCCCAGCAGGAACAACACCTCTCACTCTTGTTGAAATCAGCCACAGCACCTACCATCAGCATCCTCGGTCTCTAGGAAATTTCCACAAAATTATTTTTCAAAGATGAAAAATACCCATCACCATTAAAAAATAAATAAAATCTGGATGAAGGGAAGGGTATGTAGGTCTTTGAAGAGGACAGGATCTCCAGAGTCTTTGGATTCTATTCTACATTCTACCAGTAAGTGTCTGGCATCTCAACCATTCTGAGTCAAAACAAACTAGCAAGGAATTTGAACGGCTCCCAACTGCTTGTACTAACCATTGTGACTAGATTCTCTGGTCAGGGCACCGAAGCTGATACGTTCAGCCTTATGTAAAATGATTTCTGCCTTCCTCCTTCTACCACCTCAGCATTCATTCTCACGTGCATTGAGCCAGAGAGCTGACGCTGCATATCAGGTCGATTATCCACACGATTTCTCTTCTATGTCTTTGCATCGTGATGTGTCAGAACTCCCAGATTCACACAAATATGGAGCTTCAAGTGGCAACCATGCTTGTCCATACCGTTTTACATATTTTGTCTGGATACCTAAAGACTGATGCTGTAGCCACTGCCAAATACGTGGTCTGGTACAACATTTATAGCTCCCTCCTTATAGTTCTTAATTAAATATTTGACCCTGTCATTGTAAAACATTTTAGGAGCCATTATTTATTATTATAGAAACAACATAATCACCATTTCTAGGGTTGTTTTTTTTTTCATGTTTTCCCCCCAGAGTGAAAAACAGTTTAATCCTGAATTAAATGGCTCCAACATTTGAACAGAAGCCAGAATCTATCTGGCCAACAGAGCACGATTTCAAAGTAATTAGTTCTCCCCTAGTTCTCACTCTTTCGTGTTTCTCCATTTTTCTGAAAATATAAAATCCAATTTTACTTTCAAGACACAAAAGGCAGCATCCTTTGCAGAAGGGTGTTCTTCTTCAAGTGTGTATCACATCACGTTCTTTTTGTGTCCAGTATATGGAACTGCTTGCTGATTTAAGAAAGCACCATGCTGCTTCCTGCTTCCTGACCTCTGAACAGACTGCCTCATCTCTCTGGAGATGGCAGGTGCCTGTTCACCTGTAATAATCACATGGAAGGACATCCCCTGACCACCTCTTAATGGGCAGGCAACGTGGAACCCACTCCTTTCTGTAACGCAGTGCTACATTTCAATCATTTTGTATGTATATCTGACCACTCCACGTTGGTGCCTACAAGCTTCTCAAAATAAAGGTATGTAAAACATAGCTTAAATGAAGTGGGAAATGCAAATTAAACAAAATTAAATAGAAAAATGGGGATCACACCTCCTTGAGATTTTAACATTATTGTAATAAAACAATAAAAATATGTAATAAAACATATTTCTTCCCCAGAATTCAAGTAGAGTTTACTAAACTTCTGCTTAATTTCAAATCCTGAGATCCTGCTTCTGAAACAGAATTTAGTGGGACAGAAGTGTATTGATAAGGTTTTATTATGATGCTGGCTATTCTGATGGTTATTCTGTTTGACATAGCCCTGGAACTAAACTTTTTTCTCTTCTCTGCTTAGGGCCACGGGAAGTTAATTTTATCATGGGTTCTCTTGATTGGCTGCTGCCAGTAGGTTTTGGCCAATGGGATCCACTGGTGGGAGATTGCAGGCAGGGGGAGTAGGAGATTCAGGGTGTTTCTTGCTCTTTTCTCTTCCTTCTTTAGACCACATTTTGGGCAGTGCCTGGATAGTCTGGGGCCATGGCTCTAGCCCAGGAACCTGTATCCCTTCACTGGGCTGTTAAAGTCCTCTTTTATTTAAGCCTTTAGGTCAAGGGTAAGAAAGGCTTCTCACTTTGCTAATCTCTGGCTGCTTCAACAAACGTTGTTGGTTCTTCTAATTCTATTCAAACCCTTCATTAACATCTCTTAAACCATATTAGTTCTGTTCTGCTTCCAGCCTTGGCTCTGACTGGTACAGAATGTTTCTCCTCTGCTTACCAGATTGTGGTTCAGTTTAGGCTAATATAAAGGCTAATATAAGCCACCACTTGTACTTCTTTAACACTGAAATGTATTATTAATTTAGCCCTTTGCTCCTATAATTGGAGCAAATCCTAGCACAATTAATTTATTTATGACCGGAGGAGCTATGATAATAATTTATAACATTTCTCTCCAAAATCATGACATCTTTCTAGAGACAGGCCAACATGTAGATGAGCTTTTTTTTTTTTTTTTCAAAATAATAAGTTAGAGCTTTTGCATATGTCTTTCAAACCTTAAATTATGCTTCCTAAATTACTTTTTCTGCAGTGTTGAAATATGATATATTTTCCAATTATATGTGATCAAACTCTATAGGTTTTATCAGTCCTGAAATGTTGATTGGTTACTGCCCATGTTAAAAAATTTTTACTAGTAATTGTCTTTAATTTTAGATCATTCATAACTTCCAAAACATATCAAAACTATAGACTGTTTTTATGTAAGTGTGATTAGTGATAATTTGGAAATCACCCAGTACCTGTTACCTGATAAAATATACTGAACTTGATTCTTGATCACTCAGATGAAGTAAAGAAATGAGTCCTGGCAGTCCCTGCTTTCCACAATAGTCTTGGACTGTGAATAAGACAAACAGAAATTGTACAAAGTGATCTTAATAATCAGTGGGAAAAGTAAAATTTTTTCTATGATTATAAAGTTTTTCTCCAAAACATTAAAACCTCTTTCTAATAGTTATAAATGTATGGGGAAATGAAAACAAATAGTGAAATTAATATTTATTTATAACACTGTAATTTAAAGCACTAAAATCATTGAGAATTAAAGTGTTGTATAACACTGTAAAAAATCTTCAACTGTCGTTTAAACAGTGCTGGCCTTCATCCCATAACATAATGTACCTTATATGTAAGATACAGAGTGGGCATCTTAGAAGTCTTAGTGAATTGTCGTGTTCTTTTCTAAGTTTGGATCAGCTTCCAACATTTTATCCTTTGCATTTTCAAAGTCATGACTATCTCCGAGAATCCCTTTAACATGAATTTTTTGCCGGTGTCACTTCCTCTAGGACATCTTTATCTTTCCTATCATCCCTCGCATCCTTTTCTCTTATGTTGCTAAGTTCACCCTTATTAAGCCCCTCTGGATGCACAGCCGTACACGCCCTACCCTTCTGTAATATTCATCCACACTTCCATCTGTGCACATTTCACTGCCAGGGTGATCATATTTCATTCTTTTACTGAAATTTCATCTTTGCTGTCTAAGGCTCTCTTTTGATTATTAGTTTTGTCAAATGTCACATGTCCTGGGAGGCCAGGAGGTAACACTGCTACACATTTTTCCTGTCTGTGTGTGGACAGAATAGTAGATGCATGTGACCAAAAAATGACCTATGATTGGCCACTCATGAACATGATTTGCATCTGTTATTTACATAGTGATTTGTGAAGTGAAGAGCTAGCAGCAGTGTGTTACTCTGTGCAATTATTCACAGTTAATATGCCCAGGTAACTGAAATTTGAGCCACATCATTTGGGGATGGGTGTTACATAACTAAACCACGGGAAACTGAGATCCACGTGTATTGGGACCATGAAGAGTAAGGACTGGCTACATCAGTGTTTGAATTTTGATTTAAGACTCTTTTCCATTATGTAACATCGTTTAAATCCCTATTATATACTGGACATAACTTAGCATGTGCAGAAGTCAAGATAACTTGTGACTTTAAAGAAAATTTATATTGGAATGAAAAATAGTTGATATATATAGTTTTCCTCCTCAGACTACAAATTTTAGCATGCTTTACAACAACTATCCCAACAAATGTTATTGATACCAGAGCAAAACACTGGCCTCATTTCCACACTCATTTCTTTTGGACTTTCATATGAATTTAATGTGAAAACAAACTAGTTTTAAAAACAAGAACCAGTGTGGAATCTGCTGTCCAAACATATCTTTTCTTGCTTCTTAATAATAAACTCAGACTAAAGTTGAAATTCTCAAGTAATTTCCTAGGATAAAGAGAACAATTAAGTTTTCTTAATTCTGAAAGGAGTAGTGACATTTAGTAAGTTGTGAGATTTGAATCACATTCAGTCTGGAGTAAACAAATGAATTATTCTTTATTGATTGGACACAACGTGTTGAAAATAGAAGTAAGTTTCTCCATCAACTAAGATATAAATGCATTAACTGTACTCACAACCATAATTTAAAATTTAGAACAATATGAAAAAAAACCTAAATCAAGTCTCAAAAACATCAAAATCCAGGGACAGATGTTGTCATGACATTTTACTTACTGAAGTAGGACTGTTAACAACATTTTGTAGTTTCACACACTGTAGAAAGAAGTTGATTGCCTGAACCTTACTGTTGTTGCTGATGGCTGGTGTTCATGCACTAAAAAGCCAGATGTTAATGAGAAAATTTCCTCCTTTGTTTATTAATTCATTCACTTATTCATTTATTCACTTCTACATGTACTTATGCATTCCTCTGGTACATATTGCTAATGTTAATATCCCACATGCCAAATACTGGGAATATAATGGTGAATCAAAATGCCATAATTTTTACCCTTAATGGAGTTCATAATCTAATGAACAGGGAGACATTCAGCAAGTCAACATATAGTAGTAAATATTCTACTACAAAGAACAAAGTGAGCTGAGGGGATAAAAGAGGGGAAGTGTTTTAAGTAAGACCTTCAGTAAGATCCCTCTGACAAGGAGACATTTATGCTAAAATCTGAGGGAAGAACATGACTTGCCTTAAGAGTAGGGTCTAGTGCATTCTGTGCAAAGGGAACTAAGTCAAAGAACCAAGGTGAGATGTTAGTGCATCTAACTGTGTGACGGCTTGGTTGTCCATAAGGTAGTAAGAGGTCTCATGGATAATATGAGGGGGGAAGGTAGATCAGGGATCTGAATGTGAACATCCTTTGAAGTCATGGATTTTACTATAAATGCAAAAGGAAGCCTTTCGAGGAGTTTCTTGGGGAGAAGGATGTGAACTGATCGACATTTAAGTTATGAACTTGAGTGCTTTCTGGGGTGAATGAGAAGAGTAACAAGCACATCCACAGAGGGGGAGAGGGTTCACTGGGATGCAGGGATGAGATGTCCACTTTGGCAGATGTTGAGATCCACATGCCAGTGTGGCTTCTGTAGAGAGATCAGTATTGTTATATCTAGTCATCGAATTCAGAACTGGTGACTGTGACCCTGTGCTGATCTTCTGGACACAGCGGATTTCCCAAATGGAAGGGAGAGTCACTCGAGGCTTGACTGCTTCTTGTCATCTGTGGGTGTCCTGGCGTCATCAAAGGCAACGGTTTCTTACCAAGCTCGACTCATCACAATCCATTCCTGACTTCTGCTATACAGCTCGACCCTGATGTGCTGGCCTGTTTGTGTGTGTGTGTATGTGTGCCTCCCAAACACAATCCCCACCTCCTGCAGCTGACTCAGTGCCTTGGTTGCCAAGCTCATGCTATGGCTGGTATTTCATTCCAACCTAGTCTTCTCAACTCTGTAATCTGTCCAGTCTCATCAAGCTTGGAATTGGAATTCACTTGTTCTCCTGGGTCCATTCAGGAGTGTCTGGGGAAGAGTTTAAGCACTTTTTTCCCCTAAAGTTTGGAAAAATGAAGCCTTAAGAAGCACTGAGTATAATTAAACTGTAGTCCAGAGTTAGATGCAATTTAATCATAGTTCAATTCCAAAATAAAAGTTGTGTAGGTGAGACCATGAAATTTCCTAACATGTGATTTTAATACATTGTGCTAAATTTTCTAAAACAACTCAGGCACCAAAATTTACAGTAGATGGAGTATTTATGAAAAATCTAGCATCAGCTATATTACATATATGTATATGCATATACACATAGATTGTCATCACATATAATCTTGTAAACCCAAGATTATATGACTTCTTGTCATTGATTTCTTGGGCAAATTTTGTGTCCCTTTCTCTGATTAAATCCCTTTAGGAGAAAAATAGGTGAACCTTGTCTATCTACCTTTTTACAGGTCAGCCTCCATTTCTCTCTCTCTAAACTCTCCCAGATGAACTAATACTTTTCTAAAGTTTTAAATACCACATAAATATAGAGATTTCTCAATTTGTCTTCTACAGCCAAGATAATTCTTCTACGTGCCAGACTCATGCATCTCATTTGACAGGCCCTCATAAATGCCTCATAACCATCCAAAAATTCACATGTTTATATTTGATCTTCTTCCCCCAGGCCCCCACTAAAACAGCACCCACTTCTTCCTCCCTGAATTTTTGGTTTCAGAAGAAAACACCAACACAAGCCTAGCTGTTCAGCAGTCAGTTCCAATTCTTCCTTTACCTGGAGACCCACCCAAGAAAAATCAGAAAATTCTTTTGATAGTATCATCAGAATTGGCCTAGAGTTTTTTTCCTTCTCACACTGTCTTCCATGGCCTCCTCTTTTGGAGGACAGGAACTTACTAATTCATTTACCTGATTACACTACCTGCCAAAGAAGACAGGGTACCGTGGTGTCTGCTCTCCAGAGGCAAAACAAATCATACACAGCAGGATTTCTACTTGCAGGTAGCACTTTTCTTTAGATGATTCAAAATGTATTCAATGCTACAGTTAATTCAGAGAGGAAAGAGCCACAGCAACCAACTTTGAAATTTCAACCATGTGGCCAGCATCCCATGATCCTGTGAACATATAAAGATTTTTACTTTTTTTTTTTTCTGGAGACTATCCAACACTGCCTAAAACAGCTTCAAGCCCAAGCATAAAAATATTCTTAAAATAATTATATTTCAATTCTCACATTCTTTACATTTTTGTGCGTTTTCAGAGAAGAAAATAATAAAGTCGAGTATCAGCAATTCCTATGTTCCTAGTTTGTGTGAAACAGTATGAATCTCTATATGACTAGCCAATGACAAACAAAACAAAACAAAATACAAAAACAGAAAAAAATCCTTTTTTCTGGGGGCATCATTTGTGAAGATATAAAAATCCAATGATTTATCCCTTACCTGCCAAGTCATGATCTAGACTTAATAAATTTAAAATCTCACCATCAAAGCTAAATTACTATAAAGAAAAATTTAAAGAACACATTATATATGGTTTAAAAATGGGATAACAGGAAGTAAATATTTTACTGAGATAAAAGAAACTGACATGCATTCAAATAACAATAACATTAGAAGTCATTCCCTCATCTGACACAATGCAGGAAGTTTTGCAGGAGGGAGGGGAGAAGTTGTTGTTGTTATTATTTTAAAACATAGCTGTATTTATCCAACTTCTGCTTAAACTCCAAGTGACTGGGTAATCCTTACTTTTACAGCACATTACATATACAAATAGCCCAAATGTCTGGAAAACCTATCACTCTTTTTTTTTTTCCCCCAAGAGTTTGGTTCATGCTCTGTCCTCTGGAACCAAGTTGAAATCTAATTCTTCTTCCATGTGACCTCTTCTGAGGAAAGCTCTTTCTTACTATTGTGTCCTATTGGCCAACTTTTCTACATCAATCTGTTTTCAAGCTTCTTTTCGATCATTCATTCTTCATGTGATTCTTAATCAGTCCAGTTTTTTTTTCTGAGCATTTATTCTTGGTCATTATCGGGAATTCACATCAAATTTGCAACTCTGTAGTTTCCAGAATCTTTTCATTATTTACCCTTCATAAAAATCTGTACAATTATGTTTCTTAATTTGTATGGAAACATTTCCACTTTCTCTAAATTTTCCCAAAGGTCCTGGGGTCATGTTTGAAAGTTATCTTAGTGCCTTCGTGTATTTCTTTTGATCATGAAAATATGAACTCATTTTAAAATAAAAAGAAATTCCTTATTTTTGTCATAATGCAATGTGAGTTCCAATTCTCCTTTAATGATATTTGTCAGCCTTTTCCAGATTGAAGATAAGCCTAGATGGATGAGAATCTGAAAGCACGCCAAAACAAACAAAAGAACACAAACCAAACCTCTCATCAGAATCACTGTCAAAGTGCCTTTTGCCCAGCTGAAATTTAAAATATCCAGACAATCTCTTTCTCTATTATTTTATGTTTTGCTAATTTGAATTTGTCCTGCATGAAAATTACATGAGCATGCTGGAGTCCTGCCCATAAAGCTGATCCCATTAATATACATTGTTTTCTCTCCAGAAACAAATGTCTGATTTCATAAAATACATAACCAGATTTTCAAGTAGTTTAATTAATCCATATTGCATGGCCTCAACTATATACCATTAACAGAGAAAAAGGGGAAAGACTATGAAATACATATTAATCTGTAATTTATGACCCTTTCCCTTCCTCCATATAATGAAAACCTGAGATTTATTTTCTTACATGGATGAAAAAGGTAAGGAATATTTCCACCCATCCCTCCGACCTGGGAGTGCAGACTTATAGTGAATGTTTCACATCACTGGTTAGTAATGCTACATATTACATTTAACCACCTCATCTTCTTGCTACAGTTACTACGTGATAGAGTTTCCACAGTTTTTTTTCCTTCCTCCTTCTCATTATGGAACAGATATTACAAGGGCTAAAAGGGGTCATACATTAACTGGATGAGAGCCAATTATGGGAAAAAACCAGAGCAGGACTCTTGGGCAAACTGAAAGCTGTACTAAAGTGATCACATGACTACACTTTAAGAAGCATGAAAATGTTCACTTTTTCTTCAAGATAATTTAACAGATGCATGTCAGTAAAATTATGACTAAAGAATCCACTCCATGATACCAAGTGATAAGAATTCCTAGAAAAAGAAATTCTTGACATTAAAAAACCCTTTTCATATCCAATACTTGCTATAGAAATGCACATTTGAGAAATATATAATTATTTTAAAATAATTGAAGGATGCTTTTTGGCATCCCACCCACCTGTATTTAAATATACATAACAATCGAAGTTACTATTACTAGTATTACAGGAGAGCCATGGTCTCATGCAAATTGTTAGACAACCTGCATTCATAGACTTTGAATATAAAAACCAAATATTGTCCCAGAAATTACTAATATCTGAGTAGCAAATAATATGCCCACAAGTATTTGATGTAAACATGTATCTACTTTTGGTAGCAAAAACCAAGCATTATCAATATTTCAGTTTGGAAGATAATATATGTGGAATATAGTATTTCAAGTATAACTTTTCTAAAGTAAAATATTTTTTGAAAAAATATCTCAACAAGAGGTAAGTTGAGCATTAAAAAACACTATTAGAATCCTTTTATTATCTTTGATGTTTTAGAATATTTTCCTGAGTTTTATATTCAAATGAGTAAAACAATTACAAGTAGATATTTACTGTTAAAGAATAACAACTTTATTTTCAGTACTGATTTTGTTATATATCAGAGCACTATAAATAATACCAAGAAGTATCATAAAACATAACTCCAAATTATTTCATTTTAAACCTTTTTATAAGGAAATAAAGTATTAGATTGCAACTCAAACTGTTAGAAATATCTGATGTGATGAGTGAATACCCACAGCCAGATGCACAAAAACGCTTGAATAGAGCATCTTCTTAGAATAGATTCAGCTGAAAAATAACCAATAACAAGTAGAATTCTCAGGCAACTGAGAATTCTAGGGAAATAGGAAACTAAACATGGGTCTAGCAGACTTTGTAACAACTAGACGACACATTCATCTAATTCCAGTCCAAGAAGGCAAAGATAATCAATTACAGGTGGAAATCAAGTTGGATCAATCATTAGTCTGTACCCCACCTCCTGCTAGGTACTCTGGGAAATTCACGTGGACTTGGTGATAGGATCGCTCTCCTCACAGACTAGGAAACCTGGTTCAGATTCTGCTGGTTAACGGGAATCACTTTGCTTGAAGAGGGATTTCCGGGTATGACAAGTTTGGCGTATTCTTCGGTGGAACTTGCGTGGGGTGGGGGAGGACACCTGCTCAGCTATTAGGTTTCAGTGAAATCACCCCTGACAGTCTACAGCCAGATTGCCCCCCGCATCTGTTGATCTGGCTAAAATTAAACATGATAACTGCAGAACATGACAATATGTTTCTAATTAGAGCAATATTATGATTTTTAGACAAAAGTGGTCCCAGTTGGGCAGAATTCTAACCTGGACAATTGGCCTCCTCCAGAGGGGCAGTTGTGTCATCACCTTTTAAAATTTGTATTTAAGATCTGAAGATGGAGTGGAGAGGGCAGTAGATCCTGATTTTTCCTCCCTTCATTTTCTCTTAGGATTTCCTAGCTGGGATGTCTAGGGGTGAAGGTTAATTTCAACTTTTTGAACTCATGTTTTAAAAGCTGGGTACTTCCGAACACTTCCTTTTCCTTTGTTAGGATAACCACCCCTCCTCCACATCCATTTATGAATGAGCTTGATTGAGTCCCTGGGGTCTCCCCTGTGTTCCTCCTTCAGATGGTTCTTGTGATGGATTCGGTCTACAAATGCTTCCTAGATGTTACCCAGAAAACATCCTTCCAAGGGGCTACACCACACAGGAGCCCACCAGTGTCTCCTGTACACTAGTGCCTGTCACAACTAAAGTAGAGCAAAGAGGCTGGTGTCAAACCATCACACTGACCTCCTGCATGAGTCTGTGTCACTGTGCCCCTCCCCTGCTATGTGTGGACTCCTGATTTCTGGTTCTGCACATGAGGAGCTTGGATGTCAACACTCTGACCCAGGAACAACTAAAAAAAAGTGAACAAACTGAAAAATCAACAACTCTTCTCAGATCCAGAAGAACAGGAAGGACACATGGCAGCATGATGTCCCAAAGTTTGGAGAGATAGGTGAATACAGGGAATCATGGTTTATGGGAGCAGTGCCTCGCCAGCAGAAACGGCCTTAGGAACACTGAGCCAGGGTAGGAAACCCTAATCTGTAATTGAATTGCTGGTGCTCAGTGAAGACAATACTGAGAGTTAAAAACCCAGTCATGGGGCGTGGAGCACAATATGGTGAGGGTTACCTCCAGGAGCTCAGCCAGGTTTCCATATCACAGGGGGAATCAATCCACTGGGATTCTAGCAGGGAGAAGGGAAAAGGAACCACTTTGGACAGTGTCAGAGAGCTCTGTCCTTCTCAACAAGGCGTGCCCTCAGGAGAAACTAACCAGAGCTAAGCCCTGCTGGGTGTTATCAGAGCCTAATAGACCTGGGGAAAGGCAGTCAACAACCACAGCCTCTCTAGCCTTCCTGTCCCACATAAGAGGGGAGAAAAACCTGATAAACACTTGTGAAGCTCACAGCCCAGAGACACAGATACACTGAAAGCCTGAGCCCTCATCATAGGACTGTGGAACACTTCCCTTCATATCACACCTCACCTAAAGCCTAGTTACATCAGTTCCTTTTACTCTGTATGTCATGTTTGGCTATCAAGAAAAGAGTTAAAAGGTATGCCATAATGTTAAAAAAAAAAAAAAAACCACTATTTGAAGAAACAGAGCAAGCAACAGAATCAGATGTGGTGGGGATGTTGGAATTATCAGACTGGGAAATTAAAACAGCTATGATTAATATACCAAAGGCACTAATGGACAAAGTAGCCAGCACACAAGAACAGATGGTCAATGTCAACGGAGAGATGGAAATCCTGAGAAAGAAACACAAAGAAAGACTAGAGATCTAAAACACTACAAGAAATGAAGAATCCCGTGATGGACTCACTAGCAGACTGGACACAGCTGAGGAAAGACTCTCTGAGCTAGAATATACTCCCCCAAACTGAAAAGAGAACAAGAATGAAATAAAAATAAAAGACAATATTCAAGGACTGTGGACAACTACAAAAGGTGCAATGTGTGAAATGGGGACACCAAAAGGAGAAGAAAAGGGGGAAATAGAGAAATATTTGAAACAATAGTGACTGACCATTTTCCAAAATTAATGTCAGACACCAAGCCACAGATCCACGGAGCTCAGAGAACACCAAGCAAGATCAACGCAAAAGACAAACAAACTACACATCAGCATATTATTTTCAAATAACAGAAAATCAAAGATAGAAAAAAAATCCTGAAAGAAGCCAGAGGGGGAAAAACACCTTACCTATAGAGGAACAAAAATAAGAATTACATCTAACTTCTCCTCAGAAACCACGAAAGCAAGAAAAGAATGGATGAAATATTTAAAGCTTTGAGAGAACAAAACCATCAACCTAGAATTCTGTACCCTATGAAATTCGCCTTCAAAAGTGAAGGAGAGGGCTTCCCTGGTGGCACAGTTGTTCAGAATCCACCTGCCAACTAGAGAAAACCCTCGAACAGAAACAAAGACCCAACACAGCCAAAAATAAAAAATAAATAAATAAATAAAGTGAAGGAGAAAAAGAGACTTTCTCAGACCAAAAAAAAAAAAAAAAGAGAGAGAGAGAGAGAGAGAGAGAGAATTTGTTGCCAGTAGAAATGGCTTGCAAGAAATGTTAAAAGTTTTCTAGAGAGAAGGAAAATAATACAGGTCAGAAAGTTGGCTCTACAGAAATAAAGGGAGAGCATATAAGAAGGAGTAAGTGAAGGTAAAATAAAACTTATTTTTCTTATTTTTCAGCAATCTAACAGGTAACAGTTTGTTCAAGATCATAACAGCAGCAATGTACTTGATTATGTATGCTTATGTATATACCATATATCTATACATTGTCCTATGTATATCTTTATGCTTATGTAAGATTATATATGTGAAATGAATGACAAATGATACAAAGAACAGGAGGAAGGAATTAAGATTATCTTGATGTTATAAGGTACTCAAACTACCCGTGAAGTGCCATAGTGTTGTTTGAAAGTAGACTTGGATTAGTTGTAGTTGTGTATTGCAAACTTTAGGGTAGCCACAAAAACATGTTTAAAGAAGAAGTATAACTGCTATGCTAAGAAATGAGAGAAAATGGAATCATAAAATATGCTCAATTAAAACCACAAAAGTCAGAAAAAGAGTGAGAGAAGCCACTTTACTGGGCACCATTTGGACATGTATTCCTTAGCCATCAGAAAGGCAAAGATTATGTTGGACGTGATTTGTGGGAAGCATGAGTTAGAGAATGAGGAACACAGAACTCCAATGGGACAGCAATGCCGACATCCTCCAGAGCCCAGTGGTGGAGGTCTCTTCTGCTTGTTGGAAGTACTATTCCTAAAGCTGGCCCAACTCCTTCCCTCAGTAAGTCTGCAATTCCTCTCTCTGCTGCAGGATGACTGGGAAGTCTGTGTGGGTGGATTCTGTGTAACTGCAGGGTGGACCTCAACCCTGCATTACAAGGAAGGTAGGGCACCCTTGAAGAGGGAAGAGGGACACACACCCTCTTCCCCTTAGAAACACGCACACAGGACGTTACCTTGAGAAAGAGGGAGGATCTTCCCAAGTCACCTCATCTCTTTTCTTGACTTTCTACTTTTCTAAGCCCCTCATTTTCTCCAGAAAGGCTCACACAGCTCTGTGCAGGGACATGGGTGTTCCTCCTACCATCTTTAGGTCATCTGAGAGCTTCTCCAATGTCTGTCCGCTCTTTGGTTAAACACTCGCATGCACAGTTTTCCTCTAGCAAAGCATGTCCTCTGCTACCTCTCCTTTACTGGAGTAAAGCCAGGGGACACAGTGGGCTTCCTCTGCCCCCTCCTGTTCTCCATCTTTCTATTCCACCTTTGGTCCACTTGATAAACCTGTTATATCTCATTTATTCCCACAACTCTTACACCTCTGTACCCCAAGGAGCAGTTGATTGGTATTGCTGTGATGGCATACAGTCGTCAGGGTTGTATTTATTTATCACACAAAAAAGAGGAATTCAACCTGTTGGGGCAACATGTACATCACCCAAAAGCAAACTTCTGTGTGGGTTTATGCAGCCAGTAGGGGTGTCTCCCCAGCTCAGAGGAGTAGCAAGTCTCCTTGATCTTAACTGTTTATTTGAAACCAATTCCAGGAGCCATTTAGTCAACATTTAAACTGTGAATTGTGGAATCATGCCTCCATACCTAGGAACTCTCAAACTCAGGGCTTCTAATGAGAAATGGATTTTCCAATTAGTAAAGGGACTAAGGTCTTTCAGAGAGCCATGCCAGCAAAGCCCTTAAAACTGCTTATCCTAATACAAAACTGCTCTCCACCTCAGTTTAATCTCCACACTACCGCCAGAGCTATTTCCCTAAAATAATCAATACATTTGATTTGAATGTCTCATTTTTCCCTCAAAGTTCCCTGCCCTTCATGCCCTGTATGAAGTGTTATAACATTTTCTCTTTGACCATTGGAATTTTTTTGTTCCAAAGACCTAACTCAAAGACACCACTTACATGAAGCCTTCTCTGAACTTGCCTGAAACTAGTCACTCCTCTTCCTATGATGTCTTTTCAGGAAAAAAAAAAAAAAAAGAATATATGGTCTAGTTACTGGGTTGTTTTGATATTTCACTGTCTTGGCAAGTCTTTATTTAGTCATGTGCATTGCTGGACATGTTTTATAGCGTGTAGATAATTACTCATAGAAACAGGTAACAACATATGAAAATAAACTCTGAATAGAAGCAACCACAGTAAAGCACATTTCCAAGATACCTGTTTTGAAATCTAGTGTAAAAGTGAAAAATATCTAGCGGTTGGAGTCAAAACCCAGCTGGACAGGTTTGCAGGAGCTAATTTGCATATCTCCTACCAACCTGTCCAGTGATGACATATCAGCCACATTAAGTGTTTTTGCATCATGGAAATCAACCAATTTTGTAAATCAGGACTCTTTCCTTCCTCCCCCCACCCCCCTCCCAGAGTCAAACATTTACCAGCACTTCACTGAAAACCTTCCTTTTTAAAAAAACATCCTGCATATGTGGTTTGTAATCAAACCTTCCCTATTATCCTTATTAAAAAATTCTTAGTCTTATCATCAGATTTTATAAAAAGCATGTATTTGCATAGCAATACACTTTATGGTGGTATTGATTTTTTCTCTGAGGATTATTTCTACAAACACTTGCTAGTTAAGCTGTACAATTGATTCAATATGATTGATAAAATAATTCTCAATTTTAAAATCAATAGTTTATATCTTTAATAGGTGAGAATATTACATAAAAAACACAAATGATATTGTACACCAAAATTAAAAATTATGTATAAGAATGTATGGATGAGCTAAATAAATTATGAAGCATAGTGTAGCTCTTCTATCACATTTAACTTGTTTTAATTTTTCCTAATATGACAGAGCTTAATCTTAAAAGTTGATCATTTACACTAGCTTCCTGTGGCTGCTATAACAAGTTGCCACAACTTAGTCCCTTAAAACAAGGTATTCTGTCACAGTTCTAGAGGCCAGAAATCAAAAATCAGCATCCTGGGCCAACATCACGGTGTCAGCCAGGGTCCCACTCCCTCCAGAGGCTCAAGTGGGCATTCTCTTTCCTGCCTTTTCAAGCCGCTGGTGGCTGCTGGCCTTCCTTGGCTTGTGGCCACATCACTTCAATCTTTTCTCCATCTTCACATTGTCTTCTCTTCTGTGTGTGTGTGTGTGTGTGTGTGTGTGTGTGTGTGTGTGTGCGTGCGCTCATGTGTGTGTATATGTGTGTGTGTCTTCTCTGTTTCAAATTTCCCTGTACCTCTCTTTCATAAGAGCACATGTAATTACATTGCCTTCACTTGGATAATCTCCAGATACTCCCCATCTCAAGATCCTTAATCATGTCTTTTACCATTTAATGTAGTATTAACAGGTTCCAGAGATTAGAACTCAAAATCAGCCCCCTATTTGGCCTATCACCTTAAAAAAAAAAAAAAAAAAAAAACTAAATATTAAAGAAAATATTTTCCAAGGGAACCTATGTGTTTCAACCATTTTTCAGGGGCAGGAACAAAGTTACCCAGTATCGTGAAATTTTCACTGAACATTCAGGCGTGGCCAAAATAAAGATACAAAATATCTATCTTATTAATATTTATGGATTATTGTGATTACTTTTGAACTTCAGCTTATGCATTTGTCACAAATGCCTTGGCTTTTCTTTCTTAAGTATAGTACAATACCCTGTTCGTTTTTAAAGTTGGGTTATTTATACATGAAGAAATATTTTTCAGTACCCATCTTGTGTTGGAAAATTTTTTAGTTCTTACCTGAAGATTTTATAACAGGTGTCACCAATTATGTATTTCTTCATAAGTTCCAATATACATAAATCAAGTTGATTTGCCAGATTCTTTAGAATCACAACTTGCATCAGCACATTCTTACTGAAAATATTTTTACTGAACGCCAAGCATGTCCTCAGTGTTTTATCATCTTCTCGAAAAGTAAAGAACCATAAACTATTGTCAGGAATGACAGAACTTTAAGGAAACAGAGAGAAGTGATCTAGTTCAGAGCTATATAGACCCTCAGCCAGCACAGTGAGTTTAAGACAAGGCATGAACTTATTGATTCTTATTATCTTACTCCTACCAGTGCTTCATGTTGACTCCCTCATTTAATCCATGGAATTTAACCACCGAGAAATCACTCACGTGATATAGCCAGTTCAGTAGGGTAAAGGGGAGTGAGTTTTGGGATTCCGATATGGGTTTGTTTCTTGATTCTGGCACTTATGTAGGAGTGGACAAACATTTACCATGCTGTATTCATTTATCCCCAGTAACTAAACATCACAGACCTCCTGGTATATGATAACGGCTCTTGGAATAAAAATATGTAAAAAGACCTATATTACATTACATGGTTAGAGATGACATGTGCCTACGTGTACAGGAATTTTTAAAGATGGCCATCAGTTATCTTTCAGGGAGTAAAACAAGGCTTTAAAGAGAAGGTTCTTCAGCCTTTAAAGACTAAAGAAAGGGAAGAGGAGAAAAGACACACACACACACACACACACACACATACAGGAGGAGGAAGACGTCAGGAGGAAGGGGATGAAGTGACGGCCCATGAGACTAGCATGATATGTGTTTATGATAGTCAGAAGCAACCCTGGCTGGATTAGGGAAAATGTAGGATAACATTAGAAAATAATGTTGCTTAGTTAGAGGAAGACGCAGGTACTGCGGATTTTGAAAATCAGGCAAAAATGGTCACATGTGATGTGACAAGAGATGGGGAACCACTGAAGGTCTTTGAGCAGAAGAGTGACATAATGGAACTAGTTGATCATTTGCATATATAGTTAATGAGTTTAAAGAATACTAATCAAATGAAATTGGGAACTGAGAAAAAAATATTTCTTCTGAAATAGGAAATTTAATGGAAAATTGTGACAGTATCCAAGTAAATAACACAACAAGAAAAAGACTTTGCAGAATATTGATTTAATGCATCCCTTAAGCAAGAGAATATCTCGGACCTGCATTATCTATGCTCTATTTCCTTGTACCTTGGACAGCTTATCTATTTACTTCCCTCCAAAAAACAGGCACATTTTTCTACATGAACTATTTGCTTGTGATGTATAGTATATAACAGAGAGAAACTGCGGCTCAGAGATAATTCAGCACTTTTGGAAGTTATGTATTTTTAATATGCCATGGGTTAGAATATCATGAATAAAAATGACTAAAATTAAATTCAGACCAGCAGAGGATAACTGCCATCATCATCATCTGTTGAAAACATCACTGCCAAAGAAATCACTTTCAAAATGCACAAAAGTTTGTAAATTGCAATTTGACCCCATTGTACAAATTTCAATAGTCATCTAAAACATCGAAAGAACCCATTTAAAATAATTATGTTGATTCTCAATTGTGCCTTCAAATGATATGTTCAGTTCACAGATTGGAGATATGACAAGAACATATGCCATAAAACCAGGATGAAAAGTTGAAGTTAGTTATCAGATCTATTGTTAATTTTAAGATGCAGGTAAGGAAAATTTACCTCTTTAAATTAAGAAGACTGATCTGAAAAAAAATGGTATGGTTATGTCTATATAGTTACCATATTAAAGATAAAATTAACCTTTATTCCAATGAAAGCTCTGTGGAATTCTTTTAGGGTAGGAAAATAAATGTCACTCCCCATTAAAATGAAGCAAATGCCTTATTTGGTCAAGGCAGCATGCATAATTTAATTAGATGCCCTAATATTCTGGAAAATGGCATGAAAGGGCAGCTCAAATATATTTAGAAGTTCTGAATTTTAGAGGTGTTATAGCTGGAAGAGGTGTGTCCTTACAGAATGCTTTATGATAGCCTCATTTCTGCTCATGACTACAGAGGGGTCTTAGGAAATTTCTTCTCCCCTAAAACTGCAGAGCACAGGAAGTCCAGTAGTGAATGGACGTCAAAGTTGAGAGGCAGAGATCTTGAATTTCATAGCAAGGATCTGAAGAGATCAAGGTTCACAGCTATCTGGAATGAGTCAGGGCTGCAGAGGATGTGGCTTTGGGGAAAGAGGGTAGAAGGAGAAAGAAAAGCTCTTGTAATTGAAATTCTTTGGGAGATGAAAAGTTTGATCTCACTTTTGTTTTCATGAATATAAGCGAATGAGAAAACTGATATCTTATTATTTGTAAAACCCCAAATATTTAGGCAATCCCCTAATTTAGGGTCAAAAGTCAGAATCAGATGAAATATATCAGTGTCATTTGAGGTTCCCTCCCTCCCGCAGGAGTTGATTTGACTCTACATCAAGGAGAGGATCAGTGAATGTGAAATGATGTAGATGAACTAAGAGCAATGACAAGAAGCTCCCCCATAGAACTTAATGAAAATCATGCCATTTATAGGCACCAGAAAACATGAAAAACCAAAGGGAAATAGTCATAAGAGAGATTTGCAGAGCAATGTTCTCCAGAGTTTGAGAACATTAATATTTGTGTTGGCCAGACTTTTACTTGTTTAGTGTCAAAGTTGTCTTCTCTTATCTGCTTCTTGTTTTTAGATTACATACAGTAGATTACATATTATTCAGTATATTAAAAGAAGCCTAAGAATTTATTATATTTAGATGCATTTCGATGATTTTATACCTTGTTATCTCTTCCTGTGGGGTAAGAAAAGGCATTATTCTCACTTTTATTTTCCCAACTGATGATAGTGCTGGAAAATAGTACATTCTCAATAAATATTTGTTAGCTGACTGATTCAATCTTACTGTGCATATTATAAATGAAGAAAACAGTGAGGCCCCACGTGGTGTCTCAGGCAGACATTAGGACAATTTCTCAGTTGCTCCAGGAAGTAAGAAGTCCCTCCAATAAAAGAGATGTGTCTTTTTCTATTAAGATGCAACTTGTTATATAAGTCATAGGGAAAGTGAGGCCTGCATACATTGATTTGGTGGTTATGATCAGAAGTTGCACCAAATCTGTCTAGAATGGAAGTTTGTTTCTATGGCCAGTCCATGTCAGATCTCAATCCAGGGAACGGATGTGTTGGGGATTGAAGGAAAGATGTCAGGAAACCCAGTGGTCAGAATGTAGCTGAGTATTAAGACAGAAGCAAACTATGGCTTTGTAGAAAATTCAAGAAGTCTACCATCCACACTGAAGACTGCATCACTCTCCGTTCTTGCTGAAGATTGACTCTCTTGATTTCCTAGTCTATATTCTTGCTGAAAATAGCCTTTCCTTCTTAGTCTATAGATTGGAGTGGAAATCTCTTAGTCACACCTTCAAATTCCTAAGAAAAGGACTGTGACACACTGTACTTAGATCAAGTCCCACTCCTGGACCCACACATTGTGCTGGGTAATAAGAATATGACTGCTCCAGATGCAAATAAATATGTGAATGGAACTTCCTAGAAGTCTGGGGAAGCAATCCAACAGGCATCTACGATATTCCTGCATCCAGCTGCTGGCAGGAGGTCTGCCCTAAATGAGAAGACATACATCCTGTAAGATTTCCATGCCTCCATTACTTTCTGGATTCCCTTGGATAGATTGAGCGCGTGGATTTTTTTTTTTTTTTTGAGTATAGTTGTTTTACAATGTTGTGTTCGTTTCTGCTGTACAACGAAGTGAATCAGCTCTATGTATACATACTGGATGTAGTAGTAGGACCAGGTCTACAATCACCTTAGTACTCAAGTTTGCACCCCATCCATTTTCTCTCTTTTTTTCCTATCTAGACTGACAGCTCAGGTTCTCATACACTTCACTGATGGTTGTGCTCACTACCTAGTCATTTCCGTCCCCACTGACTAAGAAGCATAGTTTTGTCATTTGCTTTTCATTCCCTGAGCCCATCTCTAATGCAAAAGCTCAAACTGGAAATTTCCAACATAACATTCACCCATTAAAGCAGCCAACTAATGTTACTATTCCCCTCATACCCCACCCCCATACACACGGAAAAAAACAATCTGTTCAGGGGAGGGGAAAGAATGGTTCCATTTTCTTTTAAACGTTTCTTTCAAAGAATGTATTGTTCCCATTATATTGTATATTACTCTAAGACAAGTCCCTGAGAAGGATTTTTTTCCCCTTGTTTCTAAAGTCTTTTAAAACAATCTTTGAAAGAGCACATCCAACCACCCATTTTTCTAACTGATATTTTCACTGCTTAGTCTCAAGCTTAGAAATGTGGAGCTTCACTGGTGGAACTTTCTACGTAAATTATTAATCCAATTTAATTTAAATTTTCATAAGTTATTAAAGGAGATTGCATATGAATAGCCAGTTTTCAGCTTTGGTAAGTTCTAACTCAAGACAGTGGTAATGTGCAGGCTTTGGGTATTAACTTTCCTTAAGTAAAGCATGAAATAATTTCTTTCATCCAAGACAAAATGTGGATGGCAGATGCTTTTCAAAGGGTTTAATTAATTATCTCAATTTTAGACCACCCAAGAGTTGGGAGTTGTGTTGGAAGTGAATATATAGATACAGCTCAAAAGTAATGTGATGTCTGGAAGGCCTAACAATTTTCATACTTGAAGACCTTACTGGGTAATTTGGTGTGTCTGTAAAAGCCACGTACTTACCTAGGTCAAGAGGCTGGAGTTGTAGAGTGAACTCAGATTCCTTGTGCCTTTTCTCTTTTATTTTCCAAGCTCAGTAGGTAATTTCTTAAAGTTAATTGCCCATAAAACACTTGCTTTCATTCAATAAAGTGTCATGGTCTGAGTGATATTTTTGAAGATAAATAAGAAATAAGAGAAAATAAATCTTTGTAAAAGGAAGACCCAGGAAGACTAAAACAGCATTCAGCACAAGTTTCTATAAATACTTACAACACCCCAAGTAGGATTAAAATATTTCAATCTGACATTCTACCCTGTTACAATTACATGGATACTCAATTTATGCCAAGGAAGGTAGAACAGCTTAAATTAATCATATGTGTGATATTAGAAGAAACATGAATGCCCAAAGCAGAATGCAGTAGATAGTCACTTAATGGTGTTATTTGAAGATCATAAAACAATCTCACCTTTTATCAAAATGTTTCCTTTCCAAGTAGTCATTGCCAAAGATGTTCACCCCTGGATTCCCAATAGATAAATGTCTTACCTCATTATACTTATTCACACAGGTACCCTCTAGTAGAACAACACTACTGGGGAATGATCTTTAACAAAATCAAGCCAGCAGAACACTGAGCAAAGATTTCAGAAAAAACAGTAGGTTATTTGCAAATTCATCTTGGCATCACAACAAACACAAACAGAGCAAAAATTATTTTTTTCAGCCCCGCAGTCCAAGCGCTGAATGAAAGCATTCCAGAGTTAAAGTTGTGGATGAAAGATAAACGTGATACCTTGAATAGGTAAATGAGGGAGCAGGACTTTGACGAGGTACTGTGGAGGGGTTCAAGTCAATCTTTATAGATTCTGTTTTGTGGGTTTGCAGAGAAGGATTGCAGAGACCCTTCCTAACGGTATCACCTGGACTTTGGCAACTTCCTGAGGTATCAAGTGCCAGCAAGATAGGACAAAAATTGGAGGATGAGGGTGAGAATTGACAAAAGAGGAGAAAAAGGAAAACTGGGGATGTGAGAAAATCTCTCTCATTGGAGATGGTCAGTAAGCCCTGCTGAGTAGCTGGTGTCTATCTTATGTACTAATTTGATACATTTAAATGGTTTCTGAAGCTTTGATCCTCCAGTGTGCTCAGCAGGCCAGCATCAGCATCACCTGGGAGATTGTAAGAGGGATGTGCAGACGCTAAGACCATGTCCCTAACCTACAGAATCAGTATCTCAAAGGATGTACTGATACATAAATTTAAAACTCTAATAAATAGTGATTCTTTTAAATAAATAAAATTTTGTTCTTGTAATCTGAGACCAGATAATAATAATATATATATATATATATATATTTTTTTTTTTTTTGGTTAATCTAATTCTAAAACTTAGAGTTTCTGTTCACAGGTTGTGTGCTGTCTATGTAGCTATTTACCTATGATTGGAAGAAAACAGAAAATGTACTTTGCCTTTCATTAGCTAAGGCATTGGAAATTGAGAAATCTGAGACAAAGGTAGATCAATCTACTTCTCTTCCTTTTTCTACCTGATGACAAAAGAGCCACAGGAAAACCGGAACACCAGAATAGTGAGTTTTGACTTTGTTCTACATGAATCATATGCATATTTGGGAAATCCTCTATGTCTGAATGTTTAACTTTTACATATTTGTAGGAAATGTGGTCATCACACCCAAGAGAGGATAAGAAACCAAGAAAAGTCAAAAGCATTTCAGTCACTTAAAGCCAAAAATCTAAGTTCGTGAAAAGGTTTGTCTATTACAGAGTTCAAAAAAGAAAAAAGAGGCACCCTTTTTACTATGTTTGGCGTAACTATCTAAGAGCTGACCACATAGCCCAATGTGGGCTCATTGTAAATTCAGAATGCTGGAGAAACTTCCTGCTCAGATAGCTTTCATTTTCATCTGATCCCAATTTTCCCACCCAAGATTCAGACCACCCATGACAAACAAACAGAATTACTACCAAGAGCTAATTTTATAATGAAAACAATTTGTATATAAATGTGTGAAACGCAGGACTGTCTGTGGACCCTCTCCTTTAGGATACAAGTTTAAGGCCAAGTCAGAAGTCTTAACAGAACTTCTTACATTTTCACAGTCGTTATGGTTGTAAGTGTTGACGAGCAGAGACATGGTGCTCTTTCTATGTTGCATTAGGAGTTTCCACAAATCACATAATTTCCTAGACCTCAGTTTCTCTATACATAGTAAAGGGAATATCAATACTTGTACCGCCTTTCTCATTGTGTTATTGTAAATAGCAAATATAACAGTGGCAATGAAATAGCTTTGAGGTGTGTTGAGTGCTGTATAAATAGAAGAAGTTGTCATTGGTGAGTGTGTTTTCTTAAAGACATTTTAGGGTTTATAATATGGTATATATTCTGGGCCTATTTAATAGTATGCAGTTTAACAGGCCCAATTCTGCCATCGACAACATTCATTCTTCAATAGATTTTCCTTTAGTAAGTTGAAAACAGAAATTGACCTTTTTAATGTACAAAGAAATATCTTTACGTGACAAAAGCATAGATTTACTTTCTTTTTTTACTTTACATGACTGGCCTTGAACAATTATAAAAGCACATACCTACAACTTTGAAAGAGCGAGTGAACATATAATCACAAAACTCATTTATCAGTCTTTATTTTATTTTCATCACTATCACATTTGGGCATTTTATTCAATTTTGTTTTCTCAACTAATTCCTTTGTAAATGAATATATGTAATGGTTGTACACTATATTTAGAATATGGGGACTCAAACTTTGAACCATAGACACAACAAATTCCAGACACATATTCTAGTTAGATAGTTCACTGAACGTTCAATAGCAATATATTCTAGTTAATCTGTACAGTTGACTTTAGCTTTTAGTTATGCAAGAGTTTCTCTATTGTTTTCACTATGGAGCTACGTTAATAATTTTTTATTGTTACACTTAGGTGATTCTTTCCCCTCAAATACATTAATTGAATTCCCTTATAATTATTTATGCATTCATTCATTCAGCAAATATATGAGTGCCTATTTTATGCAACACAATGTTCTAAGCACTGGGGGAAACGTATGAGTCATGTTCAGGTGAAAGGAGACATATAATAGAAAAGTGGGTTAAAATGAGATATTTTCTGATAGTATTAATTTCTATGAACAGAAAACAAAACCAGACCTTAAGTTATATAAGTCAATAGATGAGCGCCATTCTAGAAGGAAGTTTTCTCTGAGCAGTGGCATTTGAAGAGAAACACAGGTGACGGACATAAAGGAGTCAGCCCAGGAAGATTGAGGGGAAGGGCGTTCTTGGCAGATGGAACAGCTAATCCAACAGCTTGAGGAAATCCTGAAACACTAGGAAGGCTGGTGTGTTTGCAAGTCGTGAAAGTGGGGTGGATACCAGGTGAGATCAGAGTGTCAGGTAGGAACAGTAATAGGGTGAAACTGTGTCTTACAGGTCACAGCGAGGAATCAGGAGGTTAATAGAAATGTTATGGGAAGCAACTGGAGAACTCTAGGTAAGAAAGTGACCAGGTATATTTCGTATTTTAAAAGTTAGCTACTGTGTGGAACACAGATCGTGGTGGGAGTGAGCACGTGTGCAGAATCAGAGAGACCAGATAAAGGTGGTTACAGTAATGGAAGTGAGAGGTAATAGTGGCTGGGACATGCATAGCAGTGAAAGATGTGGGGAGAGGCTATTGCATTTAAGGACTATCTGGAAGGTAAGCCTCACAATATTCACTTATCCGTGGAAACTCAGGGGGAAGGAGACTCAAAAAAATGAGAAAGCCATGTGACTTGACCAACCTCATAATTTCAATTAGTTCTTTTAAATGTAGGAAGCCTTTACTTTTACAGATCCCTGGAAGAGGAGGAAGTATGTAAGAATGCTCAGATTTCTCAGAATTCCTCTAGTTTCAAGAGAAACAGATTTTAAGCCAGGGGAAAGGAAACCTAGTCCCTCCGAATGTGCAAATAGGCTTTTTCAAGGCTCCCTCAGAAGAAAGGTACTGAATCCACTCTGTCTTTATATTCTAGAACTAGGATATTAGTTCCCTTGAGTGTTCTCTAAACCACTAGACAAATATAGTGCTTTGCTGATCCATCAATTTTACTCAAAGATTTTAAAGGCTTGGGAAGCCAAGTTTAATTTATACATTTTAATTTTTAAATGTATGTATTCAGTATGTACAATTTATATATTTCATTTTAAAATTTATTTTAAATTTTATGTGCTTTAATTTTAATGTATGTCATATATAGTAGCATTTGTAAACTATGATGTAGAATTAAATATGTCCATGATTTTTTTCTAGATAAAACAGGAGATTAAAAAACAGGCTCCTCTGAGGACCTCGGGTTTTGCCTTAAGGAAAATAAGGGCCACTGAAGTATTCCCTTTAAAAGATGGAAGAATTGAGAAAAGCTTGTTACAGGAGGGGACATGGAGTGGGGATGACCCAGGCTGAAGCAGAGGGGAATCTCTGATCAATTACAATATTACTAATATTGAAGCATACTCACCAGGAAATAGATGGAGTGAAGTGGACAGAGTCAAGAGGTCTCTGGGTATGCTGATGAGTTGGATATGAGCCTAGGAAAAGAAAAGGAAGATTTAAATATTCGGCCCTAGTTTTCTGTCTTTGGTCCCTGGTGGTTTTATTCATGGAGATGAAAGTAATGAAGGTTACACAGATCAGAAGAGATGATGAAAATATTGAGTGCAAGGTTCTATGAGAGGTTCAAGGGGAAAGGTGTGGTGGATCTACAGTTCCTCAGGAGAGAGGTCTGGGCTGCAGTTAGAAGGATGGAAATCATCTGTACAGAGTCATCATCAAAGCCATGGAGGTGAATTAGTGAGAAGATAATAGAGCCTCTGAAAGGCTGAAAAATACAAACACACTACAAACAAGGAGAGGAAACACAGTTTACCAAAGAGAACAAGAAGATATAAAATGATAGAAAGAAAACCAGGGGCACATAAGGCCAGAAGGAGAGACCGCTTCAAGAAAGAGGGAGTGACCGACTGCACAGAAGTTTTAGAGAAGCCAAGTAACAAAAAGCCATGGGATTTAGCAACACACAGTCCTGGTGGTCTTATCAGCACAGCAGAGTGAAGACACAAGCCAGATTTCAGCAGGCAGAGAAATGATAGAAAAGAAAGTTGAAATTATGTGTCACTAAATCTTTCAAGAAGTTTATCCAGGAAGGACAGAATACAGAAGGGGGACCTGGTACCCAAGGCAGGGATTTTTAAGTATTGAAGAGAACTGAATACTTTCAAATGCTAGCAAGAAAGACTGAGTAGGCAGGGAGCTGTTGACAATCTGAGGAGGGTAGAAACACATAAGAAAAAGTTTCTGGGCAGGCAGGGGAGGTAACATCCTTGTTCGTGGGGAGTGATTTGCCTTGGACAGATTTGAAAACAGCTTTTCCATTGTAATGGGAAGAAATGAGGAAAGGACGAATCTTCATTTTGGTAAGTTTACTGGTGCCCACTGGAATGAGAAGGCAATGAAACCTAGGAAGATGGATGGGAGAGAGAGAGAGAGAGAGAGAGAGAGAGAGAGAGAAAGAGAGAGAGAGAGAGAGAAAGAGAAAGAGAGGGGGTAGAGCATTGTAGACAGTGAGAAAAGGAGCTGAGTGGGCAAACAGGTGTTATTCAGGAACTAGGCACCTTTGGACACGATGTGTTTGTAATAGTCATACCCTTTACAGACATTAGAATTTGATTTGGCAGTTCTTAGAAGCCCAGATTAGTCTAGAGGAGATAATCAATTGGATTAATCCAAAAATGGGTTTTACCTGGTGGACTGGATGAGGCATCAGAAGGAAAACAGGGCAAGGAAGTTGGGGCTATTGACCAGATGTTGTAGGAATTCATGAAATGTGGACTCTCACAGGGAAGGAAGTATGAAAGGAAAGGGAAAGAAAAATGGAAATGGATGATAGATATGGGGAAAATGGAGGAGCCAGAGAGTTTGGAGAGACCAGAAATGGTGAGAGGGAGGCGTAGTGATCAAGTTGGAAAGGTTGAAGGTGGTGGTTACAGAGCATGTGGGTTCATTTGACAATTTCAAAAGCAAACTGTCTCAACCTCTACGGTGCAGGCAGGGGTGACTGCGGTGGGAGTGGAGGTGGTGGGAATCATCAGCACTGAAGAGGTCAGTAAACCAAAATAGTAGATAGTTGGATATATTGCTCTGTGAACACTGAACTAAACTGGGGGGACAGTAGGACCAGCGATAAGAGACAGCAATAGGACCAGCGATAAAGAGAACCGGATGCCTGGTCCCCAGTGGGTGAGAAGGACAGAGAAGTTGATAGGTGATGGCCAGGAGGAGCTAAGTAAGCGTGTGCCAACACTGGGAACCTCAGCTTGGCCAATGTGAGCACGCCCCATGGTTAATCTAGACCAACAGTGGGGAGAGTCTGTGCTCTCAAAATCATTTCCCTCCTGTCCTCCAGTGTCGGACTCATTTACTTTGACATTATTTTATTTTATTTAAAAATATTTTTTATGTGGACAATTTTTAAAGTGTTTATTGAATTTGTTACAATATTGCTTCTGTTTTATGTTCTGGTTTCTTGGCCACGAGGCATGTGGGAATCTTAGCTCCCCGACCAGGAATTGAACCTGCAACCCCTGCATTGGAAGGCAAAGTCGTAACCCCTGGACCACCAGGGAAGTCCCCATAGAGTTTATTTTTAAATGTTATTTTTAACACCTTAGCATTATCTTACCCGATTTATTTTAGATCCGATAGCTTACTTGTGGCTTGATCACTGCAAGACAAAGGGAAAAAAATCAACACATATTAATCTCATCTCTACTATGATAGGCATTATGAGGGATGAAAAAAAGAGTGAGATACAGCCCAGTCCTTGAAATATTTTCAATAGAGAAACAGTGAGAATAGGATAACATAACATGATCACATGGGTGCTATATGAGAAGGCAGACTCAGAAGAGCTCTGGATGGCAGGAGGTGATGACAATTTGAGGGAAACTAAGTACCACTCAAGGAAAGAAAAAAAAAAAAAGGTCAAAAAAGAAGAAGACAAAAATGATCTTCTAATTCTACCTATCTACCTATGTTTAACTGAACCCAGCCGCCCTGTGCTCTGAGCGACAGCAGTGTGTACGTTCAACACCACAGGTGAGGATGCTGTCCTATTCCTTGAGTAATTATCTCCAGTCTCCAAACAGACCCCACAAGGGTAGGTGGTGTGAATGGAAATGTCCTTTAATTGGTGTGATTGGGGCTGCAGTGGAGACACATTCAGGAAACTCCACGTGGACTCTTGATATTGCCTGGGCTGACATGGAATTTTGATGCTATTTTGGAAAGGATCCAGGATTTGCCTTATCCTGCTTTTTGATGTGTTTTCAAGCTCTGGACCGGCCGTAGGGCACCTAAGGCTCAGAATGATGTGCTGGGTGAATTTGTTCCTTCAGTAAATGTGGAAGCTTCTATTGCTGCAGGATTCTGTGCAAGGCCTCTTGAGGGGCCGCAAAGGCAAATACGGCTCCACAGCTGCCCCTCTAAGGCCAATTTATAGCCACTTAACAGTAAGATGTGGGTCTGAACCAAGCACACTTATACGACTACAGGGGATAGTCTCCATATACATGAAATATCCAAATCTGTTGCACCAGAAAGGGAAAAAAACAAACTTATTCAACACTGTGATGAAAATCCATATAGTGTGTCAACTAGAGGAAAGTTGGTTCGAATCAAGTACCACCAATTACCAACTTTATGAAACTGAGTGTCTGCCTCATTTCCTCTTCTCTGAAATGGAGATAATAGAATAGTTACCTCGTTGATAGTTGTAAGGATTGAACAAGGTGATGTGAAGTGCTTGGCTCATTACCTGGCACACACAACAGGAAGGTATTTACAAGGGATGACCACTATTATTTTGGAAGGCAATATCCCTGGTTGAAAAAGTTGACATGAAATCAGTCCAATATGGGTTCACATCAAGAACTACCATGGTAGTAAAGCATCTGAGTCTGTTTTTGCCACCAAGAAATGAAAGTGATAAAACAGACCCTATGAGTCGTTGTAGCAATTAAACAAGAGTGACTGGCTCGTAGTAGGTTTGCAAGAAAAAGCAAAGCAGTACTACTCACTTTGGTGTCCCCTTCATTTACTTTACATAACTCTGTGAATCCTGGATCCAGGTAAATGAATAGCGAGGTGTTACCTGCCAGAGTCCACCTTCCTCACCTTTGACAACCTTTACACTGGGAAGATGGGATGTGATGATCTCTAAGGATGTGACAGTCTCTAAGGGAACTCACACCTCTAAATCTTTACAGACGCACCAGAGATTTTTACGAATCAGGTGAATTAAATAATGCTGGGATAACCGAAAAGCACCTTCTGCCTGTCCATTATATGGTCGTGTTTCATTATCAAAAGAGGTAAATTAAAGAATGGTTTTAGAAAAAGTATACTTCTTCTTCATCCCTGCTTAGCTGAAGCTTCTTTGCTATTGTTGTCTTTTAATATTTTCCAGTGTCATTTTCCCCCCTACATTCTCCAAACTGTAACAGCCACTCAAAAAAAGTTAATTCTGTTTCTGGGTGTCAATAATGAACAACTTAGGCTGTTGAGAACTGCAATTAAGCTTCTTTCAACATCAAAATAAACTCTGAAAATTCATCATTGAAGAAAAATTGATTTTGTGCTTCCAAACACGACTGAGTTCTGCAAAGAAATGAGATAATTTACTTTCTGTCACTTCCAAAGTTAACTGGAGAAACACACAGACACACACACACACTCACACAGACACACACACACACACACACACACACTTTCCTGACAGGCAAACAGGCAAATCACAGACAAAACTGCAGGGCAGGGGGATAAAAAGGAAAAAAAAAAATCTTGAAAAAGCTGGGCTTCCAATCCCCTCCCACCAGCCTCTGTGAAAGATGACTTCAGTCCCTTTCTTAACTAATTCTGTCACTGTAAAATCCTACAGTCATTCTTCCACACATAAAGGACAAATAAGCTGGAGAGGAGGACCCAGATGCTTTCATTTTTAACTATTCACCAATGGAGGAGAAGGCAGAATGCCTAAGCTATGTTTCAGTGGCCAATAGGATAGCTGTGTATCTCCCACATGACTCACTGCCCCTGTCTTTCACATGGGCTGTAATTTAGTTCAATTCAGAACTGCAGATAGTACAGCCTTCACAGCAGCCAGGGATGCCTGGGCACAAGTGCCTGAGTTCCGAGGGACTTTGGGAAACACTTTGCTAACTCTCTCCTGCCTGGAAACCAGGATTCT
This sequence comes from Phocoena phocoena, assembly GCF_963924675.1. Taxonomy (NCBI): domain Eukaryota; kingdom Metazoa; phylum Chordata; class Mammalia; order Artiodactyla; family Phocoenidae; genus Phocoena; species Phocoena phocoena. The sequence goes on along the minus strand of NC_089219.1, from coordinate 183,512,285 downwards.
GCACCTGCCTGATGGACAGTCTGGCCAGAGCCTCGGCCGTGCCCCCGGGGACAAGGAACTAGCACAAATAACCGTTTGGAAATTGTAAGTATCCATTGCTTTCCGTCCAGTGTGTTGATGAAAATAGTTTTCTGTCATAAGCTTCCGATATGTGAAGATTTTTTTTTTTTTCTGAGCTACTGTTATATGTGTGTCTTGAAGGGTGTTCAGCTGGCAGGAAAAGGTTTCAGAAACAATTGTTGCATGCTTGATTCGGTGAAAGAGAAAGAATGAAAAATAAAAGTCAGGCATTCCAAGAGTAGCTGCAGGAGGCTGCACCTCAAACATCGCTCCAGCGCGCTGCTTTGTTCATAAGAAAAAATGAAGGCACACACATATGTACTTACTTCACTTCTTTTCACTCTTAATGCCTAATCAGATTTGATCTGTCCCCAAGAAAAATAAAAGACAAACTTTGCTGACTTTACTGATGAGGGCACCATCCACTCTCCAGACATCTGACAGTTATTATAATTAGCTATGAAAGACGGCTAAGACACTTGGGGGCAAATAGCTCTTAAATTCTGAACAATGGCTTCAAGCCAAGGCTTTCTTTTTATTTATTTTTTAACCACCACTTGTCATGTTCTCATCATGATAAGAGGCTGAACTGGTTTTAGGGTTTTCATCCACAAAATGTGAAATCAAGTTCTGGCAGAAGGGAAAGACTACTGAAAGCGGCCAGTGCAAAGACAGAAGAAAAAGACAGCTTTCTGTCTCGGGATTCAGCCTTCCATGTATAAAGATTTTTTTTTTTTTTTTGAAATTCCTAATAGGGTGGAGTGAGGACGTGGGGGTGGGGAGGAAGCATGCGGAAGCTGCTTTTATAGAAGAAATGCTTAAAGAATAAAGGAATTTGGGATTTCTTTCTACTGGCATGCAAGGGTAGGGTTAGCATCGAAGTCACATTCATGGTAAGATTTTTTTTTTTTTTGATGGAGTTTCAAACAGAAGCAACATACAAAGCAGTTTTCTTAAATTATTATTTATAAAATAATTGGAAACAAATGGGGGAGAATGATCCTGTACTATTGCTTTCTTTTTACATTCAGCGAGGGGAATCCAGCAATGCATTATGCCTTCACTTCTAGAATCATCCAAATCCTTAAAAAGTTATAAGCTAAGTCTCCTAAGAAATTAAAAGGTAAATCAAACCGATGCGATTTTTCACTGATGAAGATCTGGACCGGCAAAACCTTCGACCCAAAGGGAGTTTGGGAGAATACCCTGTCCTCCTCATTTTTGAAAGAGAATATTAACTCCATCAATTATGGAAAGGAATTATTCAAAGGCTCCAGACATAACTAATTATGGCTTAAAGAGATCTGCCAGAGCAGAGCTCGTGTTCTCATTATAAAAGTCTAAGACGTTAGGAGTCATTTTTTAAAGAGGACTTGGACACACGTTTTCACATCATCTTTTTTAAATACACCATTTTTTTTTTCTTTGTCTGTTCTCCTGTTATCCACACCTCCCCCACCGCCGCCCACTGTGCGCCGAGACACCTGAAGGCCAGACATAATGATCAACAGAGCCCCAGCCTGTCTGGACCCCAGCCAGGTCCCCCCTCTACAATCAAGGAGCCTGCACGCAATGCATGCCCGGCCTGTCCCACTGCTCTGTGCAGATCCGGGATGGAAGTCTTACACAGACTGCGGAAAGATTAAAGACAACAATATCCCCTTTCTCCTACCCCAGACAGCCTCAATTTTTAACCCTTTCCTTGCCTGGAAAACCAAGACGTCTTCTCCGTTCCAATGCAAGTCCCCGGGGACTCTGTAACACACGCACACTATTACACAGATACCCACGCCTCATTTGGTTATAGAAATCGCATCTCCACAGACCCACCGGGGTGTTTTAGGATTAACAGCAGTGCTCACTAAACAAAACACGATTTGCTGGTGTGGGAAATGCAGTTTTGAATGAACTTGAGCTGTGTGAAATCTGAAGAAAGTCAAAGGTCTGTGGAAAGATTCTTGCAAACCTTGCGGAAGGTTATAGCATTTCTGATGATGCTCTTCTTTAAGCATCTCTCTCTCTCTGTCTGTCTCTCTCTCTCCACACACACACACACACACACACACACACACTCCAGAGACACACTCAGCCAGGCACGTATATCATTCTATCGCAGAAACCCAGGTTTGCTGATGATGTCATCACATATAAAATTTCGCCTTTGTGGGCAACATTTTCAATCACCTAATCAATCGCCAATGTATGCTGGGTGTGTGTCCGTAGGAAGTTCTCATGTCTGTGGGGTTAAGCGACACCCACAGGAAAGGACTATTTTATTTGCAGCTATCTTTCTTTTGAAGATGTGTTATGGGGCGGTATGGCCATATTTATCAAGACATATGTAGTCAGGCGGAGTTTCCTGGTTCTGGGAAGCCTTATTAACATGCTGGGTGAACATTTCAGAGGTGGCTGAATTTCAATGGTGCGAATAGGATGTGGAAATGGGGAGCATTTTGAAATCATTTGGATAGAAAATGCTATGACACTGATATCTGTTATGACTTGGTGATTTTTATTTGACACTCAAATTTTTGTAACCTATTAAATCATTTTTACTATTTACTTATTGCGTAGAGAATTCCTATACAAATGATTCTTTAGAAGTAATGCTCTTTTCATGTGCTTTGGGTTAGATGATAGTTGGATTAAAATTTTGTGGGCTGGTACAGCGTTTATATTTATTTTCAAGTCTATTTTATGGGTCTTAGGCTAAACAGTTATTCACCAAGCAAGTGTTCAGAGTTTTAATGACATGTATGTTTAAGTACATGATTTTATTTTACTTAACTCAAATAGAACAAAGTTTAATAATCTTAACAAAATACATTGCCATATCTGAGATATAAGCATAGAACAACTGTATATATGTAACATCTCAATTACCAAGTTTTGGTCTGTAGTTTAAATTAATCTTCAGTAATATAGAATGACTGGGTACACTTACCAGTTCTTACATACTAAGTATTTGACACATTATTTTCTTAATTTTGGAGTTTGCTCTTAATATTTCTTTCTTGCATACTTAAAGGATTAATTTTGAAAGGATTTTCAAGTCATATGTACATGAGCAGCAGTATTTATTTGTCAACACACAAATTAATGAGATTAATTTTGCTGATGTAGTGTGTGATTCTTTTAAAACAAGTGAAAAAGCGTTTTGTTCTGTTTTGCTTTCGTGTTACTATTATTGACAAAAGTATATAGCCTAAAGAACAAACACATTTTGTAGTTAGAAAAAGCAAGCTACACAAGTTAGGTGACATTCTCTGGGGTAAGACAGCAGTGTGAACTAATAAATAACTTTTCTGAGAAATCCTTGGACCTGGCTCCATAATTTTTACATAAACAGTTCTTCCAAAATATAGTGGAGCTCTTGCCTGAGGATGAATTATAAAATTGTTTTATCAAAGATTAAAAAGTGAACAAATAGTTAGATTTAAATTTCACCTACTTTCTGAAAACAAAACATAACATGGCCCACTGGGGATACAGGTTACTAAAAAGGCATCTTTCAAAGAAAAGAAGATAATGGACTTGATTGAAATAGTTGAACTACGTAACGCCAAGAACAAATGGTTTTTCAGAGCATAACGGAGAAAGAACAATTTACTATAGGACAGTTTATTCTTCTCACACAATAGTAATGATTTATTTGAAATGGCAGAACAAACATAGTAAATATACAAAAACAACCAATGACATCTGATGTCAGGGATATATCAAGATTCTGGTGTTTCATATATTAGAATATACTTAATTCAATTATTTATTGGAAGACTTTAGTTAAAACCTGTACTCTTGCTTAACATGGGCTGATATTATAATGCTGTATTTTTGGACATGTATGTAGTACATACAGTACATGTAAATGATATATTTGAACATAGTCTTATGGCCAAACATAATTGTTAGTATTGTATTATAACCAGAGTTTTAAAAATGCCCTTGAGTTAGAATATTAACACTTTAATACAATGAAATTTGGATGGCAATGTCAGCTACTTATGTCTGTGGTCAGATATTGGCTAAATTAAGGTATTGATGATATAATTATTGCAAATGGCTCATATCAAAAATATTTTAATTCTATCAAAACATAGGACTCTCATTTGACAAACAGCACACTATATATATATATATATATATACATATATATATATTTAAATCTCTGTTACCATTAGGAAGATGATTTCTGAGTGTAGACTCACACTCATAATTTCTCTTTAATGAAAAGAGAGATTTGGGATTTTTTTTTTAACTTAGCCTTTAGGCATTGGGATTGGAATGATTCTGAGTAGATGCCTGGGCACTGCACAGAGAATGCACAGGAACCTACCGCCAGTCTCAAGGAGGAAAGAAGGGAAACTGGTTTGGTTGCTTCATGCCTCAGATTTTATCCTTCCAAGCCCACATGCAGGCTGCACTCAAAATCCATTTGAGGGAAAACTATCAAAGTCATTTTCACAATTTTCAAAAGGTCCACGGTCCCGTTGATGCCCCACGAGGGAGATGTGCCTGAAGAGTGATTGAACACCCCTATCGCTGCCTGAGACTCAGTGAAGCCCAGGGAGGTGCTGGGGTCAGATGGGCTCATGAATCACAGATAGGAAATGAACTGTGTATCGCATATTTGAGGCTTAAAGAGGAACGTTGGGGATATTTTACCGTAAACAGATTTGGGGTTCATTTTTGGCACTTCTTTTGAAACATCAAGCCTGCAGTTCAGCTGAAATAACTTTTTATATGTATAGCTCAGACCAGATGGCCCTGTGCTCCTTTCTTATTTAGATGAGATTTTTCCTTTCAATAACATCTTTCTTCCTGACCTGCTTAAAAATTCCAGCGAATGAAATCAGCACAGGATTTTCAATTCTAATTGACCATGTGCAGAGGAAGGACCAATGGAGAAATCAGTGGGGTCATTGTGAGCCTCCTTGCCTCAGTTTTGTCTTTGTGTTTTCCCCTTGCTAGCGCATCTAAACAAATTTAAAATATTTAATTTTTACTCATATTAATATAGCTGCAAGGTTAATCCTCAATACAAATTATTTGAGCTGGCTGTTTCTGCCATTTCATCACAAGTCATTTTTTCTTAAAGTTATCATGTACTTCCACAGTCTCTCAACTAGCTGAAAAGCCATGTATTGTTTAAAAATGCACTGAGATTTGGCATAATGGTTGAATTAAGATGAAAGAGTGATGATGCTAAATCTTTGTTCATTATATGTATAGTTATTATATAAAGAAAACTATATTTTTCTGGACATTTCATTTGGACTTGGATTAGTAAAAGATATATTAAGAAATGAAGATAATCTGCAGAGTCAATGTAGCTTAGCAAATCACATTTGCTGTAAAAGTAGGCATGTACGTTCTCAGAGTTTTTTTTTTCTATTTGATAAGTTCTTGAATCAATTTTCTTCAGAGTTTATTTATTGCTGCAAAGAGTCAAAGATGTTCTCTTTTGAAAAATTTAATTTTAGAATATGTTACATTAAATTTTAACAGTGTTAGATGAAAACAAGTTTTCTTTCTGAAACTAATTAGTTTGACTAATAACGATAGAAAGAAACACATACCAAAGGGGCATATTTTTAAAAATGTATGATAGAGATAAGAAAAACCCCAAATTAACTACCAGTGGTATTGAAAATGTATTGGCCACACAGCAGCACTGTCTCTGGAATTCTTTACTCATCCTTCTTCAGGTAATCTTTTATCTCAAGCCAGTCTACTAGTTGTCAAAAATGGGATACCTCATCAGAAGCCACACTAGTGGAATTGTTTGCAAAATGCATCTTGTGACTGATAAGATCAATTAGAATTTCTTTGCCTCCAAATTACACAAAAACTAAAGTGGAACTGGCCATGGAATTCACAGCTATGAAGGCGTGTTCTAAGCCACCAACATGTGAAGTCAGTTTGCTTTGAACCTTGTAATTTAAATTTCTGAGATGATTGTCATATATACATATATGTATACAACTGTGAGTCAGTTTGTGTTACCGAAATATTAGAACTCTCACTATGCCATTAAGTATATGTTGATTTCTATGTACCATTCATATTTGGTGATACTTCCCACTGAGCTATGAATTATAAAAATCCATTAGAAAAATATATATATGTTAGTGATTTAGTTCCACTACCCTAAATGAATAAAATATAGTCAGAAACGGAAATCAAAATATAAACAGTATAATACAGTCTAAGGTATTAAATTAGACACTTGTTTAGCTTAGGTTTACTTTTAAAATAACAGATTTGAATGAGCAATGAATTTAGCCCTGTATGTGAGAGAAGGTGATGGATAACGGAATCTTGGGAAAAAAATTATTAAAATTATATTGGTGTTGTAATTTCGGATAGTTGAAGCTAAGATGTTCAAAACAGACAGGTGTGAATAAGAAATAGTACTCTGAACTCCTCCCATTCTCTCTCTTCCATGTTATTCTGAAGAAGAGACAGGTCTGATTCTGCAGGATCATAGAGAGTCACAAATACTAAGTGAATGTTGGCATTTTTATTTCCATGGGGTCATGGTGCAGGTCTTCCTGTGTGTCCTGATGCTTTAGGGGAACAGGCTGGGAGAAAGTGTGATCAGAGCTGAAGCTGTGAGCTGTGTAAAATGTCTGCCCCTCACTCTGTCCCCTTCCTGTTCTGTGATGCTGTGTCTGTCGGAGATAGAGATCCTTGAAGAACCAGGCCTCCTTTGGCTCTCCCGGGACCCCCTTTGGATCCATTTTTATGCTCCTTCTAAAGGCTCTTTCCCCAGCCCTTAGCAAATGTCTAAACCCTCCAGACTTCCCACCCACTGTGCTAGGTTCTCAGCCATTTCTGCTTGGGTAACACTTGGCCTCACCATGAATTATACAGCTAAGGTTCACACTCAGAGCTGTAGTTTTTAAAGTTATATATATATATATATATATATATATATATATATATATATATATATATATATAATTTTTTAAATTGAAGTATAGTTGATTTACAATGTTGTGTTAGTTTCAGGTATACAGCACAGTGATTCAGTTATATATGTACATATATATATATATATTATCTTTCAGATTATTTTCCTTGATAGGTTATTATAAAATATTGAGTATAGTTCCCTGTGCTATACAGTAGGACCTTAAAATTTATATTTTTAAACTGTGGAGAGAGTGGGGCCTTCAGTGTGTACAGGGCATCAAAAGACTATATGTCAAGGCAGAGGCAGATGTCTCTGGCATCCTGAAATTCTGCAAGGCTGTGGACAGAATAAAACTGAATTTGATTGGCTAGCCCTTGCTTCCAGCACGTAGACCATGCCCATTTCAGGGTGGAAGGCTCCTCTCCACGGATGCACCTGAGCTGGATTCTGTTCATCCTTGCAGTGCACATGTGATTGGGTGTATTTCCTGCAGGGAAATGACTGTTTTAATCATAAGGGCCTAACTTCTTTTCAGGAAAGTTTGGGCTAGAGAAACAAAACGTAACTGTGAAAAGAGATTATGTCCATCAGAATAGGAGAGTGTGAGCTGTACCACATAATCCAATATGAAGAGAATATGTCAGAAAAGGTGATTAGAGACATTTTTATCATACATGTGGATTATCTAGAAGCCTGTGCGTAAATATAGCATCTGTGTGATGGGAAATCAGAGCTAAACAAAAATTCCATTTAAGGTTTTAAGTATCTAAGCTTATTGCTTTAGAAACTTTCATAAAAGGGACATATTTCACTGATTTGCCTTGTGACTCTTAGTCACCTATATCGTGAGAAAATGAACCACTGGCCGCTTCTCTGGTTGTTATAAGTCACTTTACAAAGTGCCTCTTACCTTGAAAGGACTTAAAGATTTAAGCTGACAACAGTGAGGATGAAGAAATGCATTCTCTGGTTAGTCTGAGGACAGAAGAGGGTTAATTTTTCAAACCTCTGTGAAGAGGGAAAAAAAAAAAAAGACCAAACTTGGAAGATAAAAACCAAAGACTAAGCTGCTCGTGATTTGCTTGTATTTATGGATTATACTACATCTTGAAAAGAAGAAAATCAGAGCTGTAAGATGACGCTGCAGGGGTCGTCTGGACCTTTCACGGAGTCTTAAGTCTGTGGAGTCAATGCTCATTAAGGGCTGGTCTTGACCTCTGCTCCCCTTCCGCCTGCCTGGTCCAGGTGCAACATTATTGCAAGGGCTTTACCGTTACTGGAAACTATGTGCAAACTTCAAATTGTGAATAAACATATATGCTGAGCGTGTAGACAATCCAGGAGTTAAGATGCCCACATTAAAAAAAAAAAAATGAAGACCTGTAAACTTAAATCCTCTTCCTTTTATAATTAATAAACAGTGACTATAGCTCTTCTTCAAGATATAACTAAGGCTATTCAGGTGCAACTTACATTTAAACCAGCATGGTCCCTTTGCTGTTATAAGGAAGTTTTGCAAGAATATTTAAAATAATGATTCCTGTCTAAAAAAATTCTCTTTGAAGTAAACACAGGAAAACATATATAGTGATTTCTTTAAAATTTTCACATGTCCACTCTTAGTAATACAAGAGGCTGTTATATTCCAGGTTTTGTTTTTGTCTTTTTTAAAACGATTTGACTTGACTTTTAAAATTGCATTAACTAAGAGAAAGAAACACATAAAATTCCCTAGAATTTTATCCTGAAGTATAGTAAAACTTTTCCTGCTCTAACAATTCCATAAAGCATATTTCTGCATTTACATAGTGTTTGATAAATATAAGAGAAAACCAATTTATACATACTTATTAATTGCTATTTTGGATAAAATTGTCATATTGATGCCTCTGAAATGTTAGTTAACTTGCATTAAAGCACATAAAATGACCCCGAATTAACTATACAAATATAAAAGGGGGAAATAAAGGTCTTCTGGTATCAGAATATATTGAAAAGATTTAGGATTTTATTTTTTCTTACTGATGAGTGTTTTGTTTAGCAAACAATTCTCTAAATTACATAAATCTACTTATTTTAATTATAAAATTTGAACTCTGAAGAAAATGAAATCTCTAATGAGGAAAACGAAAGTTTTTAAGTTTCACTAAAGAAGTCATATATGAACATGGTTTTTTTTAGCTAGAATTTAAAAAGTAGAAAAGAACTTAATTTTCAATTTAGAAGTGTTTCAGACTACACAGAAAAGTAAAAGCAATGTAATAAACATCCTCATCTTTTTACCACCAAGATTTATGATTTTTAACATTTTTCTCTATTTATTCCAAGCCATTAAAAAATAAATATACAGTTGAGGATTCCAATCCCCTTTCCATTTCCTGATGTCCCTCTGGCTATAGAAATAATCACTATATTTCATTTGATAGGTCATTTTTCATATCTCCATTTTTACACTTTAATCACCTAATTATGTATCAAAAAACAGAAACAAAAAGTGAACAAGGTATCAATTATGAAGTTCCTAAATTTGCTGTTTCTAAATTTACCTTAAAATTATTGGAAAATTTTCAAACGAACATATTCGTTGGAAACAGTATTTACTTATTTATTTTTGGTTAAAAAACCATAATGCTAATTAAATACAAAAATTTAAATGAAAAGATTTCATTCTCCTGCCTCAACAAATTTCCTTGGTTGCAGAAATTGACAAATATGCCTCCTACCTCCTTTTTATTCAAATTCTTTAGAACTGGGTCATTTAAATTTTAACCATTTTCATGCTGCATAAGGGATTGGTGATATGGTTAAAGCTTTATACTTTATTACCTCCATTGCTCTCATTTTTTTGTTTTCATAAAAAAGCATGTGCTGTAGGCAGCTTCATGCATGGATATTAATTTTCATAAAATACACACATAGCATCTTATTAGGATGCTTATTTTAAATTATTCTAAGGAGTCAGCAAAGTTACCTCTTTTGATTTGCTAAGAAAATATCAGCAATGTCAGAGTTAAATAAGTGAGCATTGACATTAGGGTTTTTTTTTTTTTTTTTTTGCCTCTTCTTCTGGAGCCAGATTTCCCTTAAAAAAGAAGCAAATGCGTTTCTGAAAAAGTATATTGAAACTGAGATCCTTATCTGAACACAGAATTACTGTGGATTTGCATGAACTATGCGGCAATGCATCGCCAGAGACCTCTTAACCCTCACACATCTCTCTGAGGGCATCAGAGTAGAACTCTACATCAGCACCTTTAAGGTCCTGTGTTATCTTAAGCATAATCTTCAGGGAGAAAACTTCAGAGTAACACAAAGGTGAGTTTAAATGTATTTTTCCCTATCATTTCCCTACTAATTATTTAGACAGCAATATATCAAGAGATAAGTACAGTCAATTTAAAACTTAAGTCACAATCTTAATGCCCAAATGGAAAAGATGCAATTAACATACCTGGGTTTGATACTTGAGATTGCTAAACTATTTTCAACTTGCATTTATGGACTATATGCTATTTCAAAATTGGACAATTGCCACTAGTAATATTTACCTCAGGCAATATTTAGGCTAACACAGTCTAAAGATAAAGACAGGAAAGTATGCAAGACTACACCTTTTTTTCAGGTTCAAATCAGAGTATATCATAGCCCTCAATAAATATCACTCCAGATCTTTTATGCTAGGTGTTTAAAAAGATGGCACAGTGATTTTGATGGCATCATTTCTTAAAAGAAGATATTGCTACATAACATATTTAAAATGCATTTCTTTATAAGTTTTGTGTACAAAGTCTTTTTTCAAAGACATCACATTTTTAGTATAAAATGAATTCAGGAGTATGGAAATCTATCTTTAAAGAGTCTTCTCTTATTATAAGTCAGAAAGAGCTTCAAATATACTGACTTAGTATTTTTTCAACTTTTTCTTTCTTTTCTTCTTCTCAGCCACCTATCATGTTCTTTAGCCTTTAAGCTACCAATATTCTTTCTCCCCAGATAACTTGACAGTCGGTGCCACTCATTGGGGTTTTTTTTATTCACATTTCTCCAAAATTCTGGTCAATTCATTAACTACCTTTTAGTATTCTTATGTCTGTTTCTCATCATAGTCATACAGCAAATAAGGGCACTGGGTAAGAAGTAAGAAGACATTTTACTAAATATCTTATTGACTCTTTTTGGTCCTCAATTTCCCTTTCAGTAGTTTGGGGAATTAGAGCTAGTAGATCTCCAGGGTCCTGGGACATATGTCTGCATGATTAACTGAAATTGAGACTCTGATGAATTCTGAGCTCTCAAAATTATCTCAATATGTTACACATGGGTCAAGTGGTCCATCCTGTTAAAAATGTAGTCACACTTATACCTATTCCGTTTAAGTATTTAATTTTCACTTTTAAAATTCCTCTGTGTATAAACTCTGATTCCTAAACGTGCCATCTGAAGGGTATTCTTCAACTAAAACAGCTGATTTTTGGTGTGAAGCTATCATATGTAAAATTGTATACTTTAAAGAAATCTTGGACAATTCTGGCAATACATTTTACTGATGAGCCCAGTAAGGTCAGGGAACAACTTGGTCACTTCTTTGTACAGATCCTTTCTGAGTGGGACTTTTTTGCAAACTCCACAAAAATCTTGAACCATTGAGTTGCACAACAAAAAAAGGGATTTGCTGCGGGATGGATCTTAACTGTAATTATTGCAATCATCTGATATGACTGTGGGGATTTTCCAAATGCTGATTTAGTCATTAACACTAAGAGTTACATAATAGACATCCTCAAGGTATTACCAAAAGTTATTATATTTCGAGTTAGCACTACCACTATTTTTATGATAGGGAAGTTGATCATTGTGAGACTGTTGAACTTTGCCAACATTTTTACCCTGAATTTTAGCAAATTAACTCAGGTTTCTGTTTATGAACAACTTAGGTAAGTTATAAAATCTCTCGCTAATTCATGCTATGCTTTATGTTTACATGAGTTTTTAACTGTAGTGTACATACACTGAACTTCCATGGGGAATGAAAATAAAGGAATTGAACTTATAGTTTCAAATATCAGAAGCAGGGATATTAACAACAATCCAAAAATCAAGAGTGCAGCATGAGTTTTGAGAGACTGTGGAGGAAACTACCACATCAAGTGAGTTAAATAATAAATATAAAATGAATCACAAAAAAAAAACACTTGAAATATGCAGAGTTGTAACAATATTGAGGGTTCTTTTCTACTAAAGCCTATACAAAAGATTTAATTTATTCTTTTAGGAAATTGCAAATACCAATGTAATCAACAACTACTCAGATCATCTCATAAAGCAATTAGAAACCAATTTTCTTAACCTATTTGTCCACCAAAATTATGTCTGCCTCTAGAATAGTGTATAAACACAGAATAGATCCAAATTAAGTCACTTTTGTAGCTATTCATAGTATACAAAAATCAGGTATCAACAGTCATCAAACTAGCCATAGTATGAAATTGAAGAAATGTCTGTGATTTTCTTAATCCTTCTTTAATAAAAAAGATCACTGTATTCAAATACCCATATAAGCCTAAGCTTTAGAAAGGAAGAAATAAAGGAGAAAAATAAAAGATACAACAGTAGATCATATTAAATCTAGAAAGTAGTTCCTTAGCTGAAAATGTGAAATTAGGTATTTAATGAAAATCATGTAGAATTTCAGAAATATTTACTTAGATTTTGATACTGTCTGTCATTATGTGAAGCTGTCATACATTATACCATATGCACACATTAATACACAATACATTATTAATAGTCTTATTTGGACTTGGTAGGGAAAACTTTAATTCCATGACTGCTGTCAATATTAACTTGAATTTATGCATCTGAATTTCCATTATAACATTTTTTGAAATGGGATGTTAAACCAAAGGAAGAAGGAAATGTCAGTGCCTAAATAATATGCATAGAATAAAATGTAACAACATCTTTTTATGATCAAAATGTGGATCCTTTTTACTTTTCATTTAAGATATTTATTTATTAGAGTCAAACATCAGAGGTCAAGAGTTTGATTTTCTAGTTTGTGAAATAATATTGTTTTCACTCAGAAAATGGCCTCAGAGATTACCAGGAGACAAAGAAACTGAGGCCTGAAAAGAGAAGAAAGGAATCCAAATTCATGGAATAAATTATCTAGAGTGATAGTATAGACTTCTTTCCATTTCTCGGGTGTCTCTTTAAAAAGGACTGGATAAAGGAAAACACATAGAGAGGAAAGCACCACAATTCCATTTGGTTCATAACATTTGTTTTGATAAAAGTCTTACTAAAGATAAAGCTGAGTCAATTTGTTACAATAAGAAACATCAAAGTTCCTATGGAAGCACTTAACCTCTTTCTTATTCAATTTCCTCATTTGTAAACAGTCCAACACATGCCCTATACATCTGAAAATACTAGGAATGTTTATTAAGTGCTTACACCCAGTAAGTCATTAGCCCATGTACTGTGCACCTAATTCTCATCAACATTTATATGATGCCAGCCCCATTATTATCCCTATTTTGGAAATGAAAACACTTAGAAACAGGGTTGACTAAGTAATAAGTCTAAGATGCCGTGAAGCCTATGGAGTAGGGCTACATTTGAACCCAAAGGCCAGACTGTTCACTTGCGCATCTAACTGCTTTTTTCCTGGCTCTTCTTCCCTTTTTGTCCTAAAATATGAAGTAATAGATGTGTGTGTGGAAACATCAATGTATTAAAACATTTTACAAATGCAAGATGGTATTAATTCTAGAAAGGATGCTGGGTCTATCTCACATTATCTTGGGTAATCAGTTCTTAAATGTGTCTGATCTCTCTAATGAGCTCTATTACAAGAAAGATTGAGACAGAACATACATAGCACCATGGAAAAACCCATTTATTCTACTTATTTATCTAAAATTCCTGCACTGAACTCTCTTGAACTTCACTGTATTAGAATTTGACTTGTGTGGATAAGACAAACTTCATGTCCACACCAATTCTATTTGTTTTATGAAATCAGTTTGCTCTCAGTCATATTTCCCTGTGGTTCATCAGTTTCCTGCTTTTATCTCTGTTAGATAATCAACATATTGTATTCTTCTATTACATCTTAATAGGAGTAATGCCTCAAAAAAAGTATATTAGCCAACGAGGAAAGCAAGCATCCTGTCTTACCTCTGTTCTAGCCCCAGAGCCAGTAATGGTGAATCCACTGGGGCCAACTGGGAGAGAGGATGAAAGCTTGTTCTATAAGGAGCTGTCTGAGGTACAGCAAATGCCTGCAGATATCATTTGCTTAGCTTTTCTTGGCTTATCCATTAACCCTAGCTGGAATAATTCTGGCTATTTTAGATACTTTGCTAATTATATGTTGCTCTCATTCAGGAGCAGCTTGTTCCTTGTTCCTGTATACTCTTAGAAAGCCTCCAGACTTAAAAGGTACCATTGCCAGTTACCTGCTTGTTTGCTCAAAGGTCCAGCTCCTTGTCTGGAGCCTGAGAATGATTTGAAGGGAGAGGAGTAAGCCATATTTCTGTTCAACTCCAGTCTGAAGTTAAGAGGTCTGAAGAAAGAACAAAGCACACATAATGGAATCCAACTCTTGAAGGATATCAAAAATGGAATTTTCTTATACAACCTACCTGTTCAAATTAGCATACAATCATTTCAGCCTTTCTAAATAAAAGTTTTGTTTTTTTTAAGTATATTAGTAATAGTTGCAAACTTATAAATTAAACTCATAGCATTTTAATGAATGCATTGAACTTGGCGATAAGATAATTTATAGTAGCACAGGAGTGCAGCTTATCATGGCCTCCATCCAAATGAACGTAGCCACCGATAATCCTTACAAAAGGGCAAAATTCTATTCAAAGACAGTGCTTGTCAAATTGCTCCAATGTAGCCATTTCATAATCAATCTAAAAAGTTTATTGAATGTTAACTCTGGGGGAGACATTGGCCATCAACATAGTTCATGATTTCATGGTTTAAAAAAAGAAAAAAATGTAGACAATCTCAATTTTGGATCAAAGTTAATGGGCTCTGTCAAGGATTTAAAATGTTTACTTAGAAATCTTAAAATCTCTCACCTCTCAAATTTTGTCTGACATTTTTTAAAATTTGTGTGAACAACTAAAATTTGGTTTCATAGGGAGACTTGGTTGGACTCATAAGACTCTCTCTCGTGATTCTTTAAGCATTAATCAACTGGGTATTTCTAGATGTGAAACTGACTCAAATCAACTTCTCTCTTGGAGAAGAAATGTAAGTCATTGCCAGAAAATTTTGTTTTTAGTTCTCAGCTTTCTAAAAAAAAAAGTTCTTGATTTCATGTCAGGTAGTGAAACTCACTACAGAAATGCATTCATTCCACAAACAGCAGTAGAGTATTTTTTATTATATGCTACATTTGAAGGGATTCCTACCAAATATTTTTCATTCACTTGAAAATTCCTCATAAGGTATTCACTTTAAAACACTAATCTAGTGTGTCTGTGTGAAACTGGAGCCTACTATAATAAAATTTTATTGAAGGTCAAGGGTAACATAATAGCGAGGGGCTGGAGGTTACTGTGGTAATTTCCTATCTGCAGAATTGCTCTCAATTCTGAGAAATACTGCAATAATTTGAAATTGTTTTCTAAAGTTATGTGGGTTCTCCTGAAGAAGTTCCATTATTTATCCCTGAAAAATAAGTGCTCCAATCAGTCTTTCAAATGTTGTTGATTAGTTATTGCAAGAGTCATTAAACTCTTGTCAAAAAGTTTTATATTTGAATGCTTGTCCATAATTTGCATCCATTTTTCTCTTTGACCTTCATATTCATAAGTGATTTCTGAACCAATCATTCAACGTTACCATATAGAGAAAGAGTAAATTTAAACTAACACTGTGTCCCTGAGGAGTAGAATGCAAAAGAGATGCTGACTGAATTTTATAGATTATGGTCAAGGTGAAAAGACAGAAACTGGATCCTGTGTTACTTTAATTCAGGTCCTATTTATTGAGTTCTTACTTACTCTAAATACAGGGCTACACAGGAAGGAGTATATCAAAAACACAAGAAAAATATTCTCCACCCTCAAGGGGTTCATAATCCAGTTGATTCAAAATCAAATAAAAATACTCAAAGTAATTAACATTTATCTTATTTAAAATATAGAGTGAGGTTAAAAAAGAAAACTATCTTTCTTTTTGATAGCAAGAAATTTTATCATAAAAATCTTAAATTTGAGGAGAGCAACATTTCAAGTATGCACAATCCAAAAGGAGGAGACATTTCAAGGAATTACATTTTTTTTGGTCACACTATTATTTTATTAGGAAGTAGACACAGGGTGAAATTACAGTTTCAAAATTGTCGTTATTCAGTGCTTTTCAAAGATAATTGATCTCCATCATGAAGACCAAAGGAATAAATATTCTAAACTCTCAGAATTATAAAAGTAAACACTGGATTGTATCCAGTATAATTTTTGGATAAAGTCTATTCTTTGATTCCTAAAATATTTGAAAATGATAATCCAAGGATTAATCAAATGTGTCAGTTCATTTGCAGAAAAAAATAGACATATCTGTATTAACGTTTCCCATTTCATGTCATTTGAAGGAATTTTTTAAATCAGGTAATTAACTGCTTGCTTTAATAGTGTATAAAAAGTGCTGTCAAGTCATTATTAGCGGACTGCAATCATATTCTCCTCGATTCCTAGAGTAAGCCCTTGTCATGAAAGGAAAGAGACACCAAGTAGGAATGTTTTCTATGTGACCAAACAAGTAGCTTCTGTTGCAGAAATTTGTTCCAATAAATCTGCAGGCATTTGGAAGAACTCAGATACATTTCAAATAACACCTGGGGTCTTGGAATTCTTTCATGTCATTCTCAGTGTCCCAGGGCGCATCTCCATCAAATCAATATTATTGAGAGTGTGGGTAGCATGGTCTGAAGACAGCTAGCATAAGCACTGACCACATGCTCTGGGTCAACTCAGTCCCACCTGGGATGGCCTCAAGAATTTTCACAATCAGGTTGGGCTCTTCTTGTGGCTTGAATGCATCATACCGTACAATCTTTTCAGCAGACCTGAGAACCACAAAAGTAATGGTCTCAGAATTATTTCCAAGCAGTGGACTTGATGGATGCCATGATGCCTGTGGGGCTAGACAGGTGAAGATAAGATATTCCCATCAAACTGTCATTTCTGGAATGACTTGGAGGCTCGTAGCAGTAGTAGCTCATGGAAACATTGATTTGAAAGCCATTGGTCCAATGGCCAAGTGAATTCTTGCCACTTGTCTCCTTGAAACATAGGTTTACTTTCTTAAAACATTTATCTTACCATTGATGCCTCATCTTAATTCCATCCCATCCATCAGTACCACCCTCATTATTTTTCTACTCCCTCCTAGCTACCAGGCAGATGGGAAGGGGCTTGTTTTGACTTCGATTCATCCACTGTTAACCTTAGGGGATATTTGAGCCAGAAGATACTTCCTAGAAATTGCCACATCAACGTCAGGAGTTTTGATTCATTTTGGGTGTGGTCCTGGGAGGTTAGGTGCCAAAGAAAACTGCTAAGAAGATGTTAAGCCAAGATAGTTTCCAAGATAACATAGAATTGTTTTATAATGGAAACAGAATTGCAGGGAGGTGGCAAAGGGGCACACTGTGAAGACTGAGGGAGGCCAGGGGGCCATCTGACCAGGAATCAGGAGGAAGCTGTTGGGGCTTTCGGAAACAGAAGCTGCATTTCTAGATGGTCAGAGACTCAGGTGTGCTCTGCTACCTCTAAAGAGATTTCAAGGGTCATGAAAGGCAGCTCCTGGGCTTCTGTGCTCTTCGCTAGTTTTTGTGGGATCCCCAGCAGCTCTGATAACAGCTAGCAGGATGCTCCCCAGGAATCACATCCCTCCCTGTCACCCTGTGCCTCGTCCCTCATAAGCCTCTCTGTATGAATACTGGCTTTTAGTTCCTTACTGTACCCCCTTGACCCAAATGCAGCCAGTTCTGAGAGTTTTGACTAAATTGCTATCACTCTTATATAGTTGAAATTTAGGATACTGGAGTCACGTAGTGGTTCCAGTTTCTGAGAAAGTAAATGAGAAGGGAGATTTTTATTTTGCTCTTGGCTTTAATGGGTTTTCTCATTGGAGGGAAATGCTTGCTCTGAATTAATGGGAACACTACAGGAAGGGTAAAGAAATCATAACTCAGTGCAGAATCATCAACCTTTACCTCAGCTCCTTGTGGGTCTGAAGGTAATGAGGAATTTAAAAGATTTGTAATGGCCACATATGTCAGTTCTACAAAATAGCACAATCTGGGCTGAAACACAGAAAAAGAAAATCGTTAAAACTGTTTGCTTTGTTTGGGTCAAATTTATATTTCCTAAAAGAGTAAAGGAAGGCATGATACAGGTGTTTGCCATCAAAAGTCTTAATCTGTATGCATTTGACTTATTAACCTAATTTAGGTACAGATGATCGTTTTTACCCCCAAGAAAATGAAGTATGGGCACTTGTAATTGAATACTTTGATTTATGTTGTTTAAGGGGAAAAATGAGAGTGTGTCAGATTGGGCCCTACTACACACACAGCTCTGAATCACCATTAAAAAAGGAAATGGGATATCATAATAATAGCATGAAATACGGGTAAATATACGTTAGCGATGCTTGGTTTTCATGCAGAAGACAAGGCTTTGTTTCAAGCGATGCATTAGATAGTTGGGGTTCTCAGGACATTACACCCTTCTTTCCCCTTCAAGTTCTGAAATAAGGTAAAAAATAACACAGATGGAGACACTATCACCTCTATTACTGCTGCCGCTGATCGTTTTGAAGACTATGCCTTACACCTACAAGCATGTGAGCTGAAAATCACAGCAGGGAGGTCATACAAGGGAATGTGAATTCTGCAGGCAGAGCAGTTCTTCAGGGGGAGGAGCAGAGTGATTGAGAGACAGAAACACACACACACACACACAGAAGAAGGGAATATGGAAATTTGCTGGCTCACGTGCCCAGTTTTTCCTTCCAAACTTTCCAATTAGATGCCTGTCTGGAACAGAAGAAAGGAGAGAGCTAAGAGTATTGTGATGGTAGAATCACTCCACACACGAAAGTCAGGAGGAAAAACTCTTTCTCATAAAGATATGCATGAAAGAAATACAAGTAGAATATAAAGTAGATAAAATAGGAAAATGTAGATTTAAGGTGAAAGAAAACGTCCCATCTTTGAGTCTTTATCTAAATTGATATTCACAAAGCAGCTGACAAATACCTATACACATATGGTCATAAGGCAAGACTTCACCACAGCGAAGCAGGGACCAAGGCTGAAGTGACTGTCACCAGTCTTCATGGAGAACCCTTGGGGGTTTTCACCAGAGAAAAAATCCTTCTATCCCATCCAGGGCTTATGGATGGGGCTCCAAACTGTAGAGGGCAGAAAAGGTTGATCTCCCACCCAAGCCAGACCCAAGAAAATCACCCCTCCCCTTCCCGCCCCTCTGCCAACAATTCACCTCTGCTCTCACCATCACATTAATCACGTCTTCTTTTTTTTTTTTTAGGGGACACATTTTACTTTATCTTTTAAAGTAATTTTTATTGGAGTATAGTTGCTTTACAATGCTGTGTTAGTTTCAGGTGTACAGCAAAATGAATCAGCCATACATACCCATATATCCCCTCTTTTTGGATTTCCTTCCCATTTAGGTCACCACAGAGCATGAGTAGAGTTCCCTGTGCTATACAGTAAGTTCTCATTAGTTATCTAGTTTATACATAGTATCAATAGTGTATATATGTTAATCCCAACCTCCCAATTCCTCCCACTCCCCTCTTCCCCCTTGGCATCCATACTTTTGTTCTCTGTGTCTGTGTCTCTACTTCTGCATTGCAAATAAGATCAACTATACCATTTTTCTAGGTTCCACATATATGTGTTAATATACAATGTTTGTTTTTCTCTTTCTGACTTACTTCACTCTATATGACAGTTTCTGGGTCCATCCATGTCTCTACAAGTGACCCAATTTCATTCCTTTCTATGGCTGAGTAATATTCCATTGTATATATGTGCCACATCTTCTTTATCCGTTCCTCTGTTGATGATATTTAGGTTGCTTCCATGTTCTGGCTATTGTAAATAGTGCTGCAATGAACATTGGGGTGCATGTGTCTTTTTAAATTATGATTTTCTCTGGGTATATGCCTAGTAATGGGATTACTGGGTCATATGGTAGTCCTATTTTTAGTTTTCTAAGGAACTTTCATTCTGTTCTCCATAGTGGCTGTATCAATTTATGTTCCCACCATCAGTATCATGTCATTTTAATAAAGGATTCTGTTCAAAATTTCTACTACCAAGGCTTCTTCTAAAACTCCCTCAATAATGTGTCATATGAACATTTTGTGGCCTGAGAGTCATAGTTGATCAAAGTCTTCTCCATATATTTAAGTCTTTCATCATAGTCACAAGAAGAAAACACCTTTAGCTAAGTCATTTCTCCATGTAGCATTCATGAATTTCTGCAGGGCATAGAGACAATTTTGCTGGAAATGTTGACAGGGCCTGGAACTCCCTCCTATCTCTCCTGCATACTCTTCTGCTCTTGGCCCTTCTGCTAGTACCAACCCTCTGCCTTTGGGGGTAGCTTCCAACAGGGCAGCTGCATGTGGAGCAGAAATAACTTTCAAAGCTGCAGCCTTTCTGCACAGACGTTCTAGAGATGCTGTAGTGATGTCTGGGACAGCCACTCCCACGCTGTGGGATAATTCTGGTGCACAGGTGAAGCTGACACAGCAAACAGATTTCTACTGACCTAGTTCTAACATAATTCTAAGAAAGATAGGATTTGCCAAGGAGTCATACAGCAAAACACACGTGAAGAGGCTGCTCAGTATTCAGGTAGCCATCTTTAAGACACCCACCATTCCTGGACCAGTTAGGTTTCCCCAGACACCAATAGGGAGTTGGTGTGGATGATATCTATATATCTATATATCTATATCTATATCTATCTATCTATCTATCTATATATATATATAGAGAGAGAGAGGGGATGGAGGGAGAGGAAGAAGAATGAGAGGGGAGAGAGGAAGAAAGGAAGAAAGAAAGAAAGAAAGAAGGAAGAATGAAAGAGGGAAGGAAAGAAGGAAGGAAGAAAGAGAGAAAGAAAGAAAGAAAGAAAGGAAGAAAGAAAGGGAGGAATGAAAGAGAGAAAGAAGAAAGAAAGAAAGAAGAAAGAGAGAAAGAGAAGGAAGGAAGGAAGGAAAGAAAGAAAGAAAGAAAGAAAGAAAGAAAGAAGAAAGAGAGAAAGAGAAGGAAGGAAGGAAAGAAAGAAAGAAAGAAGAAAGAAAGAGAAGGAAGGAAAGAAAGAAAGAAAGAAAGAAAGAAAAGAAAGAAAAGAAAGAAAGAAAGAAAAGAAAGAAAAGGAAGGAAGGGAATGGAATGGGAAGAGAAGAGAAAGAAAAGAAAGAGAGGGGAGAGAGAGAAAGGTGTGTTCAAGGTCTAACTGCTGCAGGCAAGGAGGCTGCAAGCCCCTGTCCTGAGGGTGGACAGCAGGCTGGAGACCCAGGGCAGAGCTGCAGTGGGAGTGCAAAGCTATCAGCTACAGAATTCCCACAAAACATCCTGGGTTGACAGAGGAATATACACAACATTCCATTCTTGGAGTGAAACCCAATCTGTACACATGGAGCAGTTGATTCTGGGAATCCCATCAAGTTCATTCCTAAACACATGGTCCCTAAATACACGGTCCGTTTACACACTGAGGAGCATCGACAGCCATCTGAGGATGACAAAGGAGAGGACAGATGACAAGATCAGATTTGCATTTTAGAAGGATAACTCAGGCCTCAGTTCAGATGAGGTAACATTGTAATTGCCAAAAATTAAATAATGATCCAAGCATGAAATAGAACTTGTGTTTTCCCCAAACTGTTTATTCTTCTAACAAAATACTAAAAACAAGCAGCTGTTTATTTTCCTCCTTGTCTTAGTGCTTATTGACGCGTTAGGAGCACACACTTAAGTCAGTGCGATTTCAGGCCAGGTAGAATTTTAAGGTTGGAAATGTCAAAAACAAACACAAATCACGTAAGGGACAGCTCTGCCTGGCTCCCAGCACCAGTGTCACTGCTCTGCCCATCTCAAAATCCACTCTGCACAGGAATCTTGATGTTCGTCATCTGAAAATGAAACTATATGAATTGAAAGAGGCTTTTGATGTGGAGAAAACACAAAGCTGCCATTCTAACTCAAAGTAGAATTCCCTTCCTTTGTCGTATATTTGCCAGTAATGCAATGGATCAAGAAAGTTGTAGTCAAGTCATGAATTGCACATGGGAGATAAAATGTTGATTCTCACTAAAAATATAGACATGGAAGAATAGTTTTACCTTAAGGTTTCTTAGCGTGTTCTCCATGTTTATATTCACTGGGTACAAAGCATGAAACACATCTCAATGTGCGCATGTAGGCAGGTATCTTGCCACGCAAGCAAAGATCTGACAATGATAACACATTTAAAACATTATCTAATGTATGTGGCACATTTCCTAATGACACTGGTGATAAGGAATGGTTTAAAATTTTATGTAATTTTTTTCTTTTTTTTTTCCTGCAAGGACTTAAAGCTAGATTTGAATACATTGCCTGGAATAGTATGTAATTATTACTTACGGAATTTTCTGATCTACTTTGATCATTGAGGATTTCTTTTTGTTTTACTTTATACAACAGGGAAAAATGGAAAGGTTTTATTTTTTTAAATGCATATTTTCAAGTGCACCCAGAAGTGTATTTAAATTTAGGCCATACTGTATATTAGAGCTAGTGTGCTCCTATACAGAGAATTTAAGTGTATAAACATCCATGGCACAAGGTTTCCCATTATTATGTGAGCCTATTGTTTTGTTTTCCATATACCTCCCTGGCTTGTTGATGCTGTTTCCTCCTATTGAAATGACTTTCCCCTGCTCTTTCTGAATGTCCAAATGTAGCCTAACTCAAACGCCACCTTCTCCAACACACATCCCCTACCTCTGCTGGACTTAATCCTTTCTTTAAACTCTAATAACCTAGCTCTACCCCTTCAGGGCACTGAGCACATTGTTCCTTGTGTTATTGTTTTCATCCTTAGAAGACCAATCCTTGAAGGTAGGATCTCAGTCACTCAGAAGCGTGCTCTTCAGTTAATATGTGCAAAGTGAATATTGCTGAAATATTGAATGAATGGGTAAGAACTGAGAAAAACCCTTTCAGAAATCCATGAGTTGGTCCTAGGACTGAAATAACTCTAATAATTTTAAGAGTACTAAATTTTCTCGTTCTAAATTGTAATAATCAAGCAGTCCCAATTTTCTTTATAAGCTGAATATAAAAATCTTTAAATGGGAGTATGCCCTATATGTTAATCATTAAAAACTACAGATGAAGAGCTCATCAAAGAAAACCTTGAGAAATAAGTGAAATATGTAAAACAGAAGTTCCATTTTAAGATCAGGAGGAGAGGAGACCTTAGGCTGCAAGAAATAGATGTAATTAAATGTAATCCTAAGACGTTTTATGGCTTATTTACCTCTGAGACTGATTGCTATCCACTCATTCTTTTGTTCAACATTTATTTAGTGAACACCTATATGTTTTTTATTTTATTTTATTTTTTATGTTTTTTTTTTATTTTTTATTTTTTTGCGGTACGCGGGCCTCTCACTGTCGTGGCCTCCCCCGTTGTGGAGCACAGGCTCCGGACGTGCAGGCTCAACGGCCATGGCTCACGGGCCCAGCCGCTCCGCGGCATGTGGGATCCTCCCGGACCGGGGCACGAACCCGCGTTCCCTGCATCGGCAGGCGGACTCTCAACCACTGCGCCACCAGGGAAGCCCTGTTTTTTATTTTTTATTAATTTTTATTGGAGTATAGTTGCTTTACAATGTTGTGTTAGTTTCTGCTGTACAGCAAAGTGAATCAGCTATACGTATACATATACCCCCTCTTTATTGTATTTCCTTCCCATTTAGGTCACCACAGAGCATTGAGTAGAGTTCCCTGTGCTATGTAGTAGGTTCTCATCAGTTATCTATTTTACACTATACATTGAAAATCCTAAAGATGCCACCAGGAAACTACTAGAGCTAATCAACGAATTTGGTAAAATTGGAGGATACAAAATTAATACACGAAAATCTCTTGCATCCTATACACTAATAATGAAAGATCAGAAAGAGAAATTAAGGAGACACTACCATTTACCACTGCAACAAAAAGAATAAAATACCTGGGAATAAACCTACCTATGGAGGCAAAAGACCTGTCCCCAGAAAACTATAAGATACTGATGAAAGAAATCAAAGACGACACAACAGATGGAGAGATATACCAAGTTTTTGGATTGGAAGAATCGATATTGTGAAAATGACTCTACTGCCCAAAGCAAACCACCAATTTAACGCAATCCTGATCAAATTACCAATAACATTTTTCACAGAAGTAGAACAAAAAAAATTACAATTTGTATGGAAACACAAGAGACCCTGAAGAGCCAGGGCAATCTTGAGAAAGAAAACCGGAGCTGGCGGAATCAGGCTCCTGACTTCAAACTATACTATAAAACACCTATATTTTAAGTCCAACACTCTTCTAGTTGCTGAGGAAAAGATGGTAAACAAACGAATTCCTGCTCACAGTAGACACATATAAAATCAATAAGGTGCCAGTAAGCAGGGTATGAGATTTTATAGAGGCTATCAGGAGAGACCTCTAGGTTAGGTAGTCTTCGAGCTGAGCCTTGGATGAACCATTCGTGGAAGCAGTCGAAATATCCAAAGAGGAACTTTCCAGACCAGGACACAGCAAGTGCAAAGGCTCTGAAGGTACGAAGATTATTTGGGTGCTTGAGAGGTGGGGTGGGCAGACCCCTGCAGGACACGGTTAAGATTTGGGAGTTTATTCTGAGTGAGATGGGGATGTATTGGGGTGAGTCTGGGCAGTGGACTTGATGCGATTTGCCTCCAGGTTTTTTTTTTTTTTTTGCGGTACGCGGGCCTCTCACTGTTGTGGCCTCTCCTGCTGCGGAGCACAGGCTCCGGACGCGCAGGCTCAGCGGCCATGGCTCATGGGCCCAGCCGCTCCGCGGCACGTGGGATCTTCCCGGACCAGGGCACGAACCCGTGTCCCCTGCATCGGCAGGCGGACTCTCAACCACTGCGCCACCAGGGAAGCCCTGCCTCCAGGTTTAAAAAGGTCACTCTTGCTTCCGTGTGCAGAGCAGGGCTGCCTAGGCTGGTGGTGATGAGTAGGGATGAATCACGGTGGCTGGTTAGGACAGTCTAGTCAGAACCCAGGCAAGAGATGCGGGTGCTTTGTGTTAGGATGGTAGCAGCAGAGTGGTGAGAAGTGGCTGGATTCTGGATATATTTTGTTAGAACCAAGGTCAAATTATTCTTTAAGACTTTTATTAAGTAGGATTCTACCAGATGTAGATGAAAGAAAAGTCTCTTTTCTAAGGAGGCTTTGTGGTATCTAATTTATCCTGGCAATCACGCCCCACCTTATTCTCTAGGGGCCGTATCTATTAGGATTAACGGTGGTTCTCAGAGATGGCTGGGTGACAGGCTTTGTGTCAGAAGTCAAGCCAGATCCCAGAGCTCCAAAGCTACTATTCCTTCTACTACATTTCACATTTTGCCAGTGTTCTTCTGCAAACCCAAGAGGAGTTTTGATTCAAAAGGCCATATGTAAGGTAATTTTAGCATTAGGAAAAATTCTGAATATTGACTAAATGGTTAGCTTCATAAAAAACTTACTAGCATTTTATTCTCAAAGGATTAGTGTACTTATTTTTAGCAATGCTTTTATTTTGTAGCCGCCACAATAATGCAACAATTTATATTTGAGCAGTTTCAGTAAGTACCCTGCGTGTGGGAGTGCTTATCCTCGGTTAGTGATATTTTCTGTGCTGCCCTGTTTCTAAATATGTGTGTTTAAAAAGTTAGATGTTATCAGAAGCCTACCTGAAAATACCATTTAAGAAACTCTAAGAGTAAAAATGTAAGTGTGTTGCTAGTTGTGACTATTCACATATTTATGTATTCTGAAATATTAGCCAATGACCTATTTTTTTAATCCTGAAAAATTTCTCAGTCACCTGTGCATTTACTCTGAGACATTAACCAATCAGCTAACAGGGTTTATTGCAATAATAGTATTGTGCTAGACAGTGCTTCTTATTGTACCATTAGGGTTCTAACCAGTTCTTTCCTTCCTGTTCTTGAATAAGAATTTATTCTTAGAGAGTCTCGGCTGCTATTATATTTAGAATGCTACAGCATGATGCAAATACCCATATTTTAATCAAGAAATATGGACATTGACATTAAAGATGCTTCCTCCTCACATAGTTGTGACTCATTTTTCCTCCACAAGACTTTTTTTTTTTGCATATTTCTCCTAGACCCACACCTGACTCAAATAAACTCTCAGCCTCTTGAGTCAAGAATTTCTTTCTTTCTCTTCCCCAACCCTGTCCTCTGGAAACTGAAATTGAATTGAATGCATTGTGCATCTGCGGATGGTCCCTGTGGTTGCAATTCTGGCAAAGAGGTAGGAAGAATAATCTAGAACTGGACACAGCCCCTGCTCTCGGAAGACTTGACTCCTGAATAAGCCTTCAGGTTACATGATCTGAGGAAAAGCCTGCCATTAGGCTGAAGGTCTAAACAATGATACTTGATAAAGTCTACCAATTTCTTTATTTTTGAGAAAAAAAAAAGAACATTTTTTCAACGGTCCAAATGGAATTTTTTAACCTTTTTTTCTGTTCCATCAAAGATGAGTTCTGTCATCTCTTCTCAGGTATTTTCCTTTTGGAGTCTTCTTTATTTCGTTCCTCGGCATTTGTGCTAAACCTTGATGGTAGGAGAATTTGCAGATGTGAGTGTGTGTGGGGTGCTGGGGGTGTATTCATTCAGTGCATATTTACTAGAGTAAGGCTCTATTAAAATACAGAAATGAGCAGCCTCTGTTTAAGTGAGTAGAGTCTCCCAGGGCACTCAAGATGGCTGTACATATTTGTTGGGAATAGTCTCATTGGTTAGATGGTGTCTAGGGCTCTGTCCCGTGAAAATCTTTCATGTTCCTCCACATATGTTAAGGGGAACAGGTGACTCTTCCTGTCTTAGAAGATGCTAGAATGGATGTGTGTAGATTCCCTGTAAGCAGGATAGAATAATTTATCCTGTCAGAGGCACTGAGGCTCAAACCCACTCTCTTGTAAACTGGATTGTCTGAAAGTCAGGCATGCTTCAACCCTGCTTGCATATTTTAGTTGCTTTCAAAAGATCATGTGAGAGGAGAAATCACAGTGCATTATCCTCTGTGTCTTCTGTTTCTTGTTGTTCTGTTCTGTTTTCAATGCTTATACTAAACATGATGGGAGAGTACAATGCAATGGTTTTTTGGTCATTTTGTTAGGTTCCAGTGTCCAACATTTTCTAATCCCATTAACAAAAAAGTACCTTGCCACTTAAAACCACAAATGTCTCAAATATTTTAGTTTATGAAACCAATAATTCACATTAGAAATATTTTCTCATAGAGCTTTAAGGCCATAACCAAACAATCCCTCTTGCAATTACACATAGAAATTTATTCATATAATATAAAAATTAAAGAAGTTCTTTTTGTATAATATAGTGACAATAAATTTCACAATTTGATCGTGTTAACTTGGTAAGAGTTATTTATTTAAAAAATATATTGCTGCATTATGTTAATCAAATTGATTAACGTTAATAGTGTATGTTATGCTGAAAGAAAAATCAGTGTTGAATGATTCTGCTTAATAAACATTGTTAAAGCAAGAATTTTTATTACATGAAATTAGGATTTAAACTCGTGAACCAAATTTGGCTTAATGATGCTTGCTGCCACTGAATTTACAAGAGAAAGTGTAAAACATACCAAAAAGGAAAAAAAAAAAAATCTGTGGTTTTCCTCCTCAATAAATCAATTTTTCCCAGATATATAAAAGACTGTTGATTATATTCCCATCCCGTGAGATGTGGTCAGTGAAGCTATAGGATCTGCTAAATGAAAGGGCACACACCCTGTTTACAAGATGCAATAGATACTTATTTAGTGTCTATTGTATCTTATTTAGTATCCAGATACTAAATAAGATACAACTTATTTAGTAACTATTCTGCTGAAGAAACGGCAGAAACAGGCAGAGTTGATTCATGTCCTATTCTCTCTGTACAATTTGACTTGCCTATTTATACCACCTCAATACAAGTGAGCTGAAAACTTTAGGGATATTTTATCCCATACAGAATAGAAGAAGTAGAATTGAACAGCATCAGTTCCTAAAAGTTGCCTGTGCATTGTTCTAGGTTTCTTTCATGGAGAATTTGTGTACCATGGTTTTAAAGTTTCAATAAAGTTTTTATCTGGAAGCCAGTAAAATTCAACAAAATTCATGATACACACTTAGATTTTCTAAGCAACTGATAAGTAAATCCACAGTTTTTTTTAAAAGTTAGGAATTCTCTTAAGCAACATCATTCAGAGTTTTCGTTTAAAGAGTAACGTTCACTTTAAAGTGTAACTTACACTGTAAAATTACTTTTATTCTTACATATCGGCGGACGTTGTAAATCAGAACTAAATCAGCTTGCAAATATATTATGCATGAAACATACTCGACCTGTTAAACCACCAAGGCAAAATTTATTCTTTTACTTTCTAAAATTAAAATTTATAAACATAATTTCCCCTCCAGCAAAGCAAATTTGGTTCCCTTTGAAGGAGGAAGACATATAAGTGGTAGGACAGGAAAGAAAGAAGAATACTAACTGGCTGGCAGTGATATTTCACCCTTTTAGTGTAAGGCAAAAAATAAAAAGAGGTTGATCTTTATATTTTAGGCAATTTCTGTGTTGTTGTTTTTTATTTTTAATAGAGGAATCAGCATTCCTAATATTGATAAACCATATACCTGTCCAGGTCTGACCTATATTTATACTACAAAGACATTTTTAATTGTCACTTCAATAGAGGTCCCATCACAGCCATCGTTTATTCATGCTCGAGTACATGTTTAAAAACTGCCCTTCAATCTTAATCATTTCTGCTGCTAGCTCACTATTAGCAAAATAATAGGTTTTCCAGCAATGGGTTCAGTGTGTGTCACAAGTTGCAGTGTTTAGAAAGATGACAATGACAGGAAATATATTGAGAAGTGCTAACTAAAGCACACAAAAATGCAAGACAGAAAGATCTCCAGAAACCTGGTTGAAGTTTGAAGCACTTCCTTGTTTTGAGAAGTGTGGAATAGTCTTAGAGTTTTGTTTGATCATAGCAATGAAGCTTAAGGGGGTACAGGAAAGGCCATGGTGAAACTGCTAAATTCTCTGACAAAAAATTTTCCAATATCCCCAACTCTTTTCTAGCCAACACTGGTAACAAGCACTGCCCAAGTCACACCTGACAGTCACAACAGAAATTTCCAAGTTTGTACTGGAAACTCACTAGGTACCAGATAGACTACAGCGATTACTAAAGTTGTAGGAAGCAGGAGTCATCAATAAATAATTTTGCCAGCTTCCATTCATATCCGTACATTTTATCTCTCTGAAATACCTTTTAGAGAAAATTCACAAAGGACTGAATATATACATAAACACATACATAACTAAAAATAAAGGAGGGAAAGGCAAAAGTCAGGAAATAGATGTTCAGCTTTTTCTGGGCATGTTCCTAAAAAACAAATAGAAACTAGAAAACAATGTGACAGAACAACCATCAAGTGGACATTTATATGATGAGCAAAGAGATGAGCGAAATTCACATACACACACAAACCACTTGAACCAGAAGATGTTACTATTAGAAAATGTACACAGGTCTAACTTGTAAGTTTGCTTTATATGTTTTAGCTCTTTTTTCAAACTATTGGTCTGAGCTCAAAATAACACTGAGGTTCATGTCTTAAAATTTTTTTTTTGCTTCCAGATCTCATTTTTAAGAAATTTTAATTAGTAGTTTCCACAAAAGCAAGAGGATTTACTGACTCTGTCACAATTGTGAGTTCATTGTTCTCTTAATAAATTCACCAGATTTTCTCCATCAGGTTCATGTAACGACATTGTGTTCTGATGGAGTCAAAGAAAGGAAGGGAAACGCTACGCTTACCAGACTTTGCTAATTCTGTTCAACCAAACCTACTTGAGGAATAAGAGTAACCGCGTCTCAGGTGGCTCTGGCATCTTCACTGAACAATGTAACTCAGAGCATGTACAGGATCTTTAGGACGAACCATTTCCAAGAACAACTTTAAATATCATGACATGAATGTACAATAATGAGTCTGCCTGTGAAAATCATTATTTTTTAATGCATCGTCATTGTTTCCATATGGTTAAAATTTATGGTTAATAGTTGAAAGTTTATCATTTATACTTGAAAGTATTCCAAGACAATCCTCACCTAGAAATTTTTGGAAAAAATATTTTCTATTTTCCACAGCATCAATTTGCAAATGGCATAATTCTAGTACCAAACCTGCTGGGCTTTCCTTTTCTTTCCATAAGGCTTAACAAGGGGAACAGCAATGTTGCTGTTGTTGTTTGTAATTTGGAATTCATCAACTTCTGTTTTTCTTACAAAAAATATTCTGAATAGCTGGTATACTCCTAATATTCAATATATGGTCCATCCTATATTTAACAAAAGTCCAAATAAGTAAGTACACTTTAATCACTTTAAATGTCTACATACTTTCTTGCGCCTTTATAAACTCACTAATATCTTGCAGCTCAGAAAATGTCTTCTTTTTTTGCTTGCAATTAAAAAAGCTTCACTGCAACTCAATTGTTTCTTGAAATTCAAGGTATTCATTGGGTGGGTTCCAAATTCCACAACGAATAGAAGATTCTGAAGATAAAGTGTTTCTTATTTACTTTTGTTCATCCATGTGTATATAAAACATGAAACAATTTATATTTACTTTTAATTGGACCTGAGTATAACACCTCTGCCTTAAATTTATATCTACTGCAGATATAGTTAAGAAAACAATAAATTTGGCTTTCAGTTTTGAGATAAGTTACGTGGATGCAAAATCCTCCGATTCTGGTACCCAGGACACTGCATTTTTCTAGCGTTAAGATGTGACTTACTGGGAGCTTACCAGGAAGACACATAACTCTGTGTGAAACAGTGTAGGCTTCTTTTTATTACACTAGAATAGTCAAAATACATCCTTTAGTTTGCAATATGTACGTCGTAAAACACACACATTTCCTCACTTCTGCCATCATTCCTTATCCTCCTATTCATCCTACAAAACCAGAAATAAACATTCGATGAAGCTTCATTTTACATTTAACAGTTCTCAGAAAGTCAACTTTAAAATGTAATAAAAAATGTTTCACTTAAAGGATCAAGCCACTCATACCTCAAAATTAACTGCGCATTAAGTGGCTAACTCTGTACAAAAATCCCCAAATTCAAATCAAGCTCAGTGTCTTCTAAGAAGCAGGGAAACCACACATCACATCAGTTTGCATCAGTTTGCTGCTTTCAAGGTCAGTACTGAGCACAGACAGTCCCCACTCTCTGATACAACTGGAAGATAAAGACACATTACTTCCCCGGGAAACTGGTCTGGAGCTGTAATCACAACTGGGCCAGGGTGCCCAGTGATCCTTTATGTGTCTAATTAATAACTGTTGCATTTAGTTTGCCTGAGACCTCACGAATATACACTACCCCCCAACCCCAATAAACCAACCTTACATACACCAAGATTATCCCATTAAGTGTTCTCATTTCCAGAAGTGTAGCAAGAATGGGTTTTTAAATCTCATAATAATATTTAAAAAAGAAAAGCTTGTCTTCCTTCATGTTTACGTGATTGTCCGGAAAATCTATCTTCCAGGAAAGAATGATTTTCTGCCTAAATCTTAAGAGTATGAATAGCTTGAGATCATTTCCAAATACTAACCGTGGGAGAAATGATTGCACTCTATGAGCATGTGTTTGAGTGGTCAGAAGTCACCTTACAATGTAAAGTGAATGATCATTTACCCTGGACTTTATGTGACTATGAATAAATCTATCGCAACCGAGCTGCCCTCTGGTATAACCATCCAGGGCTGCTGCGTTGTTTCATTTCCCAGGTTTCTGTGTATATGTTACTGTTTCAGTTTCACGTGTCAGCAAATGTCTGTTTACCCAGCTTCCTGTTATTAATTATGGGAAACAGGTTTTCTTGAAGTACGTTAGAGACTCTTTTAACTCTTCTCCAGACAAGGCAAGATATCGGTGATTCCTTTAATGTTTGTACAAAGCCGGAAACTGAGTTAAAATACATTGTTGCCTCACATAGTTTTACAACGTCTTATCTCCCACAAAGGGGAAAAAAAAGACAGAAATAATAAAAAACAAATCACAGCAGCTTCTATTCCCATCGCTAGACACTGAGATAACAGAATTGGATACTTTCTTCACTGGCCATAACAAATTACTTAACAGATAACAGCATGAATTCTGAACTCTGATCACCTACAAAAATGTTTCCAAGATCAACTCAAATAGTAAAATGCTAAAAGACAAGAAGATATATACTAGGGTAAAAGTATCTATAAAGAGACAAAAATACTGACCCGATTATTGGTGTGTTACCAAGCTTTTCCTATAGAAACATCTGGCCGGTCCATCTGATTCTCTGTCTTTGAAATAGGAGCAAGTATAGTTGCATGCCGTCAAATCCTAAAGGAGCCAAAACATCTGGAAGTTTTAGAAGAAAAGCAAAATAGTTATGGGGGAAAATCCAGATTAAAAAACTGCAGATGTTTAATTGGCCTGTCAGTTACGTTACGAGGAAATAAGGACAGAAATAACCAGAAGCCACTGGTGGAAAATTAAAATAGTTTCATGAGCCAATGCCAAGCTAAAAGCAATGAAATCGGTAACAGAATATGGACAGGGGCTTTCTCAACTGAGATCTGAAAATGTTACCATGTGCAATGTTGTAAATTAGCCATTTCCAAAAAATCTTTTTCATTAAGGCACAATAAAAGTTCTTCAGACTCCCTTCTCTCTCTCTCTTTGGTCATTAATTCAGGCAGTTATGCGGAGTTTGGCTTTCATCAGTGACAAGCTCTCCTCTCAACCCTCTTCACCCCCTTTCTGAGACCCCCTAATACTGCTGAGTGGCCAGAAATTACAGATGCAAGAACAGCTGACAAATGACTGCCAGGCCCCTCCCCCAGAGCCTCGACAGTCAAAGCCCCTGCCAGAACATGCCTGAGAGCAGCACTCTCAGAGACAAAGACACAAAGATTCCATTTTCTCAGTGAAAATAGACTTCATGTGTAAAACACCAGTGAGAAAGATGGAAAGCTGACACATATGAGGAATTTTCGAGAGGCAGGCCTGGATCTTTCAAGAAGATTGAAATTGCATTTGATTGCATCAAAAACCTCACAAATGTTGTTTAACCTAAAAGTCTTTTCAGTCTGTAAAAAGACATTCGGTGGCAAGATATCTTATGCTTCTTTTAAGCACATGGTTAAAAAGGAAAGAGAATCTTGAGCCCCGTAGAGAGATGTTGATTACATCCTCCTGCCGCATCAAGGATTAACACTGGTTCACATCACAGAGTCTACAAAATAAAGGGGAAAGTTAAAAAAAAAAAACCCAAAACTCTATTAAATCAAAGAGTTCATAGAGATATTAAATCCTTATGTTTTCTATAAAAAGAATCCCATCCCAGCAGCCCCAGGATACATTACTGGCGAGGCAGCGAGCTGTTTATTAGAGATTCAAACCATGGCATCTGAGCCTTGCCAAGCAAGCAAGTTTCAGCCTGTGAGCCCAGGGTCTCTGGCTTCCACGGTCTCTCTGGCATCTAGCAGTGAGAGCTGTCTTGTTGGCCTCCATACCGCACCGGGGCAGTATGTAGGTGCAAAGGCTGGGACTGGGAAACAAAGAAAGATCATCATTGACTATGGAAGGTCATGCTTTTCTTCCTCTCTAAATTCAGGGTGACATTTGCAGGTGAAAAGAGAAATGTGTGAAAAAAAACTCCCAAAATGAATTAGGGAATTAATTTATAACATATATTCAAGTGATGCTCTAAATGTATTGTAGATACATAGAGAGAGAGCAAGGGAGAGGGAGAGGGAGAGAGAAAGTTTGCAGCTTTATTTTTTTTTTTCATTTATTTATTTTTTTATAGATAGTGGTTGGTTCTTTTTAAATTTTTACATTTTATTTATTTATTTATTTTTGGCGGCTTCGGGTCTTAGTTGCAGCACACAGGGTCTTTCGTTGCCGCATGTGGGATTTTTTGTTGTGGCATGAGGGCTCCTGAGCACGTGGGCTCTGTAGTTTGCAGCACGTGGGCTCAGTAGTTGAGGCACAAGGGTTTAGTTGCCCCGTGGCATGTGGAATCTTAGATCCCCAACCAGGGATTGAACCAGAAGCCCTTGCATTGGAAGGCTGATTCCTAACCACTGGACCACCAGGGAAGTCCCCAAAGTTTGCAGTTTTAATTTATCATAATCTTTTAAAGCAAGGGAGGAAGATTTCTCCCACCTTCCTTCTTAGCTTGTCAACTTTTGTGTGTGTTTGTACTTATTTTGTTTCATACACCATGCAGAGGTACATTCAGTTGTATATGAAAAGCGACCATGGGACCACTTTTAAACAGGAGAACCCTATAAGAAGATTTAAATGGACCATTTGATAGAATTTTGTCTTACTCAAATATCCTGGGCTTTGATGGCTCCACTGAAACATTTAGTAAATATTTCTCTCCCAAAATGAGTCTGCTTGCATCCCCAGCCCAATCCATTCAACAGTTCTCTGTTCTTCGTAAATGGGTTCAATCCTTGTGGAATACTTGGGATGGGCTTTAAATACACTGGAAAGTGTCAGACCATTAACAGGTTAAAATGTAATTAATAGTAGCTGTCAGGGGCTATAGACCAAGACATTGCCCTGGGGAAGACTTAATTTAAAAACTTTACAAAAATTATTTTTTTAAAAATTTAGGACATCCTTTGTCCTCTACCATTCCCTTCCAAGCTCCTGCTATTCTTACATTTCTTTAGTTAATAGGAATAGCAGAGAGAAAAACAACTAAAAATTGACTTTGCAATCTAATAAAGGATGGCTGAGTGGAAAATGAGAATAGTAGATAAATTCTATGACCATTAAAATGTTTCACATACATTCTTTATTCCCATCACAGTATTTGGGTCAAAATACTTTCTAGCTATCCTTTCCAATCTAATCAAAATACGGTAAATTTATAACATGAGTTCATAACATTGAGATTTATTTGTGGCATTAACAATAATCTAAGTGTCCCCAGCACCCATTTATTTGCCATGAGAAGGGAGTATGGTGAATGGAGTGCTTGTTTGGGAGTATAACTTTAAAAAAAATTTTTTTTAATTGAAGTATAGTTGCTTTACAATGTTGTGTTAATTTCTGCTGTACAGCAAAGTGATTCAATTATATATACATGTACATTCTTTTTTATATATTCTTTTCCATTATGGTTTATCACAAGGTATTGAATATAGTTCCTTTTGCTATACGGTAAGACCTTGTTGTTTATCCATTCTATACATAAAAGCTTACATCTGCTAATCCCAAACTCCCACTCCATCCCTCCCCCGACCCCCCTCCCCCTTGGCAACCACAAGTCTGTTCTCTATGTCTGTGAGTCTCTTTCTGTTTCACAGATAGGTTCATTTGTGCCATATTGTAGATTCCACATATAAATGATATCATATTGTATTTGTCTTTCTCTTTCTGACTCACTTCAGTTTGTATGATAATCTCTAGGTCAATGCATGTTTCTGCAAATGGCATTATTTCATTCTTTTTATGGCTGAGTAATATTCCATTGTATATAAGTACCACATGTTTTTTATCCATTCTTCTGTTGATGGACATTTAGGTTGCTTCCATGTCCTAGCTATTGTAAATAGTACTGCAATGAACACTGAGGTGCATGTATCTTTTTGAATTAGAGTTTTCTTCAGATATATGCCCAGGAGTGGGATTGCTGGATCATATGGTAGCTCTGTTTTTAGTTTTTTTAAGGAATCTCCATAGTGTTTTCCATAGTGGCTGCACCAACTTACATTCCCACCATCAATGTAGGAGGGTTCCCTTTTCTCCACACCCTTGGTAGCATAACCTTTTATGCATATTCAATCACTCTGTAACTTTAGTGAATCTCTGAGCCTCAGTTTCCCTATCTATCATAGGAGGAATTTTGCCAGTCATAGAAAGTTGTTTGGGGATGAACCTGCAAAAGCAGCATGGACTCCAAAATGCTGACATATGTGAGTGCATAGGGGGAGGGGGTGTGTTCAACTTCCATTGTGTTTGAAAACTTTAAATTTCACATGGAGAACAATTCAGTGTCATAAATAGAAATAGGAAGTCCCTGGTGAATTCAGGAAAATAAATTAGTCAAAAGCTAGGCAATCACCACACCGCAGACCAGTTGATATGTGTATGCATGGCCTTTTCAGAATGTTTCAACCTTCTGTAATGTTAAAACTGACAGAGTGATTTTAAGTTTCTTAAAGCATATCTGACGTATTTCTTTATATGAACTCTTTCTCCCCTTGTCAGTCGTTTTCCTGCTAAGTGGGTATGCACAGAGTGATGCCCAAAACCCCAGCCAGAAAACAGGAGCTGTGCTAAGCAACCCCCTCACTGCCACACCCACGGCCTCTGCCTGGGAAGGTTTGGGAATAGCAGGGGGCACGTGGGAGGCTGTTCAACATTCTTCTCCCTTGTAGTTTCAGCCAAGGGGTATTCACACACCTTCAGTTGTGCCCCTGAGCACTCTCGAGAGCCTCACCCCAGGTGCCAAGGAGCACAGAGGAAAAGTACGGGAATGAAACATATTGTTATGTGGACAGAAAATATTGATAGTCTTTTACAATAAAAGTAGCAGAAATACATTCCTAAGGGGAGAATACATTGTCTAACTGAAGAAATGAGTTGTCTAACATTGTCTAACAAACTCATAAATTCTAAACACTGTCTCTTACAGTATTTTTTTTTAAACATAATACCAGGATTCTCTGATTCTACAGTAAAAAGGGGGAAAAACCCCACATTAGCTTGTCTTCATTCAGTTTCATTGAAAGGCAGAAAACCACATGGCTTAATCACATTCAATATTTCTATTTTTGAAGATTCAACCATTATCATAGACTAGAAGAATGATATAAATATAGCACAGTATTATTTAGATAGATAAGTTAGTCTCTTTAGAGAAATTAGATAAAAAATAAAGCAATATATTTAACGGGTTTGGGAATAAAATCTAGACTTATTTATGAGTTGTACTAATAGTATTTAATATTTTGAAACCGTTTTACACATGGGAAATACCTCCAAAGGAAAAGTAATCCTTATAATTAATTAGCATAATGGAGGTAGGCAAAACTATTTGTTTTAATTTTTCAGGGTTCTCTGGTTGTTATTTTATGGAGAGGTGGGCAAACAATGTTTTCTGGGCTAAATTAGTAGTCTTAGAAAAAGGAAAATTTAGGATACGAAAAGTTGACAGATCTCTATGGATTGCTGGATTGGAAAACATTTCCATAAGAGGATAAAAATCAATTTTAGCTAATTTGCTTAACATGACCTGAGTTTTACATAACATCTTTGTTTTGTACAGGGATCATGGCAAAATTACCAATAAGTCCATAACGGAAACTGAAGGCAGTTTGATCTACACCTTCAATAACAGTCCCACAAAAGTTGAAGAAATGTGTTATGTCTCCAAAGACATATACTCCAAAGAGCATAGTTATACCCTAAAATTAGGACGTGATTCAGGTACGTCATTTCTTTGAGTTCAGTTGAAATGCTTTGTTCTTTGTACTGCAGATAATTCTTCTTTTTTCTCCCCCAGTCCCTCTCTCTCTTCCTTTCCTTCTTCTCATTAACATATGTCTTTTATAATTGATGTTGTTTACCGTCCTTTCGTCAAATCTATGCCACATCAGTGAGGCGAGCCATCCGGCAGGACACCTAAGTACACATTAGAGGAGCCTGCGAGCCATGAGAGGCTTTGACCGTCTCATCAGGGCAATTATAATAAGCATCTTGGTCTCACTGAAGGCATTGCATTCAAATAATAGCCTTCATCATTACTCGTTTTAAATATGAAAGTAAACTTTGAAGCCCTTTGAAGGACCCAAGCAAACAACACACATGTGAAAGTAGATCAGTGAGCCTTTGAAAAGATATCCCTACGTAAAATCTGTGAAGAATCTTAGGCTTTAAAGAAAGACCTCCAGGTAAATGATGGCTTTTAATAAGACACATGACAATCTCAATTATGAGAATCCCTTCTGTGTGTTCTCTGTGCCATTTTATATTCCCAGCAGGATTTTTTTTTCTCATCAAGAGTTTCCAGGGGTGTCTACTGTTATCTATGTGTAAAGCATATTTAAATGGTCCCCCAAAGTTATGCTAATTAAAAAAAAAAAAAGAAAAAAAACAACAACGTTGTCAAGTGGTCAGACAGACTGGAACTAGAGGATTATAGGTAAGAGGGATAAAATGAAGGGTTGAAAGCTATAATTTCTATTTCTGTGGTGGCAACTGAATCAGCTGTTGGATCAGGCAGTTTAAAGATACAGTCACTTAAGCATAGAGTCTGGGAAGAGGGGACTTTACAGTATACCCGTGACTCAGCGGTGTAGACTCACTACACAGTCGGGATTACTTGCTGGGTCCTTTTCCTGCTTGTCTGTGTTTCCTTTCCCCATACCAGTTGACTCCATCCCTGTATTTGGCAGTTCCACATATTACTTTCCTTCCTCCCATTTTTTCACCTTTTTTACTTTTTATTTTAAACACTAGTGGCTTGGCCTCTGACCACTGCTCCGTGCTGGGGCTTCCCAGGCAACAAAGAACGTGTTTTAAAAAGAGACACTGCATCTCAGGAGCATCCTTACTTGACCTTGTTCATTTTTGGACATGCTGTGGCTGTAGATTTTCAGAAAAAGTCCCTCCCCTGGAATGGTTTTAAAGAACACGTATGCACATATGGATATCAGGCAATCAAACATCATATGTGGAGTGATTTGAAGAATAAATTATAATAGTAACAAATCGCTCATAAAATGATGAGATATAGGTGTCATAATAGTCGCTGTGATCCTGGGTGTTTCAATTCATAATTTGGCCTTCTCTTTATAACCCAATATCTGTTATTGGAATTAACCGAGTCATACGTCTGGAAGAAATCATAGAAATTTTGAAATCATAGAAATTTTGTAACACAGCTCTCAAATTGAAACAAAGAAAATGAAGCCCAGAAAATAATCTAAGTCGTTCTGCTTGTCTATAAGTGCCATTGGTTTAATTGTAGTTTTGCCTATTTTTAGATAAAGAATATATTTTCCCCAAAACTGGTTAGAAACGTTTGAGAAGAGATATCATCATGAAAATATATATGCAGTAAAATATCACCATTATTCAATAGGCTATAATATATATTGAAATTACCTGGGGATATTATTCATATAGCAAAACATCCTTTAATCATTGTATAAAGTATGTAAACCATATACAAATGATGCCCATGAATGAATATTTTTGTATATAAGTACAACCCCTTTTTTGACTTTTTTTGTATTACAATTATATATTACTCATAGTTCTATAGTTATAATTAGAACAAAAAGAATTACTCAGAAGAAAAGAAGGTAAGTTGTCCTAAGCATATTGGAAATTCAGAAGTTGTTTTCCATCACTAACGTTGCACTCTTAAAAAAATGAAGAAGAAAAATCCCTATCTTCCACTTCTGAGTATTCTCAAAAGAACTGGCAGAAGTGAGAGAGTGGAAGAAATCTACTGCAGATAAACAGCTAGATCCTATTATTAAAGGCAGTCAGTGGTATTCTAGAGAAAATAAAATTTGCTCTTGAAGACATAGTAGACTTAATGTTAAAAAAAACAAACAAACAAGATATTATACACACCCTAAAATTTGTTTATGAAACAAAGCTTTTAAATTTTTAATTGTACCCCTAAACTGGCTTTCTAGTTTTTCTAGGATATCAAACAACTCAAAAAAGAAATATTTACTCAGATTAATGTTTGAAACGTCATATGGAAATGTGTATAGTGATGTTTACTAGAAATGAGTATTTTTATAAATTAAACATGTAGAAGGTCTTGGCTCCAAAAAGCCTGACCCACTGCTTTAAGGTTAAAAATGCAAATCTTACATAGATCTTAGAAGTTGTTTAACTTTTTAGTTTGAAGTACATTTTGATGAAAATATTTAAAAGATGGCCACCTCCTCAGTTAAAGGTGGACATTTTAATGAAATAGGAAAAATCAGGAGATTATCAGTTTCCAGAATTAAACGCTGGCTCCTTATTCGGGGCATATTTCAGTCCGCAAATATCGAGGACACATCTAGGAGAAATTAATTTTTTTAAAAAAGAATTAAACAGCAATTTTGTGATCATCTTCATGTTAAATTTTGACATATGTTTCAGGGACTCCAAATACAGCTAAACAGCATCAAGATCTGAATTGCCCCTATTATTGTCATCATTTACATAATAGTATGGAAAACACAGAGCAGTGTACTATCACGAATGTGGATTTAGGGTAGAATGTTATTCCCTAAGACAAAAAGTGAGAGGAATCAGCACACATGAGGATTTGCATGGTTATTTTCCCGGTACTTCTGTAGACCATTCTGTTACAATGGAGTTTGGTATTTCTTGTCTTAATGCTATGTGAAGAGATCCATGGCTAACATTAGAGTTTGCAGGTGGGTGGTACGTATGCTCTTAATAAAAATATCTGTGATCAAACGTTGCCGAGTTAATTAGGCTTCGTGTCAAATTGCCTCTCTTAGAATCTTCAGGAGCAGGGGGATGCAGCTGTGTGTCACCTGCCTGCTTTCTACAGACAGTGCCCAAAGGATGTAACTTCATGAAAATTCAAATCAGATTGCATAGAAATACAGTATTCCTGGTCTGCTCTTTATATTTCCAGATAAATCACATACACACACAACATTTGTCCTTTGTTAAATTTTATGTTGCACAGTTCTACTAAATTTTGAATGGCTTCTTTAGCCAGAGAAGCCCCAAAACATCCTTTGGCTAAGAAAGGGAAAAGTCATCACATGCCCTTCAGAAAACATTTTCAGAGCTGTTGTAGAAGTTGTTGAAAGGACCATTGAAAGATGTCTACTAATGGAAAATATGTTTTGTTTAGAAACTGGGCTGTGTTTAGTATCTTATCAACCTGATCGATAGGGTTCAATCATAATAGAAATTGAGAAAAAGATGCAATGTAAAAAGGAATCTTGTTCGGAGCAATAAACGTGCAGATAGTGAAATAAATGCTTGTTTTTTCATGATGAAGTCTTATTTCAAGTAAACAGTGTTTTTCAGAAAAAGAAGTTGACTAAGAGCTGAACATTCCCACAAGGCAATGTGCCATGGAACTCAAAATGCCAGTACGAAAATGTGAGCTCCTAAAAGAGGGTTCGATACTGGTCTGTAATAATTAGCTGTATCTTCTGCACTGAGAAGGAAAGCTCTCTTCAGGGCTTGAGGATTGGTTTGGAAGTGGGGCTTTTGATTATAAGAAAGGGAATTTAATTCATGTTCTAGGGTTTTACAGCTATGATGGAAGGCTTTGGCTTCCCAAGTGGGTAACATGGAAATTATAGTAACTATGACTAACTTAATTTGATGAAATAGGACTTTATTTTTCTCTAGGACAAGGTTTCTCAACAGAAGCACTATTGATATTTTGGACCAGATAATTATGGGTGTGGGAGATTTC
Source organism: Phocoena phocoena (assembly GCF_963924675.1). Taxonomy (NCBI): domain Eukaryota; kingdom Metazoa; phylum Chordata; class Mammalia; order Artiodactyla; family Phocoenidae; genus Phocoena; species Phocoena phocoena. The sequence goes on along the minus strand of NC_089219.1, from coordinate 183,470,408 downwards.
CTAGGCATTGCAGGATTTTTATCAGCCTCCTTGGCCTTTATTCACCAGATGTGGGTAGCATCCCTCCCCCACCATATGGATATCTCCAGACATTGCCCCTGGTGGAGAACCACTTGTCTAAACATTTTTCATTTCTTCCCTTATCTCACTGCAAAATGAGTTACGTTGGTTCTTCACTTTACCATCAGTAGAAACTCTGCATAGAGAACTCATATGTACCAAGAGAAGAACAGTTCTGTAATGCAAATATTTTCTGCAGATACAAAAAATAAGACTGTAGGAGCTCAGTGTGGTAAAGTTTTATTTCTCCATGTGCCTGTTTTTAACGACAGAGAAAGCTTTCCCTGGTAATAAATAATATAAGATGAAAACAAGGGGAGAAGTGGATATGAGAAATGATCATTGCCAGTGAATTTTGAAAAATATAAAACACTTTTAGAGCAACTATGTTGAAATTAAAAAGAAATTACCATTTCTTTTACCTACATACTCTGCGACTATTGCTTGCTATTTAATTACTGAAGAAACATTTTTATTACCACAGATTTCCTAGGTCAAAGTTTCACAAATTTTCATTGTATCAGATTACTTGAAAGGCTTGTTGAAATATAAATTACTGGGCTTCCTGCCCAGTTTCTGATTAGTAGGCAAGGCCAGAGAACCAACATTTCTAACAAGTTCTCAGGTGATCCAGAACCAGAGATGTCCACTGCTCTAGAGACAAGTTCAACTTCAGATGTAGCTTCTTAGTCTGACTTGATAACTTTTTTCTTTATTGAAAATGGCAGAGGCTATAAATACAGACATAAAAGAGCTGTATAAATTTGGGTTTACTCATTTGCAATAGACCAAATCGGCTTTGTCACTGGAAAGAATGACTTATGAGAGCACATGTTTTTAATACAAGAGTCTTCACATACCACTGAAAGACAGGAAACTTTAAAAGAAAAACAAAACTGATGAACTACTCCCAAACAGGGATTTAAAGGAGCTAAAACCTTTTTTTAAATGCCTACTACAAAGTAAAAGTTTATTTTCCTACACCAGCAAACACTTAGCTATCCATATTCTGTTTATATTTTCCTTATTCATTCTTTTCCCACCTGCCAGAAACAGATTTTATCATTCTCCACCCTCAGCGTCCCCCCTCCCAATGTATGCAACAGCTCTTGTCCTTATATATCTCGTAGCTTCAATGCACTGCACTTGGCAAGATCCTATGATATTTAGGATGTCATTAAGCTCTGGGATGTGTAATACATTGAATAAATTATTCAGGATTCAAAAAAATATTTTCGAGGGTATGCAGGGCTGTCACCTATGGCCATAGAAACTGTGCACAGTACATCTCCAGGAGGTGCCGTTGACAGAAGTGATGATGTAAATGGAACTCCTGGAATTGTGCCATCAGGTGTGCCTTAGTCAGATATAATAGGGCAGGTTCAACAAGACAGGCATAACCACAAAACTCTGCAGGGTGGGGGAGACCTGGCTTAAGAATTGCACATGCGATTTATATCTAGTTAGTTGACTGCTCTTAGTCCAGTGTTAAGCCAATCATAATATGCAACTGCCCAGAAGAACCATGCACATCTTGGTGTCTGAGTAGGATAGAGTTTCTGATGTGAGGGAAAATGAGAAGTCCCTTATCTTCGTGGATGGTAGAATGAATCCAGAATCAAGGACTTTTCAGACACCATCTTCAACCCTGCTATGTTAGTAGGAGAACCAAGGCACCAACTGTTCTGTTCATTTACAAACAACATTACACACATGTGCTACATTCAGCATGTAGGTAATTGGGAGCCTTAGAGCCAAGAAATTGTTACATTAAATTTTCTCAATTAATATCCATAATTTGGGAACAAATATGGACTGGTTTTGACAGTGGAATATGCCAAAATAAGGTAGTCTTTAAAATTCCCAGATAGAAATGTGGCATCTTGATTCTGGCTTTGAAATAAAAGTTTATATTGGGAATGATGTCTACACACTACTATATATAAAATAGATAACCAACAAGGACCTCCTGTATAGCACAGGGAACTCTACTCAATATTTTGTGATAACATATAAGGGAAAAGAATCTGAACTATATGTATATCTATCACTTTGCTGTACAGCTGAAACTAACACAACATTGTAAATCAACTGCATGCCAATAAAAATTCTTTTTAAATGTTTATAGCGCTTTTGATAACTTATGGTCTATTGGTAACACAGCAGGGGAAATTGAGAAATAAGTTATTCTTGGTTGAATACCAGAAAATCATCATCCACTTTCCCCTACTCAGGCACTAATAACAAAAGACAGCCCTAAATAGAGTTGTTGATTAATTAATTTGCATCCAAACATTTTATTTTTCTTAACGCATTGCGCAAGCCATAGCTCCAGAACACTTATAGTTAAACCTTGTTATTTTGTTCTTGGACCTAGTTTAGCTGATAAGGCCTGTAGCCTTACAGATGCTTTATCACTCCGACACTACAGCTTTGAGAAGGCTCCCTCTCTTTTTTTGCCAAACATTTTAATAATTTTGGCCTATCATCTTCCACAGAAGCAAATGTACAAACCTCTACACTTCAACACAGAGACCTCCCATTCATACTGTGTGTCTCCAAAGCACTGACATTAATGCTGTAGCCATGGTTTTCAATGGGGATGGTAATCTGTGATAACAAAATTGTATCCCTTCCTTCCTGCAATTACCTCACTATCCATACAGCCTTGACATCTGGAAACCCACTGCTACAGGAGCAGCTGGCATTCCTGTCCTACAGCAGGAAGTTAACTACGCATTCCAAAGAGCCCCGATTGTTTTGATATTTTCTGGCAGCTCAAGAAGCTTGGATCCTGGAGAACACACTCTTCTGTACCAACCACATTTGGAACCATACACAAAAGCGTAACTTGTCACAACCTGAACTACTTATAGGTATTGGATATTGTCTTTCTCTTAATGACCTATAACTGCATATGGTGATCAAATTCCAAATGTAACCATGTTAAATATAGAGTGCTTTGTTAGAGAATTAATAGAGATTCTCTTCATACAGTACTCTCCATGGTTTATTTGATGACCTCACTCTGCTATCATTTTCTCAAGTAATAATCTAAATTTTTGGAAGAAAATGGATTAATATAGTCTAGAAATCGATTCTTGCAATACTGTGAGAATCATTATACTCTGGGCTTGCTCTCATAATGCTCCATTAACAGAGATTTTCAGGTACTTATCAATTTTCTAGAAATCAAGAGAGCTCCAAAGAAGTGCAAAATCACTCAATGTTGGGCAAACCCAACTGTATTTTGGCTTCACTAAATGTCTGAAATGATTTTGGTTTTGAGCTGATAAAATCTATATATTGTTTATTCACGGTGCTTTAATTTTTTAAAAGAATCAAAGGGAATAACTACTAGATGGATTTACTGTGAATTTATCATTGAAATGGCTACAAATAATTATTACCTTCATTGTAAGAACATTAGTGCTTTTTACTCATCAAATTGAGAATGAAATGGATTTTAGTAACACCCTACAATTACCTTATTAATCAAAATTATTACCAGTGATCTCCTTGAAACCAAACTGGTTTTCTGCAGAACTCATTCAAGACTGCACTGATTCATAGCAGAACTCTGCAAAAATACAATGACAGATGATTTGTATTTAGTTTACACATTTTATAATGTGTTTTCTCTTTCTTACATTTCCTCCAAAACATAGCAATATTTACCACTGTATATTTGTGTTGGCTTTCATCTCCAACTTAATAAAATATTTCTCTTTGCTTAGCTATTTCTTGTGGAATTTTAAACTCATAGTGATGAAATCAGTCCTCTCTCTCATAATTTAAGAGTTGATTCTAAATAATTACTTATGCCTTCTATTCTAGTGACTGTAATCTCTGATACCCCTCTGGTTAGAAATGTCTTTGCTCTGTGTTTAATATATTTTCCCTATGCTACTGATCCTATGTATGCTTAAGCATTTTTCTGTTTTATCCCATCATTCCTATGATAACCAGAAAGTACTGTGCTTCCTCTTAGTATTTTAATACTCCAATGTACACTGAGTGTTTAAATAACATAAAAAACAATATTTGTTTGCATAGTAATTGGCTTGTTTACCTTTACTACTCTAGAAAACCTTGCTAGGCAATCTGCCTGGGGCCAATACTTGTAACCGTTAATAATTATGGATTCCAGAAAGACGCTGCTGCGAAATTTTTAAAAAATAACATTTCAAAATCAGATACATAATATTCAATATATTCTCTGGGATTGTTTTTTGTTGCCATCCATGCCACTTGCCTTTCTTCTGATGTTAACTAGAATTCACTTTTCATCAGCAGGCACTGAGTAATAGGACATTTTGTATCAATCTTGGGCTGTTCCTGGACATTCATAGGCAGATGAAATATTTTCAAAAGCATAGTTATTTTTATATGATGGAGTTTTAACACAGCCTTTATGTTACGCAGAGGTTTGAGTAGAATGCCAGTGATGTGCTTTTTATTGTCAAGGAATCGATCCGCACAAAAGAGGGTTGGGCCACCATTCAGCAGGTGGTGACTTCATCCTTTGGTCCAGGTCTGATGAGCTCTAGGGCTTTGCAAGGAAGGATGCCTGGGACACTGCGTGGGGTCTGGGTGAGGGGATCACAATCTAGAGTCTTTCCTCATGAGGTGCTGCAGGTGGGTGACAGTAAACGCTAGGAAAGAATTTTACACAGAAACCTCTCCCCTAGTCTGCAAGTTGGGATGGGCAGCAAAAGAAAGAAGCCCCCATTTCTACTGAATACAAACCACTCTCTCAAATATATAGAAGAACAGCATTAAGGAAGACTTCAGTCACAGCCTTGGGTTTTGATTTTGTTCGCTTGCTTGTTGATGAGTGTTTTGCAGAGATGCCCAATGCGTTTGAGCTGTTTTACCCTGAGCAGGATAGGTGCCGGAAATAGTGCTGATTAAGCTTTTCAACATTTTTCTTTCACTTTTTAAATAACTTTTAATTTTCCAAAGAATTCTTAATCAAAAAAATTGACTTTAGAATTTAGTTATGCCATGTTATAATAATATGTATCAAGGCAGAAAAAATTTCAAGAAGCACTGTTTATGCAGTAGATATTTTGCCTTTAAGCTTTTCAAACCTGACTTCGGTAGTTTATTATCAAGATTTTCCCAACTTCATGGCATAAATTTGACAGGATAAAAATGTTATTTTTGGCCATTAAACATACTGCTTTCAATCATCCCCAAAATTTCACCTGGAAGAGAAATTGGATCTACTTCTTAATTATAATGAGAATAGCGAGAGATAGATACAAATTAGATTTATAATATTAGATTCAATCTTGGCAAAACTATTTCCAACTCAGTATCTATATTTTAAAAGATTATTCCTCATATTTTAATATAAAAGAATCAAAATATAAATGCTTAAGTCTTAAAGTTCACTAAATTCTAGAAACTATCACTGGCATACTGTGGTCCCAAAACAATATATGATTTTGACATAAATGTAATCAGGTCCTGTACAATGAGCCATCGAGGCTAAGTGAAAATCATAGTGACTGCTTTCTTTTGTCTGGTTTTCCAAAGAATAAGACATAATAAATCAATTATGAAAATTTTCCACACAAAATATTTCCCTTAAAATGTAATATATAATTTACAATTACAATTTAAAGCCAAAAAAATTTTAACATTTCACAAGATTTTCAATAATTTAGAAACTTGCTCAGGAGAGAATTCACTCTGCTTTGCAAATGGTTGTAGTATATATTTTATTACAGATTATTAGCTGCTAACATTGCTCACAAAGGTCAAATATGAGTGTTTATGTTCTGCTGAGTCTTATAAACAAAATGTGTCCTTATTCTTTAAAAAGAAAAATGTATTAAAGAAGAAAATTGCATTGTTCTTAATTCCTCAGATAGAAATGCTACTAAACTGCCCCTATGAAAACATTTGAGGTTAGAGTTTTGTCGCTTTAAACCCAGATGCGTGTATTTTGGGTACATTTTCTGAGCACTACGTGATCATAAAGTAACCTAAAATAACAATGGAAGAAAACTAAGTTCTGCTGATAAAATACACTTTACTTTTTATGTGGTGTTAACGAAACAACTTAGATGGAAAATGAAATCTGTCTTAGCTTAAGAGAGAAACACAAAGACATTTCCCTTCTGGACAACAGATTTTGGCACCGCAAGATTAAAGAAACAATTTTATCTGCATTGTGACTATAGACCAAAAAATTTTTCAGTATTCCTGTCTCCATGCTAGAGTTTATGTGTCTTTAATGGCATTTAAATTATAGCCCTTCTGTAGCCATGCAGTCAAAACACCACGTCATCTGATGAGACACCATATTATAATCTGTCAGTATGTCATTTAAAAACCCTTCCATACTGTACTTGTCCTCATTTTTCTCTTTTGCTAGAAAAAAATTGAACAAATTTTCTTTTAAACTGGGTTTACGAGTTGACCTAGTCAAGCGAGACAAAAAGATTACTTTGCTTTATGTTATTTTAATTTAATTTAAACCAAATTATAGATTTTTTCCTTTTTTCTGCAATACCTCCTCCACATTTAAAAAAATAACTTTATTTATTTTTATTTTATTTATTTTATTTTCGGCTGTGTTGGGTCTTCCTTGCTGCGCGCGGGCTTTCTCTGGTTGTTGTGAGCGGGGGCTACTCTTCACTGTGGTGCGCGGGCTTCTTATTGCGGTGGCTTCTCTTGTTGCGGAGCACAAGCTCTAGGTGCGAGGGCTTCTGTAGTTGTGGCTCTCGGGCTCTAGAGCGCAGACTCAGTAGTTGTGGCGCACGGACTTAGTTGTTCCATGGCATGTGGGATCTTCCTGGACCAGGGCTCGAACCCCTGTTCCCTGCCTTGGCAGGCGGATTCTTAACCACTGTGCCACCAGGGAAGCCCCTCCTCCACATTTTTGTTTGTTTTTAGTATTATCATCTTTCTTATATATGACGTGATGCATGGTATACTATAGACACGTATTAAATGAAAATCAAGAATGCGTGTCCATTAGGGAATTATAGCTAAAATATTTTTTCCTCAAAGCAAAGTATATCAGTTTAAACTGATATATAAGAGAGTGACTCTTACATATAAGTGAAAGGGGCTGTAATCTGAATTCTTTTGTAGCACACAGTGCAGATGGTGTGTTTCAAATGTCACCAGAGAGACAAGTTTTAATTTGAATGTGTACTTTAATAGAATGTTTATTATAATGACTTAACAATAAAATTAGCAGTTTACTTAGAATATTCCTGCAGATATAAAAATAAGATGTTACATTTCTACAGAAGTGGTGAGCTTTTTCTTACATATAGATATAAGCAGGAACATGCAATCAGTGATCTTATACCTTTTTTGCTACCCAATGTTACATATATTGTTAAATAGTTATTACAGGTATTCAAAAAAGTGAAACTTATTTTGTCTAGGAGCATATGTTTGATTGGTAACTGATGGATAACTTCGCTTTCATGCTTCAAAAATACAACATGAAGCTTCAAGCATTTTCAAGCAGATTTAAATAATTTGAAAAGATAATGAACTTTTAAATCATATTAAGATTGAGTTGCAAGATGCTTGTTTGAGAATAAGTGATTTTAATGTGCCCATGGGAGACATTTATGTGTTTTTTTTGTTTTGTTTTGTTTTTTAATTTAAATGACAGTACTTCAGTTAAGCTTCAACTTTCCCCAAACAGATAGATATATTTTAATACGTATCTGTTTGGGGAAAAGCCATCTACTGCAAATAAATTGATTCCTAATCTTCCAAACAATTTTGACCAACTTTTATTCCTAATATTTTTGTGTAGAAAATCACACATTCTGTATGCTACACATAGAGTAGGAAGGAAGGGAATCACTGGACATATGGTAGCTTTGAAGAATAAGGTCTTTTTCACCACCTGGAAATGCCAGGGATTCTTCAACATATTTTAATTTACCTGAGGAACTGCAGTTGATTCATTGAGAAGGGACACAACTTAATATATCACTTTTTCATGGAATCAGAATTGGATGTCTCCACAGTTTGTTGACAATTGACAAAAAATCGTGGCAAATATTTTCCCATCAGATTTTGATGTAGCTAAATGGGGCCATTTTAATTTGAAATATATATTTTTCTTGTATTGGGGCCAAAAATATAATGATTTTTAAGGGCAAGAGAACAGAATAGAATGAAAAATTCTCCTTATGTGTAAAGTAGTTAATTATATATCCCCATTCTCTTCTGCCTCAAACCCCAAGATATAGCCTAGAAATACCTTGGGGAGTCTATTATTTGATAAATACAGAAGATTACATGCAATATAATGAACACTTGTAAAACTACTATCCAATTTGAGAACTAGAAAAGTACCAAAATGATGCCTCTCCTCTATCTCCCCTACTTCCCCAGAAGTTGCTATTATCAAGGCTGCCACAGAAAGTTGTGCAAAGTGTGCACTTTACAAATTTAAGAGATGCTGACCCTCATATCCAGCTGAGCCTCATGTGAATTATGTCCCTTGAAGTGTGCAGTGTGTAACCTACACAGATTTGCACAATGGCTCTGCCATATTCATGGGCTGCTTTGAGATTCTTTTCATATACCTGATAGTTTTGTTTTTTTGAGCTTTATAAAAGTAACACTTTTTATATGGTCTTACTAGAACTAGTTTGTTTTTTTTTACTCAAAATTATGTTTCTAAGAGTTATATACATTGTTGCATATAGTTGAATGTTTTTGTACTTCACTTCGGTGTAGTTTTCCGTTATGTCCATATCCTCAATTTATTTTTCTATTCTCTTCTTTGACTTTGGGTTGTTATCTGCTTGGCAATTACACACGCTGTTGCTGTAAATATCCTTGTATATGTCTTTTGGTATGCATGGGCAAGAAATGCTCTAAGGTATGTACTAGAATAGGAGTTTCTGAGTCACAAGATTTATGTGTGGATTAAGGTCATATATGTGAAAAATAAAACTTTAAATTCATATGTAAATAATATTATTATTTTGGGCTAGATAGGGCTTTCTTTAAAAGACACAAAAGGTTTCTAATACTTGCAATATGTGTACAAGTACTATTTGTGGCTCTGCATCAATTCCACTGATAAGTAGCTATTTGGGTGGTTCTATAAAATGCCTGGTTTGCTGAAACAATCAATTAATCATTCTATCCAGATCCATTAGCTAGAAGAGGAAGCAAAGCCAGAAACCCTTTTGGTTATCTTAACATGGATTAAATGTATTTATTTTAAATTTAGGATTAAAATTAGAGGATTCAGCCAAAGCAAAAATGACCTATTTTACTCCCCTTTCCATGCCCTGTTCAATCCATTCAAGTTATTTTTGGAGATACTGAATATACGCACCAAAAACTGAAGATGGCGATTACAATTTTAAATATAAGGAGGCAGAAAAACATAGAGAAAATTATTAGATCGCAAGATGTTTTATGGTGTAAAATACACATAACGTAAACTTTAAACATTTTTAAGCGTACAGCTCAGTGGTTTCAAACATATTCACATTGTTGTGCAATCATCACCACCATCCATCTCCAGAACCTTTCTCATGTTCCTAAACTGAAACTCCACACCCATTCAAAAAAAAACTCCCATTTCCCCTCCCCTCCCCACCGTCTGCTGGCAACCACCCTTCTACTTTTTGTCTCTGTAAATCTGACTACTCTAGGCACGTCAAGAAAGCTGAATCATACAGTATTAGTCCTTTTGTGACTGGCGTATTTCACTTAGAATAATGTCTTCAAGCTTCATCCATGATATAGCAGAACTTCCTCCTTCTTTTAGGCTGAAAAGTATTTAATGGTGTGTATAGACTACATTTTGTTAATCTATTTTCTATTGATGGACAGTAGGCTGCTTCCACCTTTTGGTTATTGTGAATAATGCTGCTTTGAACATGGGTGTACCAGTATCTACTTGAGTCCCTGCTTTCAATTCTCTTTAGGTGTGAAGATTTTTCAAGAACCCCCATGAATCAGCATCCTGGGCAGCTACTCCTCTAGGTGTTAAAAGAAAATCCTAAGAATACATTCTTTAGATAGAAAGAAGGAGGGATAGAGAAAATACACTTTTTATACTTTTTAAATTTTACATTATTTTTCTGTTACTTAAATGCATTCATTTCATCTAGGAATAAAAATTAGATATTGATATAATATCCAGGTTGCTATACTCCAATAATATGAAATTGCTTGAGTTTTAACTATAGGTATAATGTTGATACTTTGAAGGATGCATTTTAGATATGCAATTTTTCTCAAGCTACTTCTATTAATAACAGGTTACACTTGTGTGGAATACTAATCTTCACAATACTTTACCTTATTAATATTTAGCAGAACTCACAATGTGATGATTACTTGATACATAAAATGGTAGGTAAGTAGGAAGACAGCTAGCTAGCTAGCTAGATAGATAGATAACCAGTCAGTAATACTGGCTCAACCCTTTCATACCCATTTTATAGAAGAGGAAACTGAGGTTTTGAGAGGTTAAGTGTTCAAGGTCTTTTGATTACAAGTCAGCAAAGTCAAACTCAGGTCTTCCTGGTACCAAAGTCCATTTAACTGTGATAGAGTCTGTCCTCCCTTAGCTAACCTAATCCCTACCCAAACACCATGAGGTCTCCTGGGGTGTTGGCAGCCTTTCATTTTCTCTTGAGGAATGAAATTATGGAGCTTCCATCTTTTTTTTTCTTTTTTTAAATTTTTAAAAATTTTAACTTTTTATATTATATTGGAATATAGTTGATTAACAATGTGTGTTAGTTTCAGGTGTACAGCAAAGTGATTCAGTTATACATATACATGTATCTATTCTTTTTCAAATTCTTTTCCCATTTAGGTTGTTACATAATATTGAACAGAGTTCCCTGTGCTATACAGTAGGTCCTTGTGGATTATCCATTTTAACTATAGCAGTGTGCACATGTCAGTTCCAAACTCCCTAACTATCCCTTCCCACCACCCTTACCCCCTGGTAACCATAAGTTCATTCTCTAAGTCTGTGAGTCTATTTCTGTTTTGTAAATAAGTTCATTTGTATCATTTCTTTTTAGATTCCACATATAAGCAGTGTCATACGATATTTCTCTTTCTCTGTCTGACTTACTTCACTCAGTATGACAATCTCTAGGTCCATCTATGTTGCTGCAAATGGCATGATTTCATTCTTTTTTATGGCTGAGTAATATTCCATTATATGCATGTACCACATCTTCTTTATCCATTCCTCTGTCGATGGACATTTAGATTTCTTCCATGTCTTGGCTATTGTAAACAGTGCTGCAATGAAAATTGGGTGTATGTATCCTTTTGGACCATGTTTTTCTCTGGATATATGCCCAGGAGTGGGATTGCTGGATCATATGGTAGCTCTATTTTTAGTTTTATAAGGAACCTCCATACTGTTCTCTGTAGTGGGTGCACCAACTTACATTACACAGACAGTGTAGGAGGGGAGAGGTTCCATCATTTGATAAGGATTTCATAGCTGATAGTTGGTATAGCAAAAACTCAGGTCCTCTGGTTCATTTCTTAACCTATGCATCCCATGGGTGCCATCAGTTTTTGTTGAAGTTAATATACAGCATTTTCCCCCCAGAAATAAAGTCTGAACCCTCTACATGGAATGGATATTTTTGAAACTACATAAAGGATAAAACCTGCCCTGTGCCATACTTCCTTTACCTAGAGAACAAGTGTCACATTTTAGATTTGTTGAGTTTGAGAGCGGATCTCCATCATCTGGACCTTAATCTCATTACACTTAAGACAATTTACTGTAAGACATTTCCTTAAGTATAAGCTTGCAGCACATGTGTATTTTGTAGTATTAAACATATTTTTAAGCTTAGATGCAATCCTGCTAGTACTGATCTGATATAGTAGGAATTTCATGGGTGCTTTTAATCTGGATCCCTTAAGGGGTTGCCACCTCAGCTCACCTTTATTAGTAACTCCCAGTAATATCACTTTTTAGTAGTTTCCAACATGATAATCATCTATCCACAGAAAAATTCAGTGTTTATCACTAGATATATTTGTAATTTAGCCAGGTTTGAATTATAGTGAATAAAAATGTCATTTGTGCAACACAGGGGGAAATCCCCTAAAGTTAACTACTCACTATCTTTTGGATTAATCCAGTTTGTGTCAAAGCACTGGACAGCAGTTTCCATACACTCGTATGCAAATGAACAGGTACAAATGTGATTAATTGAACTTTCATTTTGTCTGGCCTAAAAATTTCACCCTGTAGTCACTTCATCAAAATATCTTTGCCCCTTTTAGTGCAATGTCCTTCCAAAAAGAGAGGGGAGAAATGCACTGTAAATGTTAAAATACATAATTGTATAAACGAGGTGCTTTTAAAAAATCCAGACCCATGCCTTCCTAGGTTTCTGCTAAGAAAATGGATATCATATCCTCTTATTACAAGTGTATTTGTTATCACCTCTCCCACCATGGGGCTTCATTTCAGCCTAGAGACTCCCGTATACTAATCCACCACTAATGCCTGTGCCCAAACAAGCTCTCATCCACGCCCCTATGGTCCTTCTTTCCTGGAGTATGAATTATTAAGTAAGCTTTACTTTTATCCAATTGATTTTACTTACTCCACATTTCAGTTTTATTAGCATAAAACAGAGCAGAGCTTAATCATTACTTAAACCTAAAATAAAGGAATTAAAAAATTATTTTGTTAGTAAAAGATAGTTGATAATAATTTTGAAATATTTTCAGATGCAAGCAAAATAGAGCTCACCAGAGAAAAATAAAAACATACCTATGTTTATAGTTTTAGTATGTATACATTTTAAAAATTCAAACATTCTGAAATATTAGGATAATTTCATTTCCAAAGGAGAATTGTTATTTGTCCTCACTTTCTCCATTTAAAATAATAAAATTTGATTTTGTTATGATGGATTAACCAATTGCATAGTCTTTTCCCACACAAGGTTGAACTAGTTATCTCTCAGTCATCCACTTTGCAAAAAGTATCTGCCATTAAAAAGAAAAAATCTGCCATTTACCGCTGATATAGTCATTCATGTTCGGAAGGGTTACATTCTGATTCTTAGAAGACATTTCTCCAGAGCCTGTTTTCAAGGTTGTGAAGTGGCTCTTCTTTTATAGTGATGCTCTTCTTGTCACTTCCAAATATTCACTGTACAAAGGTACACAAAAAGTGAGACCCAGAATGTTCTTAAAAACTTTGAACAATTTGAAGGTAAGAGATATATTCTAAAAAAATATATGAGGGTAGGTGAGTAAAAGAAGGCTTTAATTTAAAAAGTATGAATGGTAGTCACGAAGGCCGAGAAAGGGAAAGAACAATATTGGAAAATAAGCGGGTTCTATGACTGTCATCACTTAGGAAATATGAGGATCTAATGGGAAGGGGAAGATAAAGCTTATACATGACATTAATTTACTTCTGAAAAGAATTCATTACTTACAGCAAGGCAATGATATTACTTTTAAAATATATATACAGGTATGTTACCAAAATATTGATGTATGTGATACACAGACACATCAAAACCATCAATGCAATAATCCTCTTGCTTCTTTGAAACAATCACTATTACACACAATGAATTTCATTTTTTGAATTCAATGTTCTGGTAGACATTGTAGTAATTTCCAGAATGTGGTCACTCTTCTTTACAGTGGTAACTTGGTTTGGCCTAAGTCAAATGTATTGATCCACTATGAGTTAAATATTTAGATTTGAAAGTAGCTGGAATTTTTGAATATGGTCCAAGCCCAGAGTATTTTCTTTTCTTTTTGACTTACCTGTTCAGAAATGGATTTCTACAAAATTCTCTTAGTGCATTTTACAAGCTATTACTAGAAACTGTATTTTAATATGTTTTATTGGCCTATATTGTAGAGGTGCTAATGTGTTACCAACCAAATGAATTATATATAATTCTGGGGGAAGAGCACAATTTCTGGTTAAAAATGAAGGGCACACATGGGTTATTTGACATGTAAGTCTTCAAGAAATGCAATACTGTGTAAAGACTGGTGAATCTCAGTCTGTAAAGAAAGCTTTTTGAGCTTTTCATGCAGCTGGCTGCAGCAAAGCCTGACAAGGAATGAAGGGGAGGAGGGGAGAGACAGGGATGGGAAAAATAAATGATGTTTGGGGGTGGAGGTAGGCAGGGGGACTCTCTATAAGCAGATTTTCTTGTTCCTTAATTTCTTGACCATTGAACCAACCATTTAAAGGAGACCTGCAACTCTTTTTTTTACACCATTTTTTTAAATTGAAGTATAGTTGATTTACAATATTGTTTTAATTTCTGCTGTACAGCAAAGTGACACAGTTATACATATATATACATTCTTCTCCATATTCTTCCATTATGGTTTATCCCAGGACGTTGAATATAGTTCCCTGTGCTATACAGTAGGACCTTGTTGTTTATCCATCCTAAATGTAATAGTTTGCATCTACTAACCCCAAACTCCTACTCCATCCCTCCCCCCACCTCCCCCTTGGCAACCCCAAGTCTGTTCCTCGAGTCTGTTTCTGCTTCATAGATAAGTTCTTTTGTGTCTTATTTCAGATTCCACATATAAATGCAACTCTCTTTAACAATTACCTTTCTCATGTACCGGTGGCCTTTTGAACATTCTAGAATTTCATATTCAACTTAGAATTGCTCTCTTAAGTCTTAGACATTATATACTGTTAGATGACTTGGAGAGCAAGTTTCTGTGTTTGTTCAACACTGTCTTCCACTTGGCAATGAGCTGTGTGAGAGTATGGACCACATGACTCACAGTCTACAAGGACCTCGCGTGGGACAGAGAGTGGAAGGGAGATAGAGTGGTCTTCTGATGTTATTTTTTACATCTGTATAATTCTTCCAATAAGTCTTTAAAGCTCTGTCTCTTCTTTCTCATTGAAACAATTCATGTCAAAGAAAGCATTTTAGGACAAGAAACCGATCAACTGTTGCTGTAGCACACAGTAACCACATGAAATATATACAACAACCCTCCATGAACTCTTTGTAGAAAGTGTCCATACTTCTGCTACCCAGCAAATAGGATCCAAACTTCCTACCACGGTGTGGAAAACTCTTCATTTTCTAAGCTCAGGAACTTAGCTTCTTCAAATATCCTCTTTGCCTCTCTCCCTGCCTTATATTCCAGCCCTACCCATCTAATACTTGGGTACCATTTCCCTAACACATGAATTGTTATGCCCTGTTGCCTTCTCTTAAAATCCCTTTCTCAGGGGGAGAGATAGATTGGGAGTTTGGGATGGACATGTACACACTACTGTATTTAAAATAGATAACCAGCAAGGACCTACTGTATAGCACAGGGAACTCTGCTCAAAATTCTATAATAACCTAAATGGGAAAAGAATTTGAAAAACAATAGATACATGTATATGTATAACTGAATCACCTTGCTGTACATGTGAAACTAACACAACATTGTTAATCAACTATACTCCAATATAAAATTAAAAAATAAAATGTATTTCAAAAAAAAAACCCTTTCTCCTTGGAACACCTCTATCCATTTCTGTTTATGGATAATTTCTACTCATCTCTTTATTTATTTATTCATTTTTATTTTCTTTATTTATTTTTAAGTGAAGTATAGTTGATGTACAATATTATATAACTTACAGGTGTACAATATAGTGATTCCAAATTTTTAAAGGTTATATTTTATTTATTGTTATTATAAAATATTTGCTATATTCCTTGTCTTCTACAATATATCCCTGTAGCTTATTTTACACCTAATGGTTTGCATGTATAATCCCCTACCCCTGTATTGTCCCTCCTCCTTTCCTTCTCCCCACTGATAACCACTAGTTTGTTCTCTTTATCTGTGAGTCTGCTTGTCCTTTGTTATATTCACTAGCTTGTTGTAATTTTTAGATTCCACATATGAGTAATATACTCTATTTGTCTTTCTCTGTCTGACTTATTTCACTTAGCATAATGCCTTTCAAGTCCATCTATGTTGCTGCAAATGGCAGAATTTCATTCATTTTTTATGGCTGAGTAGTATTCCATTGTATATATGTACCACATCTTCTTTATCCATTCCTCTGTTGATGGACACTTAGGTTGTTTCCATGTCTTGGCTATTGTAAACAGTGGTGCAATGAATATTGAGGTGCATGTGTCTTTACAAATTAGTGTTTTGGAGTTTGGTTTTTTTTTTTTTTGGATATTTACCCAGCAGTGTAGTAGCTAGGTCATGTGGTAGTTTTATTTTTAGTTTTTTGAGAAACTTCCACACTGTTTTCCATAGTGGCTGCACCAATTTACATTCCCACCAGCAGTGTACAGGTGTTCCCTTTTATCCACATCTTCGCTAACATTTTTTGTTTGTGTTCTTTTTGATGATAGCCATTCTAACAGGTGTGATATGATATCTCATTGTGGTTTTGATTTGCATTTCCCTGATGATTTGCGACGTTGAGCATCTTTTCATGTGCCTGTTGACCATCTGCATTTCCTCTTTGGAAAAATGTCTATTCAATTCTACTGCCCATTTTTTAATCAGTGTGTTTATCTCTTTAATGGACAAGAATTGTTCAAAACTTTCCAGAGTATTTTCAGGGACTTAATATTTAGAGAAAAGAGACTATTAAAATGGAAAAAGATGTAGGGATTATCCAGTCCAGTCTTTGCATTTTGCAGCCAAAGAAACTGAGGCATGGAGAGAAAATATTACCCAAAGTCATAAAGTGATATGGTGGGCCCAAAACCAATTGTCCATCTCTTGCCAGTCTCTCCAGTGGTGATCACATCAGTCTTCAATTCAGATAATTCTCGAATTAAACTTTGGACATGTGTTAGCCTATGTGAGTCTAAATATAAAATTGGGAATGAAATGGATAATCCAGGATAGTTCCTTTCTTTTCTTCTTTTTGTCATCTTTTCTGATTCCCAATTCAGCATTTAGTCTCCATACCTTGTGTTCTTACCTTCAGAGAGAACTGGGGACTCCCAGAACATCTGAAGACAGTAGTGAGAACTCAGGCTGTGGCTTAGATTTTTGGTGTTGTTCAAAGTGTATATCACCACTTATGTCCAACTGGATACTTATGTCCAGCTGGGTACTTTGGGCAGGTTACTCAACTGCTGTGCCTCAACTTCTTCACTTGTAAACTGTGCATAATTACCGTATTTAATTCGTTCAAACATGCTTAGTGGGAGCTTTCTGTTCTAGGCTCTGGGTATTTATCAGTGAACCAGACAACGATAAATCCTGCTCTCTTGGTGGTGAATTCTCATGCTAGGAGACAATCAGCTGATAAGTGACATGGGCCCTCTGCTTCCTCCACCTATAGTGAGGTCTTCCTTCTGTCTGGAATTTTCTTCCTATAGATGGACAAAGGGCTAGCCCCTTCCCAGAATTTAAGATTCGTATTTAAAAGTCACCTTTACTGGACACCAACTTTAAATTTCAATTCCACCATTGTCACATCTTTATTCCCTTTTCTGCCTGATTTTTAAAAGACCTTTGGTCCTTAGTGCTAACATACCTATCTTTACTTATTTGTCTTGTTTATGTTACATCTTCCTCACTAAAGGATAAACTTCAGGAGGGGAGGGATATTTGTCTGTTTTATCCTCTACTCTGTCCCAAGGCCCTAGAATGCAGCTGGTATCTATCAGGGGTTTGTGATCTATTTATTAAATGACTGCATTCAAATCTAACATAATGTCCTGTGGTGATATCTGCAATTAAGCAAAATAGAGTAAGTGGATAGAGAGAGTAACCAGAGTACTATTTTATTTTATTTTTTGTATGTGTGTGTTCCAATAAAACTTTATTTACAAGAGCAAACATTGGGCTGGACTTGGCCAGTGGGTTGGAGTTACCTGACCCCTGTTTAGCACAGATTGTGACATCACAGTGGCCAAGACTGAATCCCAGCTTAGCTCCTGACTAGTCCTGCCAACTTGGGTACTAATTTTGATAGAGTGGTGAGGCAAGGCCTCTCTCAGAAGGCCATCTTTGACAAGAGACATGAATGAAGTGAGAAAAATGAGCCATGGGGTAACTGATGGCTAAATATTCTAGACAGAAGAAACCACACGTGCAAAGGCCGTGAGGTCATTCGTATTTGGCACATTCTATTAACAGGAGGAAGACGCGTGTGACTGGAGCAGAGTGAACAAGGAGAAGAGAGCTAGGCAACAAAGGGAGAGGAATTATCCAGACTGTTGATGTAAACCCTGATGAGGATGTAGATTTGATAATAAGAGAGCCTGCCAAATTCAGGTGTTGAGAGATGTTGAGAGAATTAACACACATAGCTGAATATCTGATGTATACACTGTATTCAGTACAAGTTACTTACTGTATGCCATGGATAGATTCATGGTTATAGGTCGAAGAAAAGAAAAACAACAAAATGAATTCTCAAGTTTCTTCCCAATCTACAGCCCTTATGACAACACCAACTCAACACCCAGAAGGCAACTTAGGATAGAAAGGGACACGAGGAAAGTTTTACCTAAGAAAATACATAAAGAATAATAAAAAGAGAAGTCCTAGGCTTATTTTTTAAAAGGCATATCATGCATAGCCATCCCACTCATAAAACCTGAAACATCTTTTGAAATTTATTTTATTGAAGTAAGTTGATTTAAAACATTGTGTTAATTTCTGCTGTACAGCACAGTGATTCAGTTATACACACACACACACACACACACACACACACATTCTTTTTCATATTCTTTTCCATTATGGTTTATCACAGGATATTGACTATAGTTCCCTGTGCTCTACAGTAGGACCTAGTTGTTTATCCATTCTATGTGTAATAGTTTGCATCTGCTAACCCCAAACTCCCACTCCATCCCTCTCAACCACTCATCCCCCTTGGCAACCACAGTCTCTTCTCTTTGTCTGTGAGTCTGTTTCTGTTTTGTAGATAACAGAACCAGAAACATTTTAGTCCTAGTCTGTGTTACGGATTTTTCTGCACTTATGTTCATAATATATAGCAGTATTTTATCAAATAATCAATCAGTGAAATGAAAATAGTTTCCTGTCACAGAAGTTGTTTACTCCAAACTACTGTTTGGTCTCACAAACACACCGAAACATTACCAGGCAGATCATGTAACCTCTACAAACTATCCACCTTTGGAGAAAATGATTTATCACTATTGATAATCTCAACCCCAATTCTGGGTATGTTTATAATCATCCCCAGCAAGAGGGTACATGGTAGCATTAAAGACTGTGCTTTATTATATACCTTATTGATCAATATTTTCTATTAATAATTTTCTACATTCAGCATATTCTCTGGAATTTTCAATAAATATGATGGCATTTCTGAAAACATTTTCAAATCATCTAATAATTCATTGTCAAGGTGGCCACAGATTCAATGTAACACCAGAGCATGCCCTTTCAGCCTCACCAGAGAAAGGAAGCTGCCTTTTCAAAAGACTCCAAATAGGAGTCTTGGGCCTTTCTTATACTTCATTATTTAGTCTAATTCTATGTATGATAGCGAGAATCTAATCTATTTAGCAGATTTTTAAAAACTGAAGTATAGTTAATTTACAATGTTGTGTTACTTTCAAGTGTACAGCAAAGTGATTCAGTTATACATACATACATATATATGTATACATATAGATAGATACATTCTTTTTCATATTATTTTCCATTATAGGTTATTACAAGATATCTAGCATATTCCCCTGTGCTATACAGATTTTATTTGTCAAGTTTAAAAAGCATGTGCTATATTTAATCCCAAAAAGAGTTCTAGAAATTGGCCCAAAAATTCACATAGAGTTGGTAGAATATGTAGGCTTTTAATTAGTTTGCTTGTCCAAAAGGCACGGCAATGGGCACACTGCCTACTATACATTATAAATTAATTCCATTTGTCCTGAAAACGTGTTCATATTTCAGGACTTTGAGTATGGGCTGCTCTAATTAATTGCTATGTTGTAACTCAGGCCCATGTACCTCTGTGGGGCTGCATTTTTCCAGCCTGTAATTATACCTTCAGCAGACAGCCAGGAGCTGCAGACAAGGGCTCCTTCGCGCGGTCTGCTGCCCCTCGGCTTCCTTGGGGACAGACTTTCTCTTTCTAATGGATGTGCTGAGTCCTCCTTGAGACGAATGCTTGGCCAGGGACCAGGCACCTCCCTAGGTCAGAGGATTTGTTCTGGCCCTTGGCCCTACACCTGAAAGCTGTCACTTGAGCTCTGGAAGAGAGCTAAGAGGTCCCTTGGAATATTCCTTAGAAGAAATGAACTATATCCAGTATCTTGTAATACCTACAATGGAAAATAATCTGAAAAAATTTATATATACATATATATATAAATGTATATAACATATATAAATATCTCTGAAACCCTGTGCTGTACACCTGAAACTAACACAACATTGTGAATCAACTATACTTCAATTAAAAAAAAACATAAATACATAAGGGAAAAAAGAAACAGAAGTGAAAAAAAAAAAAAGAAAGAAACAGAAATGAACCCACCCCCAAATCAGCCCCTTTAGGTTACATCTGCCCTTTCAAACCCAAGCATCGGGGGCCTGATGCTGCTTCCTCACAGGAGCCTGAAGTGAAGGAACATCGTTAGGTGAGCACGGCCATGTCCGGCCTTGACAGCACAAAGGGTCAGAGGCTGTCACCTTGCAATTGGCTCTCAGAGTCATCTTACTAGGTGACTGCTCTGTTTCAAATGGAAGGAAAATGATTTTTAATTTGGTTATTTCTCATTTAGAATAAAAAAATTATTCTACCTGACCTTTTCTAAGTATCTTCCTTTCACTTAATAAAATGATGCAGGAAAATCATTTTCAATGAATTATGTGTTTAAACAACCCAACTTAACTGTCACCTAGTACTTCTTTTATTTCTGGGAAATCTACTCCCTCAATCTTCTTATCAAGGATCACAGATAAAAAAAAAACTAACACACCGTTTTGTTTATGGATTCTTCTCATAGTTGTAGAGGCAAAAATGCGGCCACAACTCTGTCACAGGAGAGGACAGGGCCCAAGGACAGCTTCTGATGTCTGACGAAGCACAGACTCTATTGAAGAGTCGCAGACCTCTGTGATGAGCTTTGTTGCTGGTCTGAAAAGACTTCAGAAAATTTGTTTTTTCATTTTTAAGGACTTCCCACTTCTCATATTCCACTCTTCTAGATATTTAGAATAGTTTTATATTTTAAGAATCCAATGATCTACATGTTGGTGTATACAGATTTGGTTGGAGGTGAAAGGCAAGAGGGAAAGCCGTAAATAGCAAAATCCTAACTTTTGTCATAGGTACTCCATAACCTAAATGTCTATATTAATAACACATGTTGGTAAACATCTCGCACAATATACTGTTACGTATCTCTCACATAGATCAAATGGAACTTGAGCTTTTGATATTTTTGAATATCAGTTCAATAATGGGAAGATATATTGAGAAAATACAATTTCAAAGTCCAATGTATAGTTCTGCAGGTAATGCTTTCTTCTGTTTCCAAGTTATATTTCCCCTTCTTTCTTCCAAATAATTAAAAATAAGGTAGCTATTTTTGGAGAAGAAGAAACAGGAGGAGGGAGAGAGTCAGGGGAGGGGGAGAAGGAAGGAAGAAAAAGTATCCAGGGGTTTAAGGATTAAAGGATTAAAAGTTTTTATTTATTACAAAACAGAAAGCATTCCACTCCTAGTCCCAGAAAAAAATAGCAAAGAAAAAATTCATTAAGCATCCTTGCCCTTCAAAATACAAATGAATGGAGGTTGATGTTTTATGACATTTTGAGATCAAATGTACTTGCCAGTGGCTTTGGGGTGGATGGGCAGGGAGGGCTGGACAGGAGATTCACTGTCCCTGTGGCACCAGTGTGATGACATTGATCCGAAGGAACTGGGAACTTCTAGGTGCTTAAATGTATTTTGGGGGGTGGGGATTGAATCCGTGCCCCCAACAGTGGAAGTATGGAGTCTTAACCACTGGACCACCAGGGAAGTCCCTTAAATGCATTTTTTAAAACCAAAAGGTAAAGGAGATTAAAAACAATTAGGAGATACATGATGTTATAATGAAAGATTATAAAACTCTAAGTGTTATCTTTTGGCTAAAACAAAATAAAAATAAATTCATATGATGAACCAAAAAATAGAAAAAGGGCTGGAGCAATAATGACAGTC
Source organism: Phocoena phocoena (assembly GCF_963924675.1). Lineage (NCBI taxonomy): Eukaryota > Metazoa > Chordata > Mammalia > Artiodactyla > Phocoenidae > Phocoena > Phocoena phocoena. Next base: position 183,448,153 of record NC_089219.1, on the reverse strand, counting down.
CTGAAAGTTGGAAAAAGAATTGTAGCCTCATGAGCTTCTCGGAGCACCTGAAAGAAGAGGAATTGATGATTGAAACTGGTCCACGATTGTGACTGTGAATTGACTCCGGGCTCTAACTCTATATTTTTAGTGGGTTTCAGGCAAAGTCACTTAAATTTTCTAAGCATCCATTTCCTCTTTTATGAGATAAAGTGTTTTGATTAGACTAGGTGAAGAAAAAAATCAAAAGAATTGGAGTTTAAGTACTAATTTATTTTGATAGGAAACATAATCCTAGAATATTCTTTATAATAAAAGAAATATCAATAGAATGAGCTCGAATCATTTGTCAACGCTACTTCATGAAATCATCATTAATTTTAGAGTTACTTTTTAAGATTCCTTCTTATGAGAGAGCATATGCTTGTGTTTTAGCTAAACTGGAAATAATCCAAATTTATGATCACTTTCAGTTAATAATCTGTAATCAAAGAAGTATTGCAGAACCATTTACTTAAAGTATAATATGTGCTCTATTTGGTATCAGCCTCTCACATTGATATTCCCTGTAACTAAACCATAGGCTTTCATAACTTTACATTTCACAAAGAAAAACAAAGATGAAGCAATGTTAAAAAGTTTTTTAATTTGTTTGTTGGTTTGTTTTCCCTTTCTTTTAAGATGAAATTGCTGTTAGGATGGTAACATGCTCATTTAGAAATCTTCTCCTTTCTCTCCCTCCCTCCCTCCATCTCTTCTTTCCTTTCTTTATTATGTTATTTTACTAAGAAAACAATTTATGCAAGGGTAACTTTAGATGGAAAAATATTTTATCAATTTGTATTTGGGGCTTTGATGTGCAGTTGCTAAAATAGCAATAGAAGTTATCATTTGGTTTTCATGTCAGCTTCTAAATCTAAGGAAAAAAATGGGTTGATCCTGTTTGGAAATATTAACTTCAGATTCTTGAAGACTTTCCCTATGATTCCAAGGTTTTGTAACTACTACCTGACGATACTCTGCTGAGAATTCCAAAGCAAGCTAAGAAACCATAAAATAAGAGAAGGGATGAAGCCTCCAAATTCAGCCATCTTCCTGCAGAAAGATATTTGAAAACAGTCCTGGCTTGTATTTATATGTATCAATCTCTGAAATCTTTAAAAATATAAAAACCATGGAGTGAGTATTGAGCAAATATTCCACAGGATGCATGCAAAAGTGTGAAAATAAATCAACTTAAATCAAATCAACAATCTTTATTCACTCAAATGTTTCTTCAAATAGAAATGTTCTGTTGCTCTTGGAATAACTTTAAGGACTCTATCTTAGTTTCATCAATCATTTAAGTTTGAATTAAATGTATTCCCCCTCTCCCACCCCCACTATCCCATGGACACACACAAACTATCCTAAAGAAGAAATGCCATGTTTTGGAAAGATATACTATTTACAAGTATGTAAATATACTGAATTTTAGGAGACATCTGTTTTGGATTTCTCAGTATACTGTGTATATTTTTCATTCCACTATTTCTCCCAAAGTATTCCAGATTTGTGATAATGGGTATACAGCTAATTTTGAAATTTTACTGTCCATTTCAGTAATGTATGTTTAGTAACCACAGAGGTTTACAAAAATTGTACTTTCAATGTAAGATTGGCTTTAGCTAAAGAAAAAGTTATATTTAAAGGCATTAGGAAAACTGAGCCCTTTGTCATTCCTTCTGCCATATACGTCAAGCTATTTCCCATAATAGAAAGGAAATCTTGTTCATATCTTTTGCCTCCAAAGGACAGTTTTAGCTTTTTGATACTAATTTTTTATCCCAAAGAAATGATAATATTTCTCTACAGTGCCCTCAGAGGTTTTCAGTAAAGTGTGGGAAAACTGTGGTAACTTAAAAGTGCTCATTGAAAAATATCTCATGGACTTAATCTTGTTAATTAGAATTACAGTCGTGTAGTTTCAGTCCATAGAATTGTGCTTTTATGGTTTCTTTTAAGTCAGCATAAGTTAGCAACATTTTGTATCATTCAGGTGATCTTAACATAACTGGGGAGAGTGTAGAATTGAAAATGTGAAAGAAACTATTTTTAAATTAACATTTAGGTCAAAAACCCCATTTAGTAAAATATTTTTATTACCCTAAAACAGTGAAAATAATCGAAGGGGTTTTTTGACAAGTAATTGCCAAAATTATTTTTCTTTTTTACCATAAAATAAAAGCTGAAAGTAGACTGAAACATACTATATTTTATAGCTCTCTTTCCAAATGACAGATTTTTCTCTGTAAATATCATTATGTAAAATATGCCTTGCCTGTGGAAAAGTATGTGGTATGGGGAGAAACTAATTGGAATGCTCAAATTAGTCAACATGTTTGAAACTATTTGGGGAATCCTTAGCCTTTTAGGTAACTATGCAATATAAGTTGTTGATTTCTGTTCAGAATTTCTTCTTTTAAGCAATAAGCAGAAATCCAAAGTTACATTAAGAAATGCAGTTTCAGGTATAATATGATGATCACAATGTAAACAGGCATCTCCCTGAGAAAGTTGTACTGAAAAATAAAATAAGAGTAATAACATAACAATGGAGTGATTATCAACTTTTTAGACACTGATAGAAGCTGAATTTAATAACAGCAAAAGAAGTGTTGGAAAAAGAGGACTCTAGAATAAATTATGATATTTTTAAAAGCCTTTCTAATGGTATCGTTTGGGCAAAATATCTTCTAGCTAACATAATTTTAACAAAGAAAAAAAAATCCAAGAAGGGTGGAACATTTTCCCTTAAGAACATTGTTATTGATAGCATCTTAACCATTAGTAAGTAAACCTCTGTGTTTCTTTAAATTGACTGTGGAGCTAATTTTCCATTTGCTGAGACTTTTTATAAATGTCAAGTTTATGTTAATGCGACTGATTTTTGGATAAACGTATCCCAGTATATAATCCAAACTCCATTGGGCCTTCAGAATTAATCGCCTTACATGGTGGAAACATAAGCCAGGAGATCTGTCCCCAATCACTTTTTGGAATTGTCTTTACATCCAGCCCCACTTATTTTTTAACCCTACTTTTTAAAGATTCTGATAGATGACAACTTTCCTCTAATGATTCAATTTTCAGAAGAGTCGAAATATCCTTAACGTTACAAACTTTGGTGCATACAATAGTTGATCAGATTAATTCACACAGACTGGAATGAAAAAATTAACACTAATTTTCACCTGTGTTTATGAAATAACTCTGAAGGTCATTTTGATGGGCAGAATCAGATTATCTTTTTTTTTTTTTTTTTTTACTGGACCTTTTCTCAATGGGGAAACAGTATGTGATTAAAATATTTAGATACAAGAGTGAGTGGAGCCCAAAACTCACAGCCAGAGGTATGTTTTGGTAAGAACAGAAGCAGAAAAGCTCATTTCTACGGAGGACTTCAGTCTACCCTGAGCACATTATGTAGGCTTTCACTAAATAAAACTTGGAAAACTTAAAGAATAGGCCCCAAATTATTATACTTTCCATAGTACCCTAGTCTGGATCAGTAGAGACAACAGAAACGTTTTCTAAAATGAGAATATTATTGGAAGAAGTATACAGTTGCTCAAAAAGTACATTAAGGTCTAGAAACATGTTCATGACTATAAGTTTTTAAAAAGTGTCATCTTTTTTATATTGTTAGAAGAAAGTATATGGTCTGTTGCATAGAAGAGTAGAATTCCTAACTTAATGAAACACCTTATTTAAGAACCAAAAAGAATTATTTGTCTGAAATTTGGCCCTTGGCGTTGCTTGATATCAGTGATTCTGGTGATGGCCAAGATCTCCGATGAGCACTAACTTGTTTGAATGTTTCCGTGTTAAAACTTTGGAGGATGACTAGCGTCCATGACCAACTTTAGGTTCTAGATCATCCAGACGCATGGGGCCCCAACGTGGAAGTTAGCTGCTCGCACCCGTGTTTCATCGTCAGGTAAATGAGGGATGGATGGGGTGTAGACTCTGTCTGGTGGAGCAGCTGGATATAGACCTGTGCTCAAAAATTAAAGAAGACACAAGTAAACATTGAATGCCTACTGTACTCAAGGAGGTGCATTAGGTCCCCAGAGTCCATGGATGATTGAGAAATAGTTTCTGACCTCAAGGGTCTCACCGTCTAGTGGGAGAACAGACAAAGGAAGAGAAGCATTATCAACGTACCTTCATGCAATGATGGGTGTATCTATTTTTTATTTTTGAAAGTCATGTCGCATAGAAAAAGATTCAGTATTGAAAATAGAATTCTACATCTCTTGGTGTACTTGTCCTTAACTTACTATCCTTCCTTATTCTCCTCTCATTTTCAAGTTCAGTGGGAAATAACAAATGGCCTTTAAGTCTCAAAGTATAAATACAGAATCATTTATATTGTCTTTTTGTGCAATTTTGATTTAAAAAATCCGTAGCTAATAACTGGGCAACGAAAAGGTGTTAAAAATAGAAGCTAATACGTTGTATACATAGGATGATGAAAAGGGGCTGGGGTAGGGAGTAGAATTCTGTCACTGTCCGATAGCTTGTCCCCAGTTACTCAGTGTATCTGAGTCTCTGTCAATTGAGCATAACATTTCATGTTTTTAAAGAATAACTTTGTCTCCATCCTATGGCTATATGATGTGTTTATTTGTACAATGATCACCATCTTTTCCATAAAGCAGTTAAGGTACATATGGGCATACGTATACTCTTATGCCTGAAATCCTTTGATATCTAAGGGTTATTTTTCCCCAAATCTATGTATTTGTAAATCCTTTTCCAGAAGATACGTAACAGTATTTGCATTTGTGTAATTTTCTCATCACTAAAAAGCATTAGCTTCATGGCTGGAATGTTGCAGCTGTTCACTAGCCTCCAGGCAACACTAAAAACTAGTTTTAAGACAGGAAACTGGGAAGAGTAGTGTATTTAATTGGAGTTTCAGAGAGGACATTAAAAAAAGCACCTACATTGACTTTGCTCCGAGATTATCTGTTTAATACGCTCACTGATTAAAAAATTGTAAGCTCTAGAGCCACTCTATTATACATGGTAAATAAAGGTTGTTAAAAACAGTTCTACAAATGTGTCGTTGTGTCAGTTTCCCTCTGCATTAGTCTCCAATAACCATTTATGATTAATACAGGAGAGACACTCCTTGTGAATTAAGTTCAAAAGGAATAATTCTGAAAAATATGGTACAGTTATCACATGTCTTTGAGAGAAACTAGGTGTTTCTCCCTGGATTAGTGGTGGTGAGGTGTCCTTACAGGGTTGTAAATAGTAATTTCATGAAGATTTTTTAAATCAAATCATAATTTTCCACTATTACCTAGTAACATCAAAGATGGTTTAACTCCATCTCTCATAAGCTTTCATTTATCATATGGTCCTTTTTGAAAATTTAAGCCATTTGATTTTCTGTAAATATGTCAGTATGAAAGGAAAACAACCCAACAGTGAAGATTTGAAAATTTGGATAGAAGGAAACTTTCTTTCTTACTTTCTTGTCTCTCTCTCTCTTTCTCTCTCTGTCTCTGCCTCTCTTTCTGGAGATGTACTCTAATAGATAATAATGTCTGTGTAACTTTTTTTGGAGGAGAAACTGTTATAAAGAATACAATGAGTAGTTTAAAAATTGTTAAAATATCTGGATTATTGCTACGCATTTAATAAGGAACATTCTTACAATGGTACAAACATAAAGTAATCTCTGAATGAAGTCTTTTGTCTTTTCTCTCTTCAATTATGATTTCAACAAATTGAGTTGCCACATGGTCCTATTGTTCAAGGAACAAGCTGATATATTAATATTTCTTTAAAAAAAGTACTGTGAGTTGTTAATTAATACTGGGAGTTTGCCTGTTTGTTCTTTTAAAATGTAGAATTTTAAAACATAGAATTTCATGTCTAGAAGAGGTCATTAATCAGCATTCAAAATCAGTGCATAAATTCCTTAGACAATAAATCCAAACATATCATATGGCATCTATCTGATGAATAACTGTGCTAAGGTATTTCATTTTCATAAGATTTATTGAGCAATGTGTTAGTTAACTTTAATGGACTCTTGACTTTTGGTTGGAGTCCTTTCTCAGCCACAAGTTAGGTAATGTTCTTGCATGTCCAAGTCTCCTTTAGATTATTCATTCTTAAGGGTAAATTCTAATAAAAGTGATCTTGGAGAATTCTCTGGTGGTCCAGTGGTTAGTATTTGGTGTTTTCACTGCCGGGGCCTGGGTTAGATCCCTGGTAGGGGAACTAAGATCCCACAAACCATGAAGTGTGGCCAAAAAGAAAAAAATAAAAAGTGATTTTGATGGAGTAACCAAACTTTTTATATCAAGTTCTGCATATCAGAACTTGATATAAAAAAATCTTTATAAACTCCCATATTTTCCAAATATAGAGTTTTATATAATACTAAAGCCACAAGAAGTAATCTTTTGATAGAGATACAGCTTGTACTTAAAAATTATCGAGTTCTGCTGATCTCATTTATTTTAAAATTTCTAGGTAGAATGGACCCCTAGAAAACTATTATAAACCACTTTTATATCATAAATTCTTTTTTATAATTCCCATGGATCCTACTTTATAATACATATTTTGTTTCCTGTTTTTCATCTCCCTTTCACTTTCCTAATCATTCAAAGATTTTTATTCTTTTTGCTACAAAGTCAGTGCTTACTAAAAACTCATGGGAAATAAAATTGTATTATATACATTGTTTCACACAGGTTGATGTAAAAAATATTTGGTATCCTGATTGAAAGAACAGAACAGATGCTTGTATAATTTATGAAGCCAGAAATACATTCACAATATCTTCCCAAAATAGTAAGGTATTCTAATAACACAGTTAGTGGGGAATAAAGTTAAAAAGCTTGGGAGACTCGAAGTCATAGACCTTATTTTGAATGGAGCATAGACAATTCAAAAGATGCTATCAATAATCTAAAAATATGGTTGTAATCATTCAGTTTATAATGTAACGATATAATTATAAAGTAGTATTTGATTGTTTTACATGAAAACTAAAAATCTAGCATTTTTTTATTATGCATATCTGATCTCTTCTGCTGACAAACTTTAAACAATCTGTATAAGCAAGAGGTCTACCTCTTTTCAAAAACTAGCATGTTTCCTAGAAAAAGTCTTATTTTCTGTAACACACATATTGCTCTTAATTTTCCAAGATTAATTCACATGATTAATAATAAACCAGGATAAGACAAGTTGAGTTACTACCATTATAGTGTTCCCTGGGAGTTAATTTTTAAATTATTTTGAATACCAGTCAACACATATGTCCTTTCCAAACTGAAGGATGCATCAAACATTCCTGCAAAGTCTGAGATCACAGACATTATATTTCTTTGCTAAAAATAAACATTCTGAACATGACATTGGCACATTTCTTGAAGTCATGATGGCTGTACTATTGACACAATGGTTTTTCACTCTGAAAAAAAACAAACAAACAACAATCTAGCTTCAACTGTGATTTCAATTTTTCACTATATTCAGTTCACTCCAAACTGAACACCATCCTTGTTCCTTGTTCTGTAAAGAAGGTTTATTCTATTTTTTTAAATGTTCTTGTTAATTGGTTCTTTAAATGATTAATTGTTCATAAAGGAATAGCTTTGATAGCTCAGTATAACTAAAAAATAAGCTCACGGTTTTTGGAAAAATGTAGTAATGTATATATCTCTTTCCTGTTTTTGCTTCGGAAAAAGTCTAAATTTCAGAGCAAAGAAATGCTGACATATTTTTCCAGTAGACAAACTTTGAAACATTAAAAAATATGAAGATTTGATGACTGCTTAAATATACAATAATATGGAAACACTGGTCTAATTCTATGTAGAGCCCATGACATACTTATTTGATTGAAAATGATTTATGACAGGAGCTCAAGGACAAGAAACTATTTGAAAGGTGATCAGGAAAAGCCATCTTGACTGTGCTCTGGTCCCCACTCTGTGTTAACGTTGGTGATGAAGACAAAGACACATTAGGTTTATCAATGGTTCTTTAGGAGAGTTTGAGATGAATTTTAACTTTTAGGTCAACATCGATTCTCTTGAGAACCACGTGTCCTGGAAGGGCTCTCCCTACCTGTCAGGCAGTACCACCTACCAGGTAAGAGGGCGACAGAGCAAAGGGCTGATCTTAAGGGGATTGTTATTTTGTTGGTCTTTAAAGAATGACATATGAGGAAGCTATTTAGAAAATAAATCTAATATTTCTCTTTTTTTTAATCTTAGAAGTGGGAAAGCAGCAGTTTGTGAAGAGAAGAAGCATTAAAATCTTACAAGACCTAGATTTAAATCTTTTACCCTTTATATAATGAGTATCACACTATCCCCTGAAGAATATCTATTATACAGGATTGTTTAGAAATAAAGTGAACTAGTGTACATGAGGATGATTTTATTATCCAGGTTTGATCTAGGAAATGAAAGCTTGGGGAGGTTCGGTAACCACGCCGGTGAGTGGTAGACCCCAGAACAATGACCCAATTCTTTTGCTCTTTTTTTAACTATTGTATTGTGTTTCCCAGTAAGGTACATCTTTTAAATTGCTGCAATTCCCATGCAGAGGAAACCTTTAGACATATACACATAGTTTGTATAAATAAACAGTTTTAATCCAACTTGTAATAATAAATAGTTAATATAAGGAAAGTAAGATAAGCACAAAATATCAATAATTCTAGGCTTTTTTTAAAACATTCGATTTGGTTCTTTCTTTGTTAACCTTCTCTACTAAATGAAACTGTAAATATTTGAGGTAGTATATGTTTTTTATACAGAAGACATAAATATGTTTGTGAATACTTCCAAAAACAAACATCACATCAGTAGATTTACAAATCTTTCCAGAAAATACAATTTTTTAAAAAAATTATAAGGGCTCCATAATTGTCAATTAGACCGATTTACCTGTGAAAAAATAGTATTCATTGACTTACAGTGTATTTTGGAACATATATACAGTATGGGTTTCATATGTATATATCCAGTTAATATATATATTAAACATCAAACACTTTTTTCCTCCTTCCTAATAACTTTGCCAAATAGTACAAAGGTTGTGCTAGAAATGCATCTCTTCTCCAAAAAAAAAATCATAAAGACATTTTACAAAGTGAGTAGTGTGGAATTATTTCCACAGTTTATAGGAGAAGGAAAACGAGAAACGTTTCTGGCCCTTTGCCGTCAACAGGAGTAAGGGCTATCAGTAATTATGAGTCTGTTGGAAAACAAAATTATAGCCCCTCTGGGGTGTCAGTGTTTCAGTACTAAAAGCTGTCTAACCCAAGCCAAGCTTTGGCATGACTTGCCCTGCTTTTTCTGCTTTCTCGGTGAAGAACCATGTCCAAGTATTCAACTTGGCTCTCTCTGCATTGACTCAGACTCTGATGCTTTAATGCTTCCACTTTTTGTACTGAAGTAGCCAGAAGTCCCAATAATTACCATGATAATTACCCAGAATGAGCATCTGTAATAGGCACTTTATTTTTTTATTTTTTTAACATCTTTATTGGAGTATAATTGCTTTACAATGTTGTTAGTTTCTGCTCTATAACACAGTGAATCAGCTATACATAAACATATATCCCCATATCCCCTCCCTCTTGCGTCTCCCTCCCACCTTACCTATTCCATCCCTCTAGGTGGTCGCAAAGCACCGAGCTGATCTCCCTGTGCTATGCGGCTGCTTCCCACTAGCCATCTGTTTTACATTTGCTATTGTATATACGTCCACGCCACTCTCTCACTTTGTCCCAGCTTACCCTTCCCCCTCCCCGTGTCCTCAAGTCCATTCTCTACATCTGCATCTTTATTCCTGTCCTGCCCTTAGGTTCTTCAGAACCTTTTTTTTTTTTTAGATTCCATATATATGTGTTAGCATACTGTATTTGTTTTTCTCTTTCTGACTTACTTCACTCTGTATGGCAGTCTCTATGTCCATTCACCTCACTACAAATAACTCAATTTCATTTCTTTTTATGGCTGAGTAATATTCCATTGTGTATATGTGCCACATCTTCTTTATCCATTCATCTGTCGATGGACACTTAGGTTGCTTCCATGTCCTGGCTATTGTAAATAGTGCTGCAATGAACATTGTGGTACATGGCAATTTTTGAATTATGGTTTTCTCAGGGTATATGCCCAGTAGTGGGATTGCTGGATCATATGGTAGTGCTATTTTTAGCTTTTTAAGGAACCTCCATACTGTTCTCCATAGTGGCTGTATCAATTTACATTCCCACCAACAGTGCAAGAGGGTTCCCTTTTCTCCACACCCTCTCCAGCATTTATTGTTTGTAAGTTTTTTGATGATGGCCATTCTGACTGGTGTGTGGTGATACCTCATTGTAGTTTTGATTTGCATTTCTCTAATGATTAGTGATGTTGAGCATCCTTTCATGTGTTTGTTAGCAATATGTATATCTTCTTTAGAGAAATGTCTATTTAGGTCTTCTGCCCATTTTTGGATTGGGTTGTTTGTTTTTTTGATATTGAGCTGCATGAGCTGCTTGTAAATTTTGGAGATTAATCCTTTGTCAGTTGCTTCGTTTGCAAATATTTTCTCCCAATCTAAGGGTTGTCTTTTTGTCTTGTTTATGGTTTCCTTTGCAGTGCAAAAGCTTTTAAGTTTGATTAGGTCCCATTTGTTTATTTTTGTTTTTATTTCCATTTCTCTAGGAGGTGGGCCAAAAAGGATCTTGCTGTGATTTATGTCATAGAGTGTTCTGCCTATGTTTTCCTCTAAGAATTTTATAGTGTCTGGCCTTACATTTTAGATCTTTAATCCATTTTGAGTTTATTTTTTTGTGTGGTGTTAGGGAGTGTTCTAATTTCATTCTTTTATATGTAGCTGTCCAGTTTTCCCAGCACCACTTATTGAAGAGGCTCTCTTTTCTCCATTGTATACTCTTGCCTCCTTTATCAAAGATAAGGTGACCATATGTGCATGGGTTTATCTCTGGGCTTTCTACACTGTTCCATTGATCTATATTTCACTTTAACTGTATAATTGGTAAGGTGAAAGCACCAGTGCTGAAACATTTCACAAGATTTCATATCTGAAAAAGAGGAAGAAATCCTCTAAGAAAGTGGAAATCGACTTAAGAAAGGGGTGGGGGCCCCCAAATAACAGTTAAGCGGCCTCTCAATGTCTTATAGGTTTCAGAGAGAGCGTTATGTCCTTTGAGGGGAAGGGGAGGGGAGGGGGAACAGTGATGGCTGTTTTTCTGAAGCAACATTTCTCACTCTATTTTGAAAATATTCATTTCCATGAACAGAAAGTAAAGCTGATTAAACTATAAATATTCATGAATATGAGCTTCCCCTAAAGCATTCAAACAAAGTAGAATGAAGGGTAAAACTCATGCGGTAGGAAAGTCTCCTTCCCTTTCGTTTGTCCAGATCAGAGCCCGGGTGCTCAATGTAGGTCAAGGCATCAGGCAGAGGGAAGAACTGCAGACTGACATTGAGATGCTCTATTTCACACACTTGCCCTCTGGAAGGACTGGCAGAAACAGTCACTTAAATTAAACACAGGTCATCAGGCAAGATATATAATCTATTCCTAAAACAGACAACTCGAGCATCCCAAATCCCTATGGCCTTTTACCGGGGCACATCACACTACCTCCTGGTGTTCCTCTGTCAATTCACATTAGGACTGGCTGTGTTTAAAAGTGGTATTTCATGTATTCTGTGACCCTCTTGCTCAAAGCAAAGAAATTGCTTTTGTTTATTTATGACCTACTAACCTTAAGGAAAACAGAAATACTTAATGTTCTCACAAGCGTAGGGATGGAGAAATAAAGGCTAAAATAAATCTGGCCTTGGTACAAGTTGGTCTTATTCTGCCCACACGACCCTCCAAAGTTATGGAAAAGTGGAAAGGAAGATATTTGTCCATAAATGACCTATTGCTTGTGGCTCTTTTCATTCAAGGAAAACTATGCAAGAATTCAGATTGCTGCCATCCACTTAGAGTCCTGGAATTAGGACAGTGTGTTCTCCCCAAAATGACACTACACACTTCCTTACAGAAAATGTAAAACCTCGGTACTATTGAATCTCAATGTTTTAAATATAAATATTTGACAACCAAGGATTATGTCATGAAAATAAAGATGTGGAAGACATAGGAAGATGTAAAGTACTGATTGAAAGCCACGTTTGAATCAGTGAAAGACTAAGTTGAACCAGCAAGTAAAGCCAAGGACAGAACAAAAATATCAGAGAATATAGGGCCCTAAATTTATTCTCTTTTCTGGCACTAGGTACCTGCAAGCAAGAATAAGATCCTATTTTCCAGTTGTGGAAAAGTTAAACTACTCAGAGATGAGGTATTATCTTCAACCAACTATAACTGTGTGACACATCTGGTTTAGTCCAAGGAAAGAAGAAAGAATTCATTACTGAATTTACTACTGTTATTTTATGTGTATATGACATTTAATGGAATTTCTTATTGCTATAAGTGAATCATTTTTATATTTAAGAATTTTAAGTTAATTATATTCTGCTAAGGACTTCTAGGAAAATATGTTGGAATACAAAGAAAAACAAGTTTATGCGTTGCAATTCATTCCAACTGCCCTAGAGATTTGCTTATTAGTAGGCCAATGCATATTTTGTGTTAATGCAAAATACACAATTTAGAGCCTTTTTTCATAGCACCCCTGTTATACAAATGTTAGCAGATGTACCAAGAGATGAATAGGCATGATTGAAAATGGTTGTATGTTGACCTGACACTAATATTGCAACAGAGAGGCAACAGAGCAGGAGTCATAGGCTTTCGTTTGTAATTGATAATGCAAACAAGTGAGTCCCCAGCCCCATGATAATATTCTTTCCAGCAGCAACACAGAAATACCTACTGATAAAGCACACCTTCCTAATGAGTGTTATCCCATAGGAAAAAATTTGCTTATTTCAAAAGAAATAAACACCACAGAATCCAGATTAGTCACTGTTTTTATATTCTAAGATTTTGTCACCTCAGTATGAACTCCCAATAGATCATTAAGCCTTCTGCCCCTAAAAAAGATTGTCTAGAAGGTATTAAACAATTAGTGGCTTTAAAATATTTTAACCGAGTGAATATTAGAATGTATAAAAGGTTAGAGGACCTGTTTCACTTATATTTCAAGAACAATTGTCTTAATTGAATAGACTATGGTCACCTTCAAAGTAGTAGCCCAAATTGTTGTGGGTTGTCTCACTCACAGATAATTAGAACCACATTGGATGCCAGTTTAATGCATGAAATAGTGACTTTCTACCCTGGTTTTGATACATGCAAAGTGACTTTTTGAATTGATGATAGAAAATTATTGAAAGCAGTCCTAAAAATACATTCACTGGAGTTCACAATAATTTAAAAATAAGTATAAATCACAAAGCACTCTTGGAGAAAGGAGATATGAAAAGAACAAAAACAAACAGAAACAGGATTTTCATATCCAAAATCTTGGAAATGAATGGTTTTGAAAAGAACAGAAACAAACAAAAAACAGGACATTCATATCCAAAACCTTGGAAATGAATGGTTTTGAAGCATATCAAGATTGTACCTTTCATAGTATTAATGAAGTCTTTGTGTCATAAGCTACGAAAAATGTGTTGAGTTGGTTTCTTCATTTATTATTTGTCCAGTAGTTTCTAAATGATACTAATTTTACAACCTTATTTTAGAAAAAAATACATTAAATATAAAAGGATAACACTGGTTAACATTAATATGATTTTAGGAAATGTAAGAAATTCTGTTTAATTTGTATAATCTAAATACATCATGTTTACCTACTATAAGAATAACCATATTTAAATTAGAAGATATTGTTTTGATTTGATACCTCAAGCTACTTTGAATAACAAATTCTCCATGTCATCAATAGTGAGATAATTTCATCCCTGGAACTAATCCAGGATAGGCATTTTTTTAGCTCAATAAAACAGATCCTTCTCTCACACACAATGTGAGGTGGAGACCTGCCAAAGTCTCCGTTGGAGAAATCACGCTGCTTCCTTCTGATTCTTTAGAAATGGCTTAAAATGCATCAAATGTATGACTACAGCTACTCTGTTGTTTCTGTCTCCCCTCCCACCCCCTCCAGATACTCACAGATCCTGTATAGTCAACAGAATTCTGAGTTTAGAGGTTGCTCCAGTGAACATTCAACGCTGTCGGTGAGTTTGGAATTAAAATCAAAACCATCGACCGTTGATTGTACCCTATGGCCAACCACCATCTCCACCGTGGCTTCAGAATTTGCTGAAGACAGGAAACCAAAGCAGGACACACCAGGACCTTCTCTTCCCTTGGCAGAGGTTATTTCTTAAAAGGTCACAATCAACATTCATTGCTGTCGGTGGGCTGAGCTGTGTGGACAAGCTCACTGAACGATGAATGCAACTGTGGCCCCGCATTTTGCAGTCAAGAGCTAGTTCATCCTTGAAAGATGCATTGAAAGTAGTAATATGGTTTACTTTAACTTTTCCAATCTGCAGAGTCTTCAGGTTTATTTATTCAATGTATACTCTACGATCAGATTTCGATGAAAAAGGCACTAGTTTAAACAAGAATAACACTTTTCTACACTTCTGTAAGTTATAAATAGAGCACTTTTTAAAAAAGGTAAACTATTTGGCTCATGGAATCTGTAACATAACTGTCTAAGTTTGCACATCTTCCTACAGGGGTGTAAAAGAAAGCATGAGAAGTCCATCAGCATCTTTGTCATTGGTACCGATGCCCTTAAAACAGCAACACTTAACAGTACCCATTCTCTGCATCTTTTGTTAGATTTCCTGATAAATTGGGACATAATCACCAGGTAATTTTATTTCTGCTACTCTGGGTGGAGACTGACTCAAAGAATACTTGCTCTTGTCATGGAATTTGCTAAGGAGGGAAGAAAATATATATAACTATATATCTGTCAGAACACTTCTAAGAGTCAGAGAGCAGATTAATTTCCATAATTAAATCCAACTTGAAGATGAAATTTTATCCACCTTCTTTGTGTTTTTCCCTTCCAAGAACCTTATCTATATCATTAGACTTAGGACCGCAGCCTCATAAGTCTGTGGGGCTTATAATACAGCCTGGTTTGGTTCTCTTAACTAGTTTGGCTCTATGTTTTTATTTAGTACAATTGTCTTTGAATTTGATCACAGCAGTTTTAAGCTTATCATTTGTAATGATAATAACCATTATATTCTTGTTACAATACTCACAATATAAATACTTATAGTGTCCATATTAGGAATATCTGGAAGGCTTCAATATTTATTTTTAAAAATCTGTCACATACATTATTCTTCCCATTTCTTGCCCTTTTCAGTTCCATTTATCTTCAACTCTCACTGCAGAAGCCCATTCCTGAGCCTCTGCTCTAGATCTCTTCATGACCATCAAATATTTCACCACATCCAGTACCTAAACTGTGGTAGTCCACTCTCAGCCTATCATCTCCTACTATTCTAGTTTCTCATTCTCTTATGCCCAAAACAACTGCCCTTTCAGCTGCAGCGTTGCTGAAAACAGTCACACAATCCTATGATTTTGTGTTTGTATGTATTCATGGGTTTCCAAATCCCTTGGTCCCTCAACTCCGACCTTGCATTCTCCCAGCCTGCTCCCCAGGAATTAGCCTAAACCTTCTCCTTTTTCCTCAACTGCTCTTCTCCACCATCTTGTTTGCAGCAGAGATAGTGACCTCTGGTTTTCACCGAGAAGCTTTAGTTCATCTGACTGTTCCCCCACTTCCTCATTCATGGTCTCTGAATGCCCAGGCTTCTGCCCTGTGGTTTTCTTACTGCCTTCTCCTTGCTCAGGACAGGTCTTCCTCCCTAATATCTCTCTCCTTTGTCGCCATATTTGTTCTTTTCATTTAACGTGTAACACAGTTCAGTTTTCTCCTTTTTCAAATAGAAACAAAGAAAGTTAAGAAAAATCTCTGTACCACTGCATCCTCCAAATAATCATCCCGTTTCTTTCCTGCTGTTTCAAGCTAGGTCTTTGGACATAGGATGTGGCAGCTACAGCACTTTCTGTACTTGATGACTTTCTATTTCACCTTAATTGTCTGTAATTTGTCTGCGTCTAACATTACTCTCACTCATGCATAACATTATTCTATTGAAGCTGCTCTTGACCAAATCACCAGCAAGCTCCATAGAGCCGAATACTACAAACCACACTTTTCTGTCAGTGATCCCACTTGAACACCCCTTCTTGTCTGTCACTACTGACATTCGTTCCTTTTTTAAACTCTGTCTTTATTACAGTGAAGTCTTACTGTTTAGAGGCCCATCTTAATCTGCCTAACCTAGCATGACTAGTTTCTTTGTGAGACACATCATTGGTTTTCAAAGTTGCTTCTCTTCCCATGCTTTACAATCTCTCAAGGGATCTCAGTCACCTGTACGATGTTTATATCTGCTTAGATGTTGCTGATACTCTAGTGTTTATCTCCAGTCAAGATATCACAAATCTGCAGCTCTGTCTTCTGCTCTTCCCATAGACCCTTGTCCATCCAAGACCACAGCAAACTCATCGTCTTTTCCCCAAGGGATAACAACCTTCATCTCCTGAACAACCAAAGCCAGAAATCTGGACACCATCACATGCTCCTGACTCTTCCTTTCTGTTCTTCCATGCACATATAATCACGAAGTCCTAAAGATGTCCACTTCTCGCTATCCTGCTAAGAGTCCAATTTTTCTATGTACTTCTGTGTCATTGAGAAACTCACACTTCTTACTTGGACTATTCCATAGTCACCTAACTAACTTTCTGTCTACAATCAGCCATCTGGTCGATATACTTTCCCCATAGCATTTGAAAAAAAAAATCCTTAAAACAATTAATTGTGTTACAGAATCCTTTAATGCACTCTGAATAAGAAGTCCTAATATGTTTAATAGATGGATTGTTCTAGTGGGAAATGTGAAAATTAGTCTAGTGGGAAAAAGTGAAAATTTACCTGAAACTTCACAGAAGCTCTCAAGTTATATTTCAGTACATTAAGGAGCTAATTGCAATTTAAAAAATTTTCCTAAAGTAAGTGAGGTTGAAGAGTTACTAATCTTAAAATGGTGAAGAACTTTTAAAATATTAACGACAAAGAAGGAGGAAAAAGGAAAACAAAATAATGAGAAGATTTGACTACTTGAACTTAGATCTTTAGCATGTCAAAAAAACATACAATGAAAAGGCAGTTGCCAAATAAAAAAGAATATGAGAAATAAATAAGACAAATTATTAATATGCTTAATATGTAAAATTTAAAAATACATATAGAAAATTCAATAAGGAGAAATTAACACCTCAAGAGAGAAAAGAACATTGGATCTGAACAGAGAAGTTACAAAAGAAATGCAAATTAGAGAGGTAAATTTTACATATATGATGTAAAATTCTGCTTCACTCATGAAAATTCAAGTTTAAAACAATGAGATGTAATTTATCTTTAGTAAAGTTAATTGATGAACAAAAGAACACAGAAGCCACTAACGCTGAAAGAAATGTACTCGTACTGTATAATGTATGATTATCTTGGTTTTTGCTAATACTTACTTTATGCTTGATCTGCCTTTTTTGAAATTGTGACCTCCCCACTGATGGCTGATTGGACCAAGAGCACACACCTGTCCCAAGGGGAGCTAATCCATAAGCTTGGCAGTGACTTTCATAATTTTTCCCTTGGGAACTTGAACTAAAATCCATTAAATCAGTCAGGAGGTAGTAGGTGTGTAAGAGATCTATAATGTCATGAAGATGTGGGGTAGATTTCATTTTACTTTACTTATGTGTCAGTAAGTCAGAAGCAGAGGGTAATTAGTGAAGGACAGCAGTTCCCTGAAAGATGGACAGGGCAGCTTTCATCCACAAAATTCCAAGTCCAGCACTCATTTTCCCAGCTGTTTTTGCTATGCTTTTGGATGGCTTTTACATATCTACAAGTTGACTGAAGCCTTGAAATTTACCCTAGTTTATTTGTTAGCTAACACTGGTATTTATTCTTTGCCTTCAAAACCATACAGTGCTCATGAGAATATGAACTCATGTAAACTTTATGGAAACAATTCGACACTATTTATTACAAAATTTTAAATGTTTGTAAACTTTGAATCTTTCATTCTTATTCTAGGATTCTCTTTAATGTATGTATGTATGAAGATGTTCAAAGCAACATTATTTTCAAAAATTTAATGATGGCAGCAAACTACATGTCCAACAATGGGGAATGCGGCAATTAATTATAACAGGAATATGATAGAAAATAATAATAACCCAAGAATATTTTCATGACTGAAGAGCCTGCTTATAATTAAGTAAAACTCAAACTGAGGATTAAATCCCAACTTACTAAAGAAGCAGCTTTGGCAAAATTAATTAAGCTTCTTAAGACTCAATTTTCTTAACTATATAATTAGTATAATATTTTCTATCTGATAATGTTTTCTGAGGATAAATGAAATAATTTATGCAATGAGTTTAGCTCAATACCTGACACAATAAACATTCAGTAGTAGTAGTGGTAGTAAACTCTATCCTATGTATCATAGGATCCCATTATGTAAAATTTATTCTTTATATTTAACTCTTATTGCTGAAATTGTGGTCCTTTTACTTCTCATATGCATGACATCTTTTTTTTAATTTTTCTTTTTTCTTTTTTTTTTTTTTTTTGCTTTGTTTTTCTTTGATTTGTTCAAGCTGACAACATTTACCTCTTTACTATCCTAAAAGACTCTAGGTCTTGTTTCAAAAAAAGTCACACCACAAATTATGCTTAACTTTTAGTCAACTGCAAAAAGAAATAAAATTAAATAGAATTATCATTTACTTTACTAAGTTCACACAATGATCTAGGTATACTGTCTTCTTTAATCCTCATAGGAACCATTTAAGGAAGGACATACAATTTTGAAGATGGGGACAAGACAAGAAGTCATATAGCTGTTGTCATAACTGGTGAAGTGATAGCACTAAACTCTACCATTTCATTTATATCCAAATTTTGAGAATCTAGCCGTTAATGCATAACAACTTCTAAGAAAAGAAAGAATAGTATATTCCTTTCAAGACAATAATTCAGCCCAAGTTAAGTATCTCTGGGATTTAAGTGAAATATAAAGATACAGTCTGAGAACAAGGTGTGTCCTCTCAGACTCCATATTTGGAAAGATGGCACTATAATTAAGTGATTTGAGACCTGGTTTTTCTTGTTCATCAGTGAAAATTACTTGCTCTGGTTGCTGCTTCAAACTGGCACAAAGAGCAATGTCAAAGACATGATAAGAGCTCAACAAATATTATGTGAATGAATGAGTCATAAGCATGGCTACATAGCAAGCCAAGCCCTCAATGACTGACTCATATGATACGATGCTTTATGCCAGATACTACGAGTCAAAATTGAGTCTTGGCTAAGAGACTGTAATTTTTTTCAGAAAACTACATGTACAACAGTGGCATTAATTTCTAGCCTCCAGAGTGGATTCCTAACATTCTCTTATATGTTTACCATATATGAATTTAACTACAATATTTCTTCCAGCTAATAGACCAATAATGGCAACACAAACCATCATTGTATAAAGTAGTAAGAGAAAGTAGAAAGAAAGAAAGAGAAATAACTCTAACCATTATTTAAAAATGCCATCAATTATAAGACACATCTCAATTTAAGAGATGTTAAAATATAAAACATGCATCTAGAATCAATGAAATAGAATATTTATTCCCAGAAGTCCACCGGGTTGCATTCCTTCTATTAAAAAATAGATACAAACCTGAAAAGGTAATGCAAGTAAGAAAAAACTGATGGAAAGATTTTGGGAATGGGTTTAATTTTTCCCCACCATTGACCCAAATTAAATGCACAGTTTGAAGTTTACAAGTGTTTTTAAGAATTTCCAAGGGTTGTTTGAGCTCTACATGATGTTTATCCTAGATGCTGACTTAAAAATCTAACTTTCCCCTTGACCTTAAGCTAAGAATAACTCCTAGGTATAAACAACTTTTTCCTAATTTCTAAGACTATAAATTATATGTAGTAAGAAGAGCTAGGATTTATCTAGCAGCTAAATTTTTATTTTTACAAATCCTTTCTTTTACCTTCTACGACACCATACAATTCAATATAATTTTAACAGGTCTTAATCACATTTTCCAAGTCAGTCCCACTTCCTCTTCAGACAAATTCACTCATTCTTCCTGCTCCCTCTGTGAATTCCTTCAGAGTCCTTTAAACCACCCCTCCCCATGCAAAGTTTTCTGGAAAATCAACACCAAATAATAAAAATAAAAGATTCCACTATATTCCCTGCCTGAATCTCTCTAAGCCTTGGACAGACAGCTTGGACACAGGCACATAAGCCTTTGCTAGTGGGGCCAAATCACACAGAGCCATTTCTAGATGGCTGTTCTTGTGCTATCAGTCCTCTTACCTTAGACAAACCCCTCCTGCTGGTTAAGTGCTAACACATGCTTTACAACTGCAGGAGAGGATATGGTTTACAGATTAAAATTAGATGCAGAATTAAATTGCTTGAACACAGCAAAAAAGAAGAGGGTAGTCGAAGGGGTGGAGAAGACAATTTGGTCAGGCCAGCACTCACACACATTTAATTCCAAGACTTGGGTTTCCATAAATTTCCATTAGAATACTTGGGCTCAGGTTCTCCTTTCATTACTGAGAGTCACTTTCAGAGCAATAACACATAGAATCTGTCAAAGAATATGAAGTCCCATGAAAATGCATGTTTAAAATGTGGAATTTACAGCCATGTGAGATCGCTAAGTCAAATACCAGAGCTCCTTTTAGAGAGCCAAAGAGAGTAATTTAAGGACTCCTAATAACATGTGTTACTTTTCAAGCTACTATAATAAGAGTAATCAGATCTCAGGCTTCAGGGTGTAACCTGATCACCTGTGCTTTTCAGAAAAGAATTTCTGTGTACACGGACAGCACTGCACAGCTGGCCAAGCACATTACTGGGCATGTCAGAAGGAAGGGGAGGAGAGACCACCTTCTCCAAACCATTAAATGCCTTTTGCAACTGGTAAACACAAACTAACAGAGAAGTTAAGATAGATGAATCTTGATTAAATTTAAAAAATGACAGCTGTTGCCTGAAAATGAAGACCTAAACCAGTGGAAAAGGAAATGAATAAGTTCACGGTATGTAGTTTCTTGGTTTAGAATGCAAGGTCATAAAATGCAAAGTTGTGTACTCTTCCATTCAACAGGTATGTGTTGGGAGCCTATTTATTTCCTGGCATTTTGTTGAGTGTTGAGTGGTATCACGGTAAGCGGTCCCACCTCCTGGTTACTTGAAGTAGAGTGGCACAGAAAAATACTCATCACAAAATTTGCTAATAGATAGCTCTAAAGTCAAGGCCTAGAGAGGAAAAGGTAGACCACCAGAACTCATAAAAGAGAGAAAAAATGTCAAGACTGTGTCTTCCTAACTTGCAAAGCAAGGGAATGCAAACCAATGAAGAACTTCACTAGGTTATTCAGGGACAGGGCAAAGTTATGGTTTTTGAGTGCTAGACAAGGATATTCTTGACCATATGATAAGTCAGGATTAAAAACTAGCTCTCTGAATAAGATGATGAATGAATTCAAGGTCTATCTATGGTTGGGTAAAAAAAACCTCATAGTTTATTGACCAGTGAAGAGTCTTCAGTTAGATCCAGTAATGGTTTGGTATACCAAGGTCACTCAAAGTTCATGGTCTTCTACATGTTTCATCTGAAATTAACATCCAGTTAGAGTTGTCATGAAATTTAGTTTTGACATCTTCCAGGCAAGTTCTGCTGAAGTGGAAAAAATTTCCATTTGCAGATGTAGAGGTAAGTGGTAAAGGAGTTGAGGATAAGGGGTGAAGGGAAGGAGATAAAGCAACCCAGGCAGAGAGAATAACAAATGTGGACACCAGCAGCGGGATTGGAAAGTCAGTTTAAGGATAGGATAGAGGCCAGCATGGTATGGATGAAACAAAGCCTGTGGAACTGTTGTCATTTAAGGTTGAGAAGGTGGCCTATGGCCAGGCCATATAAGAATATATAAGCCATATTAAACATGTTGGTCTACTGTCCAAAGTGCAATAAGAATCCACCGAAGAATTTTAAAACAAAGGGTAAGCGTGGGAGCTGGAGGGTAGTGGATGATCCAATTGAGTTTCAAAAAAAAAAAAATCACTCTGATTATCGTGTGAAGGATGATCTGATGGGTTTGCTAGGAGAGCTGCTGATACACCATTTTGGAGGAAATAATCATTATGCAGAAGAAAGATGAAGGAATTCTAAACAGAGAAGTTTCCAATAAATCTGGATGATTTTCACGATGAAAAAGAGTGATAGTGTGAGAAGAAGTAACTAGGGCAGCTGTCCCCCATATTTCTGGCACCACGGACCAGTTTCATGGAAGGCAATTTTTCCACAGACGGCAGGGGTCTTGGGGGGACTGGTCCCAGTCTGTGGCCTGGGAGTTGGGGACCCCTGAATTAGGGCACCCAAAATGCAAACTGCCCAATAATTCATGAATATAGCACTTAACCCTTGACCCAACATTTTCCATCTTAGACAGTGTGGTTGGCAGTCTCTAAAATGGGCCCCAATGATCCTCTTTGACAGATATTTATACTCTTGTATAGCCACAATCTCTTGAGTGTGGGCTGGACCCAGAAACTTAATTCTAACCAGTTGAATGTGGTGGAGGTGAGGGAATCAGTTCCAAGATTAGGGTACCAACAAATGTGTTTTCTTGTTTGGTGGTTCTCTTTTGCTTTCTCCCAGTTCACTCTCTATGGGGAGAACCACCTGCTGTATCCTGAGACAGTCTTGGTGGAAAGTGACTCGTGATGAGAGACTGAGGCCACAGCTGCTTGAGTGAGCTGGCAGGTGGATCCCATTGTAGTCCAATCTAGATGTGACTGAAGCTGGACCAACACCTTGATTGCAGCCTATGGAGATGCTGAGCCAAGAGGAACCCAACCAAACCGCATCAGATTCCTGACCCCAGAAGCTGTGAGATAACAAGTCTTCATTCTTTTAAGCTGCTAAGTGTTGAGGTGATTTGTTACACAGCAATGGATAACAAACATAGAAAGCTTGCTGGTTAAGCAAGCAGTTTGCCCTTCCTCTGTCACTGATTTTTTTAAAAATCTCCTGATGCACTTCTTTATACTTCTTCACTATTTTATGCCTTGTCACTTTTCTTACTAAATCTTTTCTTAAAATGTTATGTTTTACAGCAGTCAGTGACAGATAGACATAATAGAAACTTTAAATGGCTTTTTAAGTTTTAATATTTCAGAGGTTGATAAAAGCAAAATGAATAGTGGTATGACTTTTTATAAGTCCAACTCTATTACAAAGTTAGGAGGCATTTTGCTTTGGTAAATTTCACACTTTCAAAGAATAGATGAGCTCAAAGTACTAAAGTACTTTTATCTTCTCTGCTTTGTTAATTTTAATAATTTTGGTAAAAACTATGGTTGTACTTATTAAGTAAAAGTAACAGTCTTCAGATTTTTGATGTAATTAAGTAATAATTAAAGAAAGACCTCTTGGTATCTCATTGATGATTTTTGGCTACTACAAAATAAAATGAACTTTGGGCATATATAGATTATGAAGTTAACTTATTTCCATGAAAATCTTGTCCACTGGATACTACAGGGCTTTAGTCTTCAGTAATTCCCTTCCTATCTTTCCTCCAATCTCGAAGTATTTCTGAGAGGTTCCAGGAGATTTTACAAACCAAACCAAACTTGACACCGCACCAGCCTCCTTTTCTCTACTTCTGCTTTCCATTGAATTATAACCACTCCCATTAACATCACTGTTCTCTTGGCTGCTTGCAGTCACCCTCAGCAGGGACTGCTTCCCCCTGCTGACTATCTCATTGGATAACAGCAATCTGGCCGCCAAGCTCTGCTGCTTTTGGGAACCACGACCCCTCTGGAGTGCTGACTCAAACTTCCAGAGCTGCCAGTATGGGGGACTCGAAGGAACCTTCTTTCATCTTTCGGTATAACGCTCTGGTAAAATGGTACTGAAGAACTGCATTTTTCCAATATCATATACAGCCTTAATGGAGCAGTTCTTCCTGTTTATTCAGAGAACCAAACATAAATCCGTAAGTGGAGCCAACAGACGCATCTCCATGTCAAGCACCTTGCTAAATTCCGAACTGCCCCGTGTGTTAAGGCTAAGGTTTTAAGATTGGGCTCAAATTAAAATCCTTCTTTCTTCCTCTTCTTAGAATGAAGCTGTCTGTAAGAAAGCGTCTCTATTTTTCATACAATAGATTCTAGGGAAGGCATGGCCAGAATCATCTGAATCACAGCAAAGGAAACTACTTGACCTCAAACTAATTCCACCCACCATCAAAGGAAAGTCATCCTCTACCCCTTTCATGTACTTCTGTTAACAACAACAGCAACAATGGCAAAAACAAAAAATGAATAAATGTCTCAAGATTTCATGGTAAAACCACTGAATTTAAAAATTGGGAGATCTGTGTTTCAGGCTAGCTCTAACACACACTGCTTCTTTGATGCAAGTCAGACTGAATATTCTCCCAGAGTTTTCCAGATGAAATGATTTCCTCATCTCTAAATAAAGTTTCTGGAACAGTTGATCTCCTAAAGTCTTTTGCAACTTTAAATCTCTACAATTGAATTAAGAAGAAAAAGGAAATTTCCTCACTCACGAATATTAGGAGATAGCAGGAATCACTAACTACTCAGATAAGTTATCATGACTGATCACGACCAACATAAAAAGAAAAACTGACTCCAGAGAAAATAGAGGTAATTCAGAAAAAAGAAGAGGACTTTGCTTAAATTTTAATTTGTAACTAAGAGACAATTGGGAACAAATATATTTATAAAATAGCAACAGATGATAATGAAAAGGAATTAACAGAGAACACAATGGTTATCTTGGCAGTTAAATGTGTAATTGCCAAAAAAATTAATAGGAATTTTAAAATGTAAAATTAAGTCATCTCCTGGTAGGTAAAATCCCAAGTAAGTAAGACTTTGAAAGAAAGGTTGAAGAAAGTGGATCATCTCTGAAGGTCTAATATTTAAGTTGCCAGAAAAGCACATAAGAGAAGAAGGAAGTTTCTGTGCACCAAGGATAAAGAGATCTTAAATAATTCCAGAAAATAAAAAAAACAAAATAAGTCATCTAAAGAGTCATCAGAACACAGAATAAAGAGCCCAAAGTTTTATATTTTTACCCCCCCCCCCACATTTTATATTTTTGATGACACATATTACATCTTTTTATTTTGTGTATCTTTTGACTAATCATTACATTTTCAATTAGTTTTACTTCTTTTCTTTTTTCCCCTTTTGTACTTGCTTTATAAATGATTGGTCCCCCACCTTTCTTAATTATTTACTTTTCCAGTAAGATTATTACTTTCATAAGTTTTCTTATTATTAGTCAGTGCCTTTTCTTTATAGCTTAGAGAAATTCCTTTACCATTTCTTGTAAGGCCGTTTTAGTGGTAATCAACTCCTTTAGCTTTTGCTTCTCTGTAAAACTCTTAACCTTTCCTTCAATTCTGAATGATAACCTTGCTAGGAAGAGAATTCTTGGTTGGCAGTTTTTTTCCTTTCAGCATTTTGAATATGTCATGCCACTCCCTTCTGGCCTATAAAGTTTTTGCTGGAAAATTTGCTGATAGCTTTATGGGGTTTCCCTTGTATGTAATGAGTTGCTCTTCTCTTGTTTTTAAGATTCTCTTTTTATCCTTAACTTTTACCACTTTAATTATAACGTGTCTCAGTATGTTTCTCTTGTGTTCATCTTATTTGGAACTCTCTGGGATTCCTGCACCTGGATTTCTGTTTCCCTGCCTGGGTTAGGAAAGTTTTCAGTCATTATTTCTTTAAATAATTTTTCTGACCCTTTATTTCTCTTCTCCTTCTGGGACCCCTATAATGTGAATGTTATTTTGTTTGTTGTTGTACCCAAGGTCCCTTAAGGTATCATCATTTCCTTTAATTCTTTTATTATTTTGCTGCTCTGTCTGGGTGTTTTCCTTTGCTTTGTCTTCCAGCTCGCTAATTCATGCTTCTACCTCATCCAATCTGCTGTTGGACCCCTCCAGTGTGTTTTCAAGTTCAATTATAACTTCTGTTTGGTACTTTTCTATCTCTCTGTTGAGGTTGTGGCTCTGTTCATCCATGTATCTCCTAACACCAGTGAGTATCTTTATGACCATTACCTTGAACTCTTTATCAAGTATGTTGCTTACCTCTATTTCACTAAGGTCTTTTTCTGGGGATTTGCCTTGTTCTTTGTCTGGGAACATATTCCTCTGGGTCTGCATTTTTTCTGTTTCTCTGTGTTTGTCTATATGTATTAGGGGAAATGGAGACTTCCCTCAGTCCTGCAGGAGTGGTCTTGTGTAGGAGCTGTTCTGTGTGGCCCAGAAGTGCCATCTCCCCTGGCCACCAGAGCCTGTCACTCTGTGAGTGTCCCTCTCATGGACTGTGTGTGCCACCAGGTTTGATGGAGCTGTAGCAGCTGCCCAGGAAGGGGGGCTCATCGCACATACATTTTTAAAATGATGCTCTTTCAGTTTGTTACAGGAATCATTTAATTCAACACAGAAACAGTTACTCTAGATAGAGAAGACAGAGACTCTGGGAGAAGGAAGGTCTGAATAACAACAACAAAAAATGTCATGGGAGAGAATTCTGAATATACATATATGTGTTTATATATATAACTTTTGATTGTCTATATATATATATATATAAAATCTTTGATTGAAATTCTGAATTGATAGAGGCACAGAATATAGCAAAGAAAGAAAATATAAAGGAAAAACTCTAGTGAGTTCTTTTTTTTAATGCTCTGCACAGGGAACTCTACTTAATGCACTGTGGTGTCCTAAAAGGGAGGGAAATCCACAAGGGAGGGAATATATGATGATGTATGGCTGATTCATTTTGCTGTGCAGTAGAAGCTAACCCAACATTGTAAACCAATTATACTCCAATAAAAATTAATTAATAAAAAACAGAGTAAAATCTAAATTTCCATGAAAAAAATGTGATCTAACCAGTTTAGAATAAAACAAGCATTCTGAAGTCTTCAGAATAAAAATGGAAATCACTCCATTAAGTAGACAGAATTAATGATACTAGAAAATAATATGGATGTGGTTAAATGTATATGTTTACACAAACATGAGCACACACACACACACACACGGCTTCTAGCCTAAGAACAAAGAAGAACAAGGACGAAGAAGGATAGTCATCAGATTTTGTAGATATTACAGGACCCACAAAAGAGACATATGTTAAAAAGTTACACACTTGTCATGATTTTGAGCAACTGGTAGAATGTAAAAAAGGAGAATCCATATGATTGTTTTCCTTAGAGAACACATTGGAGCAAGAAGGAAGGATACAGGAGCATCGCAACCTATTATATTACACTGTTGGGTTGTGACACAAATAACAGTAATAGAGTCATAGTAATGCAAAATTATTTTCACTTTTTGGGCAATGCATGTAAGATTCACTTGGGTTTCCAGACAAAAGGTATATGTTACCATTCTTGATTTGAAAGCAGCAATAAATCTGCCAGAATATGGGAAGTGGAAGAGAAGTTAGAGAGTAGAAGGTTAGAGGTTCTTGTACCCTCATTTGAAGAAGTGGAGAGTGATAATAAACTGCCAATATTGATGGAAGAAGAAATAGTAGAGTCAATATATTATTTAATGCTATATATATTTATAGTATATATAAATATAATAGATATTTATATTATATATATTTACAATATATTATTTATATTACCAACAGAAGAGCCATATACTAAAAGGGTGTAGAGGAGGTAGGGAGAATCATAGCAAAAAAATCAATAAATTATGCAAAGTAGATAAATCAATAAGTAGCTGCATAAACGTACTTTTAAGAATACAGATAAGACAAAAAAATTAAGTAATTATTTCTAAGTAAAGCTGGAGGAGGAGATTACTCTTTTACTTATGAACACCACTATACAATTCAATCTTTTAAAACTATGATTCATGTAATTTTAAGAAGAAATATTTTAAAAATGTAAAGTAAAATGGCACTAGTGTATTCTATATTTTACTGATTCTCAATGGAAACTAATGTGTAACAGTTTTAATAACTCATGTTTTTATGACTTTTTCACATTAACTAGAACAGCTTTTCCAGCCCCAATTACCCTTCATTCCAAAAGTTCACAAAAGGATTTCTGGGAGTCTCTGAGGTATTTTACAAAATTCCAATGACAATGACATTTTCTCTGCCCCTTGGTGTCAATAACCACTATGGAAGTTCTGGTGTCCTTTCCAATAGATCTATTGCCAAATACACATGACTTGACTCTGACTTGATGATGAACGGAAGCCACATGGTTCTCAGGAATTAGAGGGGTGGCTGCTCCTCTTTCCCACACTGTCACAGTCATAACTCAAGGTTTCAGAGGTTTTCTTGTAAAAAGAAAATTCCTTCAGCTTCTGCCTGCTGCCTTTTCTCTTACAAAGCTCAGGGAGAAATTTACGGGGTCTAGCAGGGAACTCTTCTGAGCAGGCATTGCTCTGGCAGCCCTACATCTTACTTCCAATTTGCAGGGTGACAAGGGCACAGCTGGACTCAGGCATTTGAAAGCTGCCAGAATCTACCAGTTCCCTCGTCTTGGATTCTCTTTTCAGATTTGCTTTATATTTTGAGACACGAGTTCCTGTACAGTAGGTATTATGACCTCACAGCTACCAAAACACATCCCCCCCACCCCAGCTCAGCAAACAGAAGGGGACCAAGAGGGATTCATAATATACTCACATTCCAAAACCTTAGGACAGGATTCTGGTTGATTCAGGCAACGTCGACCAATCAACAATCACAACCTGATTGGCTAAGGAGGCTGAGTGCTGTAAACCCACGACTGCTCCAACTGAAATCCTCTTATTAGGAGTGTAGGAAGGATGAAAAAGAGTATATCACTGAGTCACTTTGCTGTACAGCAGAAATTAAACACAACATTGTGGATCAACTATAATTCAGTAAATTTTTTAAAAAACAAAAGAAAAGGAGTGTAGGAAGGATCATTTTCCAGAATGTTGGGGGAAGGTGTGGTGTTAGTACTCAGCACAGAAGAACATCTAAGCACAGAAAACATCCCAGTTGAAAGGTCGTGGAATAGACTCTTGGTGGATATAAGCTGAGTGGTTTACAAATCGAGTGTTTTTAGGATGTGCTCAACTTCATAGATGGCAGTGATGTTTGTTCAGATGGCGTAATTTGAGATCAGCAAAGTCAGAACTGCATTCATTCTCAATCCTATTATGGAGCCTAAACTTTCCACAGCTATTTAGTGTTTGGTTCAGAGAAGTCTCTTTTCAAATGTAATATAGGATGAGTGCAAAGTAAGGGACTCAAGTTATCCCACCATGAACTATTAATAACATCTCTCATATTGGTTTCTTAGATTTGCTGTGTAGGAAAGGAATGGGTTATACAGCAAGAGATTTTGGATACCTATTTTCATGATGCAATGCTTAGGGAAAATACAAAATAACGTGTACAATCCTATGGAAAAATAAAACAATTATCCTTAGAAAGAATGACTCAGGAAATATGAGGCATATGGTAAAACCCTGGAGGAACAAACCTGCTTATGTCCCCACACACACCTGGTGGTTCCATGTCAAGCTTTCAAGTCAGAGTATCAGATTTGAATTTCAGTGAGTTTGGGCAAGTTACTTCACTGCTTCAATTTTCTTCACTTCTAAGCTACAAATGGTTTTAGAAACCTCATGTAGTTGTGGCAAATTTAAATAAAGCATTATATAAAACACAGGGCGGTGCCGAGCATATAAGACTTGAAAAGTATTAGCGATTACAATTAGCAGGAATCTTAGGCACTCAGAAGCAGTGAGTTTCTAGACGCGATGGAGAAACGTAAAGGGAGGGGAGGACGTTCAAGAGTCTGAGAGGCACCAACTGGCACGTTTAAGCATGGTATTCCATCACTGTGGCAACCCTGGTGATGGCAAAATTTGTTTAGGTCCTACAATGTCCAAAGCTTCACATATAGTTTTTGAGATAGAATTTTGAGGGTTTTGTCCTGCTACAGGTGCGATGCCTTATTAGACTGCACAGAGCAGAAGTCAGCCCTGCATAATTTGGGTACTTTCTACCCTGAGTTTACTCAATAACTACTTTGAACTAAAATCTAAACATAGCTGTTACTTAGCTAATCTGTGAGAATTTCGTATTCATCTTTTAAAAGAAAAAAACAGTGTGGGATTCCCTCACTCCTCCATCATAGGATGGGACTATTGTGTAGAGAAATAACACACATGCACACACATTAGATTTGGGATCGTAAGTTTAAGATCTGAGTTTAGCTTAAGCCTTGATAGCTATGATCCTGTACCAGTCACAGACTTCTTGGGTCCTCAGTTTTCTTACAGATAAAATAAAAATTGGATTAACATCAATTGTTTGTGAGACCATTTAGTCAAAGAAACTCTTACTAAGAAGACTTGTGTATAAAACAGATATGAGGGATGCTTCTTTGATTAAAATGGAGAAAATATTGTGGAATCCTGAAAATTCAGATCTCCTCTCTTTGGTAGCTGAGTGGTTCCCCAGGGAAGTTACATAACTTTTGGACAAAAGTACTCCCTAGGTCTTTTCTGTTTTTAGACACATATTTCAGCTGAGTACCTACTTCCCCAAAGCTGAGCACAATCAATGTACCATAGAAAGTGTTTACTACACCTTTTTGCCTCTTCTGTTCTCTTCTGTATATTTTGCCTTCTTTACATTAAGTCTTCTTAAAATATACTCTTGAAAATATCTTAATTAAATGGGAATAGAATCTCCAGTAAACCACTGTCAAGAAACCATTTTAAGGTAAAATAAGAGCGCAAATATATTCATATCAAGCAACCATCTACAGGTCACTCAAAAATCAGTGGATTGCACTCACTTTTCTGGGTTAAACTTGGTCTACATTTCTTGTTGGAGACAAGAAAGCACTACTCTCTTGTATTCACGTTTGTAGTCCTTATTACAGTTATGACAACTATATCTCTTATGCTAAGCTTCCAGTGTTTGGAGAAAACAACTCAGATTTGAGGTCAAAAGAACTGATTTTAAGTCCAATTTCTACCACCTGCAAGTTCTATGAAATTTAATCAAATTGTTAAACCTTTTGAGCCACATGTATAGGTAAATAATATTCTTCATGGTACTCAGTTGCCTTTCCAACCACCATACTTTCTTGATCATCCTTCTGGTTTATTCTCTACCTCCTTTGTCCTTCCTTCCAGCCCTTTTTGATGGTGTTTCTTCTTCCTCCTCACCTCTTATCCTTACACCTTCCCCTACCAGGCCCAGATCTCGGTCATCTTATCTATTTGTAGGATTGTCTTGTTGATCTCAACCAGCCGAATGTATTTGAGTAATATCTGTATCCTAGTGATTCTGAAAGTTAATCTCTAGCCCAGCCCTCATTCCTCAATGCAGACTTCCATATCCAACTGCATAGATGACATTGCCAATGGAATGTCCAAGAGATATCATACTTTCCACAGGTCCCAAACCAAAGTCCTTGATCTTCACCCCAAAAGTGCTCCCCATGTAACCCTTCCCATCTCAATTAATACAGCCACATCCTAATAGTGGTTTAGGCCAAAACATTAGAGTCAACCCTGAAATCAACTCAGTCAGGCCACTCTATTGGCTGTTCCTTATAAAGGCTATCACTTTGGGAAAACAGGCACATGGAAAGATGCTCAACATTGCTAATTATTGCAGAAATGCAAATCAAAACTGCAATGAGGTATTACCTCCTACCGGTGAGAATAGCCATCATTAATAAGTCTACACATAACAAATGCTGAAGAAGGTGTGGAGAAAAGGGAACCCTCCTACCCTGCTGGTGGGAATGTAAATTGGTGCAGCCACTGTAGAAAAGAGTATGGAGATTCCTCAAAAAAATCTAAAAATAGAACTACCATATGATCCAGCAATCCCACTCCTGGGCATATATCTGGACAAAACTATAATTCAAAAAGATACATGCACCCCAATGTTCATAGCAGCACTACTTACAACAGCCAAGACATGGAAACAACTTAAATGTCCATCAGGAGATGAATGGATAAAGATGATGTGGTACATATATGCAAAGGAATACTACTCAGCCATGAAAAGAATGGAATAATACCATTTGCAGCAACTTGGATGGACCTAGAGATTATCATACTAAGTGAAGTAAGTCAGAGAAAGACAAATACCATATGATATCACTTACATGTTGAATCTAAAATATGACACGAACAGAAATAAACTCTTTGTACAGAAACAGACTCACAGAAAAAGAGAACAGACTTGTGGTTGCTAAAGGAGAAGGGTGGGGGGATGGGGGGAAGAATCAGGAGTTTGAAATTAGCAGATGCAAACTACATATGTACAATGGATAAACAAGAAGGTCCTACTGTAGAGCACAGGGAACTATATTCAATATCCTGTGATAAGCCATATTGGAAAAGAATCTGAAAAAGAATATATGTGTATATATATGTATATATATATATATATATATATATATATGTATATATATATATATATATATATATATATATATATATATATGAACCCCTGTGCTGTACAGCAGAAATTAACACAACATTGTTAATGTTGTTCATGTTAATTCAACTATACTTTAATAAAATAAATTTTTTAAATAGCCTACCAGAAATGAGGGTCAGGGATACCCTCATTTCTGTGTGAATTGTTGTGAAAGCCTCTTACTTCATTTCTCTGTCTCCCTGCTTCCTTTGGCTACCTACCTATAGCATTCATTATGCAAAGAGAGACATCCTTTTGAAATGTAAAATGAAATTAGTCCCTTCTAATAGGTGACATAATTTACATATATTTATTGCCTATTTTCTCTCTTCCACCACTGGAATGTAAGCTCCTTGACTGCAGAGGGGTTTGCTTCTTCACTGATACCTACTAACTAC
Source organism: Phocoena phocoena (assembly GCF_963924675.1). Taxonomy (NCBI): domain Eukaryota; kingdom Metazoa; phylum Chordata; class Mammalia; order Artiodactyla; family Phocoenidae; genus Phocoena; species Phocoena phocoena. The sequence continues at coordinate 183,415,038 of NC_089219.1, read as the reverse complement.
CCAGAATAGTGCTTAGTACAGAGCAGGAGATGAATAAAATTTTGATTGACTAACTGAACAATTGAATGAGTAAATAAATACTTATTTTGAAATGGTTTTGTAAGGCTTCAATAGAGAATAATCTATCCCACAGAGCCTGACACAGAGAAAACACTAACCAAATATTGCTGTTCTTAGGCAATTTGTTCAGAGTAAATTCTGAGGTTATTGGATCACTGAATCTACTCTCTTTAACATGTAGATAGAGTTTCCTATGTAAAGTTCTATGCAAATCCTGAAAATGATTGGATAGTAACAAGAAAACTTAATGTGAGGCACTTTTTTGTTTATCAAATCCCATGCTTGTTTGCATGACAATAAAATTTTTGTGGTAAAATGTTTTTCATGAGCATTTTCTCAAAGCAAGATCGGTTGTACTGTAATTTTTCTGCCCGGAGATAAGTAGAGCATCTTCTCAGCTGTCTTGCAGGCTGTTTTTATCCGAACTTATTTAAAAGAGTGTCTCTAGAAAAATCACATTTATTTTGAAAAATTTAAAAAAGTAACTGTCACACATTTCTTACCACTATTTCATTAGGGAACTAACAAAGAAAATAATTTCACATTTTGCAGCTAAAAGACTTTTCAAAGTCAAGCCGACTTTTCAGTTCCTCAGTGCTTGTGATGGGCAATGCTTGTCAAATCATAGGAATTATCATAATTACCCCTTCCTTGATTTGTTTGTCAAATCACATAAATTGGGACTTCCTTGGTGACACAGTGATTAAGAATCCACCTGCCAATGCAGGGGACACGGGTTTGAGCCTTGGTCCAGGAAGATCCCACGTGCCACAGAACAACAAAAACCATGCACCACAACTACTGAGCCTGTGTTCTTGAGCCCGTGAGCCACAACTACTGAGCCCATGTGCCACAACTACTGAGCCTGTGCTCTAGAGCCTGTAAGCCACAACTACTGAAGTTCTCAGGCCTAGAGCCCATGTTCCGCAACAAAGAGAAGGCATCACAATGAGAAACCCGTGCACCGCAATGAAGAGTATCACCCGGTCAACACAACTCGAGAAAGCCTGCATGCAGCAATGAAGACCCAAAACAGACGAAAATAAAATAAATAAGTTTTTAAAAAAATCACAGAAATTGTCATGCCCATTATAACTACAGAACTTTGGTTTCCCAGCTGGAAACATGGCTACTATCCCTGGCATATGTAAGACTTTTAAGCGTGAATCAAATTCCCATCTTTATTTTAGGTATTAACATAATGTAGGCAGAGCATATAAAAGATGTACAGTCTTGGAGCTACAGTAAAAAGACACAAAAAATGCAGCTCACCATCGCTTTTCTATTTTTACAGATATTTAGCACTGATAGCAGGGAAGGATTCAACACATGGAAAACAAAATTTTGACCTAAAACACCTCATTTTTAAACAAGAACATTTATCATCAGTTTAAAAGGTAGTGAGTTCACAAGGCCCTAGTGTGAATGTGGCCTGACCTTGGGGGAGGAGGTTTATAGCAAGGTCACTTCCAGCTGCCAGCAGGTGCTGCTTGGAGTGCCAGTCTAAAGACTTGATTCATTAAGTTCTGCCACTCTGGTACTGTACTCTATGACAAGAAAAACAAAAAGGAACAGTGAGTCTTTTCTGTGTAACCCATAAACCTTAACACTCTGACCTCAACCATATAAACCAGAAGTGAAACGGGCAATTTCAAATCTGACCAATAAGACTGGTAAAGCACTTCCATGCTGTGATTAGAAGACTCTCTGTCCAGGTACATAGGGAAAAGAAGAATTTGCAAATTCTTCTGTGTAGGTGATTCCAGATCCGGTAGAGTCCATATTCTTTGCAGCGTTTCAGACACGTTGGTGAATGATGGGCAGACTCCTCATCAAGACCTGGTTTGCACAAAGGGCTGGGGGAAACGTCTTGAGTAGAAAGACATGATAAGGAAGGGGTCCTCTGTTGTAAGGAGAAGGTGGCATCTCATGTCTGTTGGTTTCCTTCCATGTAAAGCCTGAAAGACCCACACATGTTCTAGGAAGAGAGAGTCCTTAGAGTAGAGATGAGAGGACTATTTTATACTAAGCGGAGCACAAAGCCACGCTACTTTGGAATGCATGACTAGAGCACTAGGATATAGAAAATAATCTTTTAGCCTCCAACAAACACACAAGGACTTCAGGCTGTGCTGCTCTCCTTGGGAGCTGGTGGGGCTGATGGTGAGTTTCTTTACCTTGAAGAAAGCAAAACAAAACAAAACAAAAAATCTATACCCCTAGTGATTTGCTGTATACAGGGATAGAATAAATCTTTTTAAAAACCCCTTTTTATATCCCAATGGAGGTGAGGGCATGGATGGAGACTATGGCTGAGAATGAAGACCTGGTTGATGATTCTTTTGTTTAAGAAAACTCCAGAATGTGTGCTTGAGTAGCTTTGGATAGTGTGGGGGTAAGTGGTGAACTGTGACATTGTCTCCTAAAGAAGTCATTGGTGATTAGCACACAGGAGGAGAGAGAGGTCTTTAAAAAGAAAAATTGACCCTGACAAGACAGTCATGAACAAGTATTAGGATTTGGCCAGGAAGAAAGTTTTGAATTTTCTCATGTTTATTTCAATATTTTGTATTTATTATGCTCTGATATAATCTCCTACTAGTACTCCAACAGATAGTAAAAGCACATTATATTAGTTTTTTATTTGCTATACTATTGATGGATTATGGAAAAGGTGTTGCATTCAGTACGGGATAAAGTCATGTGAGGAAAAGGATGGTGGAGGAGAGGGACTCAGGAGAAACAAGCAAGCAACGTGAGCTGGAAGAAGCCTCCTTAGAGTATCTTGCATGGTAGCCAGCATTTTAAGATCACTCCCTATGGATGTAATGAGATCTCACTAGTGTGATTATGTTATACTACATGACAAAGTAGTTTTGCAGATGTACATAAGGTTATTAATATTTGGCCTAGAGATAGATGATTCTCCAGGTTCCCAATCTAGTGACATGAGCCTTTTAAAAGCAGAAAGTGTTTGGGCAGGAATTTGACATGAGGATCCTTGCAGAGTTGGAGGGGACAGGTGGAAAGACCTGAAGGCAGACTTCCAGGAGCTGAAAGTGGCCTTGGCTGACAGTTGGAAAGAAGACCAGAGTCTCAGTCCTACAACCACAAGGAACTAAATTCTACCAACAACTCGAAAGAGCTTAGAAGTAAATTCATCCCCAGAGCTTCCAAATAAGAGTCTGATCTGGCCAACACTTTGACTTCAGCCTTATGAGACCCAAACAGAGAGCCCAGTTGAGGTCTCCTAGGCTTCTGACCTACGTAATGGTGAGGTGATCAAGGGATGTTGTTTTAAAGTGCTAACGTTGTGGTGTTTGTTACACAGCAGTAGAAAACTAACACACTTGCCACAACTGGGGTGAGAAAGTGCTGGCTTCCTTTAATAAAGGGCATGGACACATGACTGCAGCCTAAGGCCCAGAGGATGCAGGGCTCTCCATGTGTCAGGCAATAAACTGTAGTGTTTTCAGGTCAGCATTTATAAGGTATTTTGATTAGGTGACCAAGGAATACCAAAATCCATGTCAGCTTGTCTGGTAGTCATGGGTGTGTGCGTCTCAACCTTCAGCTAGAGGGAGCTTAGTTGACCAAAGGCTCAGCTGCATTTTCCCTGAGGCTACATCTTTTGCAGAACTGCTCCTTGCCAACCTTTGAGTACAGGCTGGGGCCTAAGGTTGACCAAGCCCTGCCTTAGACACATTAACCAGTTCCTGAGTGACAGGGGACTCCAAACTTTAGCTTAAAGAGTCCTTTTTTTAAAAAATTAATTTTTATTGGAGTATAGTTGTTTTACAATGTTGTGTGAGTTTCTGCTGTACAGCAAAGTGAATCAGCTATAAGTATACATATATCCCCTCTTTTTTAGATTTCCTTCCCATTTAGGTCACCACAGAGCACTGAGTAGAGTTCCGTGTGCTGTACAGTAGGTTCTCATTAGCTATCTATTTTATACTATTTTATATGTCAGTCCCACTCTCCCAATTCATCCCTCCACCGATATCCATATGTCAGTTCTCTAAGTCTGTGTCTCTATTTCTGCTTTGAAAATAAGTTCATCTGTATCATTTTTCTAGATTCTACATATAAGTCATATTATACAATATTTGTCTTTCTCTTTCTGACTTACTTCACTCTGTATGACAGTCTCTAGGTGCATCTATGTAGACTATCATACTAAATCAGAGAAAGACAAATATTATATGATATCACTTCTATGCGGAATCTAAAAGAAAAACAAATGACACAAATGAACTTATTTACAAAACAGAAACAGACTCAAAGACATAGAAGACAAATTTATGGTTACCAAAGGGGAAAGGGGAAGGGAGGGATAAATTAGGGGTTTGGGATTAACATATACACATTACTATATATAAAATAGATAACCCAAAAGGATCTACTGTACAGTGCAGGGAGCTATATTCAATATCTTGTAATAACCTATAATGGAAAAGAATCTGAAAAAGAATAGATATACCTATTGGATTAGCCAAAAATTTCATTCAGATTTTTCATAAGAAAATGGAAAAACTCAAGTGAACTTCTGGGCCAACCTGACATACATAACAGAATCATTTTGCTGTATACCTGAAATGTTGTAAGTCAACTATACTTCAATAAAAAATTTAAAAATAAAAATAAAAAATTTAAGAGTCCTTGACAGCCTTGCTGAGCCTTCCTTAGATAGTACAGAAGTCTAGGCACTTCTATCTAACTTTCCTTCCCTCTCTCTTCTCTGGGTCTGACTGTTCTCCCAGCCTTTCCCACATCCCAGCCAACCCCATTTTCCTTCACACAGGCTTTTCCCCTAAGACAATTCTTGAAAGCTTAACCCTGTCTTAGCATTTATCATTTGGAGGACCTGGACTAACACAACAGAATTATCTTTCCTCCTGTGAAATCCCCGTTTGCAATATGAGCATAAGATCGATGCTAGCTACACAAAGTAATACTACGTCACTAACTAGAGCTTGGGTCTTGAGTTCTAAGGCAGGGCTGTTGTAAACTCATCAATTAGCTCATCAAGTGCTCCATTACTGGATCAAACTTGGGCCAATGTTGTCTTGAATGTCCAAGACCAGAGGAGCCTTTCAGTGCAAACTTGACCTACAAAACTATGCAATAATGAATAGGTGTTGATTTAAGGGGCTAAGGTTGTGGTATTTGTTACACAACAGTAGAAACCACACACCTTGGAAGACTGAGCTGAGAAAGTGCTGATTTCTTTAATAAGAAGCAGAGCCTACCAGTACAATGGGAGGACAGGTTGAATCAAGCATCCCCACCAGAGCCAGAAGAGGGGTCAGAGAAAAAGAGTGAGACTGAGTGCTGACCCACATGCCTAGAGTCCAGCTGGTTGTAATTCTGGTCTAGACACCAAATAGATAAAAAAGACAGCATCTCAGGGGAGGGAGAGTGCCTGACTGACCATTTGCCTGGACTTCCTCAGCCACTAGTCTGATTGGATGGAAATGATGCTGAAATCTGTCTCTGTGCACCAGTGCCAAAGCAAATCTCAGAGTTTTGGGTGAAGTAGAAAAAAATAGTTTTATTGCTTTGCCAGGCAAAGGGGGACACAGCAGGCTCGTGCCTCTCAAAACTGTGTGTCCCAACATGGGAGGATTTGGTGAGGAGTTTTATAGCAATAGTTCAAGGGTGGGGTTGCTGATACAATTAGGGTGTGTGCAGGGTCTCCTAATCTTGACGAGCTTCTCTGGTCCCTTTAATCTCGCCTCAGGTGGTTTCTTGGCTTCTCCTCCCTTGATAAGCAACTGTTCGAATCTGCCCTTTGGAACTCAGGGAAGGTCACGGTGGCTGGAGTCTTGCCTACAAGAAATGGGGGACAAACGGGCTCCTTTTGTGCCCAGGAGTCCCACAGGGACCTTCTCAGTTTCAGAAGGAGGAAAGAAGTTATGAAGAGGAGGGCTTTCATTTTTATTTTCTTGGAAACATCCACCCCTAGAAAATGGGAATTCGTGGCCTGGAAATTGACCAATCTATCAAGGTCACTCCTCCTTGGGGAGGAAGACAGTAGGCAGAGGAGCACAGAGAAGGCTTGAGCTCTTTTTCCCAAGAGTTGTGTGTAGCATGAGGTCTCCAGTGCACCAGCAGCCTCATCGTGGATATCTTGGGAGGTGGCATCAGAAGACAGGACACTGAGAGAAACCTCAGCCTTGCCCATCTGGCCAGCAGCTGTGTGGGTGGTGAGAGGCTCATGTGAAGCTTACAAGTAGTGGGATGTCGGGAAGATACCTCCTTGCCTTAGGGTGCTCAGCCAATCGTAGGGGGCCAGCAACGAGTTTTGTGTGTGCGTGAGAGAGCTGGCCAAGCGTAGGGTGACAGTGATCAGCTGAACTGCTCAGAGTCTCCTACTTGACAGCATGAGCCAGGAAGAAGAGAGAAGAAACCAGCTAGTAGAAGGAGGTGTGTAAAGTGTGTTTTTATTGTTTTAATTTCTTTTTACTTTTTATTTTACTTTTTTTTATTGTGGTAAAACACTTAACATGAGATCTACACTTTGGAAAATGTTCTAGTGTACAACACAGTATTGTTAATCATAGATTGTACAGAAGAACTCTAGAACATACTCATCTGTATAACCGAAACTTTATAACCATCAAATAACAAGTCCCCCTTCCACAAGCCCCTGATAACCACCATTCTACTCTCTGCTTTTGAGTTTGACTATCTTATTTTATTTTTCAATTTAAATCTTTATTAAATCTACCAAGTCATTAAAAAAATTTTTATTTTAAATTGGAGTAGAGTTGATTAACAATGTTGTGTTAGTTTCAGCTGTACAGCAAAGTGATTCAGTTATACATATACAAGTATCTATTCATCAAATTCTTTTCACATACAGGTTACTACAGAATATTGAGCAGAGTTCCCTGTGCCATACAGGAGGTCCTTATTGGTTATCTATTTTACATAGAGCAGTGTGTACATGTCCATCCCAAACTCTCAGTACATAAAATATGTTGTGATTTTCTCACCTTGGAAGTAAGGAAAGGGCAGGAGACAGAGGAAAGTTGCCACGTGGGAAGGAATTCCCACAGAACTTTGTTATAATGATCTCTTCCTGAGGAAAGAGAAGTGAAAATAACACTGATGTCGAGAACATGTTTTTAAATTATGATTTCAAGTTTTTTTATTTACTTAGAAGTAAACCTACCTATGACCCAGAGATTCCACTCCTAGGTATTTTTACCCTGGAGAAATGAAAATGTATGTTTACGAAAACATTTGTAGAAGAATGTTCATAGCAGCTTTATTCACAGTAGGCAAAATAGGGGATTTTCATATGCTTCATTTGGCAAAACTAGTGAATTATAAATCAGTCAAAGACCTACTCAAAACACACTTTTGTGAGAGACCCAGATGCACCCCTTACACTCAAGCTGGAAGACACCTCATCTTGCAAAATCTCTTTTGCACATTACCTCACTGAGCCCACTGAGGGGAAGTACAGTATCTGGAGAAAAAAAGTTCACTATCAAGATTATTTTCTAGTGTGCCTTCACCATCATATATTTTAAAAAACATGTGAAAACACCATCATAACTATGGGGAAAAGTAAACTTTGATCCTGAGGCTAAGCTAAGCCTTCAGGGTTTGCGAGATCAACAAACCACATGTTATATAAACAGAGACTTTCAGACAAATTGTTAAACCTGGTTTCATATTTACCACTAAAAAGAGTTGACTTGGAGGTGAGGAAAGAGCGTTGCCTTTGTAACTGGGTCCAAACCTCGGCTCTGCCTCTTACCCTCATCTTATCCTCTGGAGCTCAGTACAGCTGCACCTCGCTTTGAAATATGAGAGAGGGGATACACATGAAAGAGTGTGGGGTACCGTATACATGGGATGAAGGGTCTCTAGTCCACATGTTTTAGGGAATGCTAGTTTTTCTGATGCATTCAGCCAGTTCATCAGGAAACCCTTAATTCTTGGCAACGGAGTCAGTTTTGGAGGCCAGGAAGTTGGGGGCAGTCAGGAAAACCTGAATACCTGACCTCCTTTGAAATGTCAAGATCCTCTAGACACTGTTTTAACCCAAGCTTTAAAAGAAATGACTGTTTTGTTTGCTTTCACTCCATTTTCCATTCTCTCATAGAGACACCAAAGCACAGTCAAGCCAGCAAACAGAAGCAGAAACAAAACCACAACAAAAAGACTAAAAGACAAAGATGAGATGAAGGGGAAAAACCACCAGAGTCTGTATAATTCACAGACTGATTATCAACACTGGACATTTGAGAGTTGAGCACATTTATATGACTCAGAGCCACCAGAAGGCTAAAGGGGGTTCCCTAATGTAAAGCAAGTTCTACACATTTTAACAATTTTTACCGTGAGCCAAGAGTGATAATTCAACTGAAGAGTATCCCTCCATAGTCTTAGACACGGGATAGAATTGTTTAATTGTAAAACAGAAAAAATTGTTTTATGAGGTTCATTGTTGTGTGTGCATAAAAGCCACTGTATTCAGTAGCGATGAGCAGGTGTTGTAGTTTCTCTTGTAGAGGAAACTGTCAAGTTTAAGCCCTTTTTCTTTTCACTTCTTTCCTCAGCATGAAAAGACATTGACTTTGAGCTGAATGTGTTTGCATTTTACAGTCTTGTAATAGAGTTATTAAAAAGGTTTCTGTCCCTTCCTTTCAGGTATTTTGGAAGGTTTTGAGATTTTAATTTTTTTAATTTAAAAAATTTTTATTTTACATTGAAGTACGGTTGACTAACAATGCTGTGTTAGTTTCAGGTATTTTTAAATGTTTTTATTTATTGTTTGAACAGTTCTAGGAACTACTCACCTGTGGTTCATGATATTGACAGATCTTTTGTCACAATTGGATACGATTTTCAGGGTGGTTGTGAAGACTTGTAATTTTCCAGGAAGTCTCTGCTGCTGTGGCCCGTGTGGATGGATGCCCTGCTCTGATACTCATAAAAGGACCTGCCTACTGTAATATAATAGCAAGTCCTCAAAAATATCAGTAGAAATGGGGAGGAGATGTTTGAGCTCACAGATTTTGTGTGGAAATGATGCACAGGAGGGGGTTATGGGAGCTGATTAGATGGAGCCCACCCAAGGCTGCTTCTGATCTGAGCTGAGTCTCTATAGGCATAAATCTAAGCCCAAAGGAGAGACTCTCTTTACAGAGAATCTCTGAGCTGTGTTTCTCCCTCTAACAACTGTGGGAAGCCTGGTAACTGAACCCAATACTTGATCTTGTGTGACCTTAAAAGAGCATTAAGGATCTTTCTTAAAATAGAGTGCTAGCAAACAACTACCAATCAGTGGCAACTGGAACTTTCAATCAATGATGGAGACATCATGCAGTTCTGAGATTAGGATAAGCTTTGTAGAATAAACATGGTTCTAGGTGATCTTTTACTTGATTCATATACAGAATTAAAAATAGATTTGGGACCAATCTGAAGTTAAGACTTGGGCACTGGGTCAGCCTTGTGGAAAGACCCATGTAGTGAGGGGGTGAGATGTCCAGTCAACAGTCATGTGGATGGGTGTGGAAGAGGACCCTCCAGCCTCAAATGAAAGTAGCTCCAGCTGACATCTCGATGGCCAACTTCATTAGATCCCAAGTCATCACCATCAAGCTAAGCTGCTTCCTGACCTTCAGAAACTGAGTGAGATAATAAATGTTTTTTTAAGTCCCCCCCCCAAAAAAAAGACTTCATTTCTAAAGGAATAGTGAGAGATCTCCCTCCCACAGTTTATTGTAGGTGAGTCCAACTATCATACAGCTATTGCTGTTGCTGACTTGCCAACTTGGTAGGGGGTGAGTTACACATGCACTGACTTATCCACGTTTTTCTTCTCCACTAGGTCTCACTGGGCTTCCAAAACATGCGCAAAGTCATGTGGTACTGCCAAGGAGCCAATGGACTGTGAGTCACACAGCACTGACTAACCAATCATTTATTTCATGTCTGACACTTGTGGACGTGCACCTTATCTCTTGAGGCAGCGAATACTCTACATCATGTCACATCAGAGGCTCAACACAACAGGGCTGGGAAACATCTGGCTAATGTTTCATCCAAATACCTTCCAAGATGGCAATAACTATCTAACAGAGAAGAACTACTGAATAGCAGTTGGCAGCCTTGAAGAGCATGTTTAGAATAACCCAGTGCCACTAATGTAGAGAAGGCAGTCTTGTCATTTGAAGGGCAACCTAAGTCACACCTTGTTGCAAAATAAGTGTCCCTTTTGGACTCAGTGTAACATGAAAATTTCTTATGTTATCCATTTTGCATACTTTACAGTGTTAGTATGTGCATGTGTGTGTGTATTTATGTTTTTATGGTGGGGATCATTAAACATTATATTTTGGTGTTGAGGCTCTTGCTGAAATAAAATCATTATATAGAAGAAGGGACATCATAAGCTTTATCTGTCACAATCATGCTGGTTAGGACGTTTGTGTTAATGGGACTTCAAGATGTTCCAGTGTTTATAGACTGTGTGATAGACAAAAATATTTGGGAGCAATACTGAAACTTTAAGCAACCTCCTTGGTACATCCTCAGATTCAAGAGCATCTTATACTCAGCACACTCCGACCAAATCCGATTGCCCTACTTAGACCCTGCTGGCTGCACCCCACCACCAGGAACCTAGGACAGAGACCCCTCAGTGCTATCTGACTCCCCCTCCCTCATTTCGCTCCTCATGGGCATTTGGTCACTGGTTCTGACATCCCACCCCTCCTTTCCCAGCCCCTCTCTGACCATACGCCTTGGTTCAGGACTAATCATTGCTCATGTAGAAATGCATTAATCTACTCATGGAGTTACTTGCGTCCAGATTAATTAATTTGTTTATCTGCCATCTCCTCTATTAGTTGTGAATTGGTTCAGCAGTAGAAACCATGTTTTAGTCATGGCTCTGCAATTTCTGATTAAACCCACTGCCCAGCATCTGTATGTAAGAAATGAAGCAGGATCCTCTGGGGCCTTCCCAGGATAGCCCCACCACCCCCCCATGTCCTCAGCCTGCCTTTTGTCTGTAGAAAAACTTTAGTAAAAGAATAAATTTCATCAGAGAAGTGAGAAAATGCAGAAGCAAAGGAAAACAGTCAAATAAGACCAAGTAATAATAGTTTAGTCATTAAACAAAGGCCTTTAGCTCCTCCTCAAGGGCTATAGATAATATTCAGAGTCATGTCCTGTGAACTGTTTTATAGATACTGAAACCCCCTCCAGATGGAAGACATTAACTACATGTCGACCAGACTGTAGCCATGACATAAGCTGCCACAGTTCCAAGGAACTGGCCTCAAAGAAATGGGAACAAACAGACCCTGGAACTGAAGATTAACTGTTCTTAAAAAACAATCAAGATGATGCTGGTTGGACCACTGCATGACCAATTTCAAGATGAGTGTCAGAGCTGACTGTGCTGTTTCTGCATGTAGCCCCCTCCCTCTGCCTATAAAAGCTCTTGCCCACTGGTTGCCATGGGGGTGGGAGGGAGAGAGTCGGCCTTTGGACAGGAGTCCGCCCTCCCCACAGTTGCTGGCATCCAAAACAAAGCAAACTTTCCTTTCCACCAACCTTACCTCCCAAGTATTGGCTTTCAAGTGGCAAGAAGGCAGACCCCACTTTCAGTAACATATATGTTTGTGTTTCTGTGTATTTCTGTGGATATGCATGTATGTGCATGTGCATGTGTGTCATTCAATAAAATCCAACATCATGAGAATAGGACCAAGTTGTAAGTCCCTGCAAGCCAGGTGACAGCATGAATGATAATAAGTACTATTCTTTGAATGCCTGCATTGAGCCAGGTAATTGAGACACATTTTGTGAGATCAGTCTCACAACATTTAGAGGCAGCTGTTACTAGTCATAACTTCCAGGTTACTGAATAAAGACTCAAAGAGGTTATGTAAGTGCTTAGATCCATCTGACTCCAGAACCTTTATATACCTAGAGACAAGTGCTATAAAGTGTAGAAGGGCTGCAAACAAAAATTAGGGAAGGTTTTTCTTTTTTTAATTAATTTATTTTTATTTATTTTTGGTTGTGTTGGGTCTTCATTGCTGCACGCAGGCTTTCTCTAGTTGTGGCGAGCAGGGGCTACTCTTCGTTGCAGTGCACAGGCTTCTGATGGCGGTGGCTTCTCTTGTTGCGGAACACGGGCTCTAGGCATGCAGGCTTCAGTAGTTGTGGCACACGGGCTCAGTAGTTGTGGCTCGTGGGCTCAGTAGTTGTGGCTTGTGGGCTCTAGAGCACAGGCTCAGTAGCTGTGGCGTATGGGGCTTAGTTGATCTGCGGCATGTGAGATCTTCCCAGACCAGGGCTCAAACCCGTGTCCCCTGAACTGGCAGGCAGATTCTTAACCACTGCACTGCCAGGGAAGCCCCAAATTAGGGAAGTTTTGTTGAGAAGCTTTGCCTGCCTTAACCTCTTGACCAGTTCCCCAGTCTGTCCACTAGATTCATTCAGGTTCAGAGCTCATTTTTCATTATGAGAATTGCATTTGAATGAACAATAAAAAAGTACAGGGGTAGACTCCTACTACATACTTACATACCTGCATGTAAAATTACTTTCTGATTGTAGAGCTGCTATTTTTAATTTGGATGTGTATAAGTGTGTGTGTGTGTATGTGTGTGTGTGTGTGTGTATGTATGTGTGTTTTAATGTTTAGAGACCCAACGTTTGGACACCTTCAACTGATTTAATTGAAAAGTCCCCTGACAGAGAAAACTCAGTACTATATGAGGATAGCTATAACCTAGTGCAATTTGTTTATTGCATTTTGAGAATGCTGTGTATCCTTTCTACATTTAACATAATCTATTAAACTGGTACCTAACATTGATTACAAGATTATATTCCAGATTATTTAAAATAGCTTCCTTGTATCTAGTCAGACGTGTAAATGTTGAGTGACAAGTTAAGATTCTTACTCAGACTGGGAATTCCTTTCAGAATCAGCTCATAAACACTCATGAATGACATATGCCTGAAGAGGATTTGATTATGTTACTTTGTATCACAGGCTTTGGAAAAGTGTTAATGGCTGACTTACATTTGCTCTGTTGGGATTTATGTTGAAAATAGAGTTTCATTTTATAGACAGCCTCCTGTTGTGCATTAGTGGTTCTTTTTCTACTTCATTGGCTAACAAGAAACAATTCCAACCCAATCATTTTGACAATGGAAGTTATAAGAATTGCCCCATTTCCACAGAAAAGTTTGCTATAATTCATCCAACACCTGTTAAGAGTTTTCCATATATCATGATCTGTGCTATATGTTTTTAATTTACCTGACTGTCAATAATCCTGTGAGTTGGGTACCATTATCTCTATTTGTTGGATAAAGAAGCTGAGACCCAGAAGGTCAGGCATTTAGTAATAAACGGATTCTACCCTGGGCTCTTGAGAACTGAATAGAATTGTACAGATTGTTTCCCCAAGTCTCAAAGCCTATATGTCCTTACATGTATATGTTAGCAGTTCCTTGTGGTCTCTGAAGTATAAAGACCATGATATCCAGGACACTTTGGGAATTCAATTAAGTCAGATCGCTAGCCAGCTAAATAGACCTGAGATTTGAGTGAACGTAACGTTGTGAGTACTGATTCAGAAAACTTCGAAGAAACACAGAACATGTTTAATATGCTTCCTCAATCAATGATGAACACTAAACCTTATTTTCCGATGCCGTGAAAGAAAACTCTTTTTTTAAATTTCAGATCTTTTTTTTTTTTTAACATCTTACTGGAGTATAATTGCTTTACAATGGTGTGTTAGTTTCTGCTTTATAACAAAGCGAATCAGCTATACATATACATATATCCCCATATCCACTCCCTCTTGCGTCTCCCTCCCACCCTCCCTATCCCACCCCTCTAGGTGGACACAAAGCACCGAGCTGATCCCCCTGTGCTATGCGGCTGCTTCCCACTAGCTATCGATTTTATATTTGGTAGTGTATACATGTCCATGCCTCTCTCTCACTTCGTCCCAGCTTACCCTTTCCCCTCCCCCTGTCCTCAAGTCCATTCTCTAGTAGGTCTGCATCTTTATTCCTGAAAACTTTTAACTGTGTAGCTCTCGCTGATCAATAGCTCAAACTCTAGAGCCAGAAGTTTAGCAGGTCATCCTGCCTTTAATACTTTTTAGCTTTGTGACTTTATTCAAGTTTCTTAACTCTGTGCCTCAATTTCCTCTTGTGTACTATGGTGCTAATAACAGCGTTTACACCATAAAACAGTATAATGATTAACTGAATCCTCCTTGAGAGTTATTATTTTCATTGTTATTAGCATCTCCTTAAAACCTTGAAACTATAAATTAGATGAAAAAGCTTTTCTAATAGTTATTATTATATTTCAAGACACGTGATTGGAACTGAGCAATCCACTACTTTTCCCCTCCAATTTATATGACCTAGGAGATAGAATTACTCCTCATTTTGTGTTTCTCGCAATAAAACATTTATGGGTAAGTTAATGTAGAGCACTCTGCTTATCTCTAAGGAGTATTTTGTAAACTCTTCTGAGAAGTCTATCATTTCCTATAATTCATACAGCACTTTTAAATTTCCTGCTGTGTTTTTACATAGCTGACCTTATATTTACAACAACCCAGTAATGTTGGAAGGGAAATATTACCACCGTTATTTACAAAAGCAGAAAGTGAGTTTAAAAGTGAAGTTTGGGCGGAAGGAAGTATAGAGGCTCTATCTTCTAATTCTTAGTCTCTTGTGTCTTTTTCTGGACCAGCCTGAGAAGAGAGGAAAGGTAACAGCGTTCTGTTTGCCAGAAAACTGGATTTTCCCTTCTTCACCCATCCCAGTGAAACATTGTCCCTAATGAAACCAAGAGCACACGGGAAGAAAGGACTGAGTCACCTTTAAAACGGTACCAGGAAAAAACAAAGTGCGGGAACTTTTCTCTTTGTTGTTAAAGGCTTCTAGAAGCTTCTCAAGCAAACACAGAGTAGATTTTAAAAGCAAGACCCCAATTTACTAACTGCAGAACAGTTCCTTTCTCCTCAAAATAATCATTCATAATTCCTTCTCTCACTGACTAAAGATCATAGGAGAAACCAAGCCTACCAAGGAAGCCTAGAACAAATCTTTACAAGCAATATCATTCCAGAGTTATCTTCAATTGCATATTTTACCTTCATCAAGATTCAGTGTCAAAATTAAAAGTTAAAATACTTGAGAGGAGAACAATTTTGGCAGATGGCTAGTTTGAGAGACTGCTACATTCTCCTTTAGAGCCTAGACGTTGTAGGTCAATATACTTAGCTTTAAAAAACTATTCATATATATATATACACAAACACACGACCAAGCACAAACAATAACAAAAACAAAAATTTCACAACTGTTCAACTGTCCTCACTTCCCTTTGAACTTGGAAACCATTGTATTCTCCCCAATAAGATGTGAGCAGAAGAATTGGGGTGGAATTTATCAAGAAACCTTTTAAAAGAGAACCAGCTAGCACCTGTGCTTTCTCCTTCTATCTGTCTGAAATGCTGACAGGATGACTGGAGGTGTAACAGAAATGAGGGAACGGTTCAGAAAATCCAGGGGTCTTCAGCCAGGATACAGTTGAGCCCCTGTGCCAGCCTTGAATCACCTACCTTTCAATTTCTTCTTATCACAAAATGAATGAATAAATAAGTGAAATAATTAATATATAAGTAAGGAAATAAATGAATTTCAATTTTTATTAAACTCAATATTTGGATTTCTGTTATATAAGGCCATACCCAATTTTGTCCGTAGACAAAAGTGGACCCTAACAGTAAATGAGTCTTTCCCCCATGCACAGACCCACCATCTGTGCAAAAACACAACACAAAGTAAGCCCTGTCATCTGTGAGCAATTCTCAAAGACATTCACACATGTGGTTTCCCATTACAGAAGAAATACCTTTTAAAAATGCCTTCTATTCTTAAAAACACACATACACAAAACTATCTCTATAATGGCTATTTGGATTAAAGCATAGCAATTTATATTTGTTTCTATTGATTTTAAATAGAATAAGGTAGAGAAATGGTAAAAAAAAAAAAAAAAAGGAAAAGAAAAAGTCCTTTTTATCACATTGAAGTGAAATGAAGAGAGTTTATTTGAGAAAGTCAGTCCAGGAGCTGGATTCACATCCGATGTTTGATAAGAACAAAGGCTGGCTGGACCTTTGGCAGTGGAGACTTTGTTGGGGGTCCCAGCCATCCCTCTGAACTCTGCCATCTCTCAGTTCAGCCCTTGTTCAATGTGCTAATCCAGAACCCATCTTTTAATCAGAGGTACACCTCACTTCCTTAAGAGACAGAAAAACTTCAAAGGATGCCTTAATTTTATCATGGTATGGTAAGCCGTTAATATTTTCCTATCTCTTTTGAAATCTCACTTTAGTAACAAATAGCTCTTACCCTCAAAGTTTTGAAATAATACTAAACTTTATCATGGATAAATCATAGAACACTATGAGAAATGACAACAGATTGAGTCTCTTGTCATCATTTCAATTAAAATGATCTTACAAAAGACCTATTTTGCATATACAATAGATGTGAGACATAGCTCAAGATGCATCAAATTATAAAACTAGAAGTTTCTGCTGGGGGATATTTGATGATGAAGACTGAGAACACAAATACAATGAAGTGGAAAACACTGTTCATCATTATTGATTGTCACCTTCATGGAATTGCAGCAGGTATTTTTGTTTTGCCTCTATACCTAGTGCAATATGCTAACTTTCTAATTAAAATAAATGGAGTCAGAAATGTGAGAGGTAGAGGAGGACTTGCTTGAGGGGTTAAGGTAAACAGAATAATGTCCCTTCCCAAAGATGTCTACATCTTAATTCCTGCAGCCCATGAATACCTTACTTTACATGGCAAAAGAGTCTCTGCAGATGTGATTATATTAAGGACATTGACATGAGACGATTATCCAGGTGGGCCCAATGGAATCCCATGGGTCCCTATAAGAAAAAGGAGGAGGTCATCAGCACTGAAGATGCCTTGCTACTGACTTTGAACATGGAGAAAGGAATTCATCCATTCAATGAGCCAAAGAATGCAGGTAACCTCTAGAAGCTGGGAAAATCAAGGAAACAGATTGTCCCCCGGGGCCTTCAGAAGAAGTGGAGCCTGTTGACACCTTGATTTTAGCCCAGTAAAATGTACTGTGGCCTTCTGACCTCCAGAATCGTAAAGTAATACACTTGTGTTGTTTTATGATATTGTTTTGGGAGAAATTTGTTACAACAATAGGAAACTTTTCAGTAATATAGGGTTTATGTTTGGTTTGAATTTTGAGTTCATTGGAAAGATCAGGGAGGTTATGTATTCCCATTTAAGGAAACACTAAATACGAAGTGAACAAACAATAAAGCATGAAGGCTGGAAGGAGAATGATGAGGTGACCTGGATGAAATGAAGATACATGTGAGAAAGAGATGCCTATGTGCAGGAGGGGAGCTTAGGTGATACAGGTGCCCATATCCCCAAATAAATTTATCTGCCTTTTTAAGGAATTTGAACAATAAGGAATCACGGGGAATGACTTAATTGGATTTGCATTTGGGAAGATTTAAAAAATTGCCCTCACAAGAAGCAGAGTAGGATTGAAAAGCAACGATACCAGTTCAAAACCAAGGAATGTAATACCTAATGGGAAGAGTATATAATGTGGGCAATCTGTTCAGGAGCACCTTGATGGAAAAAGGTGATGGTTAAGCACCAAAGGATAACTTCTAGTTCTGATTTGCATCTATAGCAACTGAGAAGACCCAGGAGGATCAGAGGAACAACTATGGTCCAAGGGGGTCCCACCTCACTCCCCTCTTCCAAAGAGGACCCACAGTAAAATATTCCATAAACTGGAGACTTCACTTTGCAAAATCGGCCCTAAAAGTACCATTAACTACTATGGTTCTGGAAAACTGTACTATTTTTGTGATTAGAATTCATGAACGTCTGCAGGCAAAATTTTAATTTTCTATTTATCTTAAACTTTTAACTTTTTGACTTGCATAGGAGGTTAATTCTCTCCATTTTTACACTAATATGTATAAATAAGGGGGGAGAGATAAATTAGGAGCTTGGGATGAACACAAACACACTACTATATATAAAATAGATAACCAACAAGGGCCTACTGTATAGCACAGGGAACTCTACTCAATATTTTGTGATAACCTATAAGGGAAAAGAATCTGAAAATATAGGTATATATATATATATATATATATATATATATATCACTTTGCTGTACACCTGAAACTAACACAGCATTGTAAATCAACTATACTTCAATTTTTAAAAAGGCAAAATAAATAAACAGCTAAAATATAGGGCCTTCTCAAATAACGTGAGGTCAATTATAAAGAAAAAAATAAATAAGCAAGACATCATTTTGACAAGTTTTTAAGTGATGATTAGACAACACCCACTACTACCCCAAACCTCTCCAGGAAAGCTTTCTGTTCTAGGCATGCCCCTATGCATAATAACCGGAAGTCATTTATTCTCACCATATAAGAGAGTTTGAATCTTCAACCAATTCCCTTTTGTTGAAGAAATTCACAAGAACACGAAACACTAACACATGCCTTTTAGTTATACTTTGTTAAAAAAAAAAGGAATTTCCAAATATCGTACCCACCTTTTGTTTTTCTTCACCTGAAACCCCAATCCTTATTTTCAGCCTTTTGCTGATTTCCCAAAATGTTCTGGCATTAGAGTAAACACATGTTCAAGTCTCCTCTCAGGACGCAGCCCATGTGTCAACGTACTTGTGACAATCTGGGTGAATCCTTTACCAGCATTTTGAAAATTACTTATCAAATGTAACATATTAGCTAAATATTCCAACTTTCTCTCTTGACTATTTAACTCATTAACCTTTCTTTTCACTCTCAATGGAAGTGAAGAGAAGCAATTTATTAGTTCTGACATGCCTATCAGACTTATAAAGAAGGTATCAGTGGAAATAGTGTTTAATATATCTGAAAAAATACATATTTTTCTACTACAGATCTCTGTGAACCATTAATAAAGTTAATCCTCTCAGCATATGTTATTTACTGAAAGAAGTCACCATTTTGCATAGGCATAATGCCAGAGCTATAATAAAATGAATTAAGACTTATTATGATGATTTTAACCTCATGATAAAATAATTAGGCAGAACAGAAAATTGAAATTGAAAACATGTGGAGACCATCTTTCTGGTCTCTGGATTAATTTCAAATGTTCTAGGAGTATTAATCAGCTGGTTGCCCTACTTGCTATACTCCTATTAGACTCCTATTAGATGTGTTAAGATAAACAAACACATTCCCCCAGGCAGCAGGACCAGGCTTGGTTCAGTCCTCCACTTAGAGGATACCTAGACCTGAAAAGAGCAGAGATGTGCTTGGATTTGACATAGAAGAGCTTTCTGTGTGGTTTTCATGTATGGGAACAGCTGGAGTAGGCACTGAATTAAGTCTGTGTATGATGTGGTTACATAGATGATAGATCGATTGATAGATGAATGATATGTGATAGAGATAGATAACAGATAGATGATAGAGATAGATAAATGATAAGTGATAAATGATAGATAGATAGATAATAGATAAATAGATAGATGAAAAATGACAAAGATAGATAAACAGATTGATGGATGATAAATGACAGATGATAGATAGATAATAAATGATAGATGATAGAGATAGACAGATGTTAGATAATAGATAGATAGATAGATAAATAGATAGATAAAGAATCTGCCAAGGCAGAGTCTGTGCTCTGAGTTAATAAGGACAGGAGAACCCAGAAGGAATTTTGGAAGAAAGAATGAGGGAAGGTTGAGGCCACCCACTTCACTGTGAAGAGAGATACAACCTTGAAACTATTATGGCTCTCCTTACTCTCCGGTCTGTATTATAACTCTTTGTCATCTTCTATTTTTCCTTCTCACAAGACGATGATCTCTTAAGATAATATATAAGAAGTTCAGTTTTAAAATCTAACATATCTATATCTGAGGCCTGGCCTCACCTCTTGTCAGGTAAGCAGCTTTCACTAGATGATCCAGTATCTTTAAATTTTAGTTTTCTCACCTGTGAAACAGGAATAATACCCTTCTCAAGGGTCTCTGTGAGGCAAAATTAGAGAACATGTTAAAAAGAGAGATTTGGGCTCAAATCTCCCATTCAGCTTCAGCCTGGGCTTTTGAAGGACTTAATCAGAGGACTGTTTTTTGAGTCAGGGCTGTGCTTGCCTGTGGTCAGGGGTCACACAGACCTCTGTGAGAACACAAAGGCTGCCCGACACCTGACAGGCATCTCCACCTTAGTCACACTGCGAGGCACGCCTTAAGATGTGTTATTAATATCCAGATTCTCTCCTTCAAATAGAGACCTATAAAGAATTTTGAATGAAAAAATATTTTTATGCATTTTATATATTGAAATTCTATTGATCAATAGAACTGTAAATCTGTACTTATTATGATTAGTAAAATGATATAAACATTAATAATATGGTTAAACATTACTTTTATGTGCAAAAGCATTTAAGAACTTTTGGTCCATTTAATTAATAGAGACAGTTAATACAAATCTTAGGACACTTGATAGTAAGTAACTTTAAAAAAAAGAATTATATCCTTTAAGCCAAAAATGGAAAAATTTAAAAATAATGATGCAAAGCAGAATTATAGAAAGCAGATTATACTCGATTCTAAATATGTTAGAATTGCTAGGTGTAATAGCATTCACAATATAAAGCAAAATAAAGCAAAAAGCTTTCAAGAACCCTGTCTAATTTTTTAAAAAATCAATTCAGGCCCTGACTCTTTCAAAGAAAGAAAATACTATTTGGGAATTGTATATATCTCATGAGGATGAAGTGAAAGCAGAATGCATGTTTTGCGATTACAAAACTTCATAAGGAGAAAAAACATTTCCAAAATGATATAACATCTATGATAAATAATCTTTACTGAAATGTAGTACAGGATATAGAGAATATGAAGTAACGGTAAAAGCATTAAAGATAAATTAGGTACTTCCTAATTTAGTTCCTAACTGTTCAGTTCAGAACTGTTCAGTTCCTAGTTCAGTTCCTAACTGAACTTACCAAGTTCAGTTGAAATGAGCATCTTTTTAGTTTCACGAACAAGAGGAACAATCTATTAGCACACTGTTGAGAAATTATCTTCCCCAATAATGTCAAACTGAATCCTTACATTTCTTAATAAAATATTATTTTTGGATACAAATCTATATTTGTTTTTGATTCCATCATAAGCTGATATTTACTTTACTCAGCTGTGGTTAATGATTCATTTTCACACTTATCCATTCATCATTTGCTTTCAAAGCTTATTCAGAACATGTCACAGTTAAGTTTGCCTAGAGAAAGTCCCTAAAGCAAGGATTTCAATGTGAGCAGTGTTTGAGAGGTGATCCCTGAAAACATGGGGAGCAGAGTTGGGGAGTGAGAGCATTTTAGGTTTTATCCCAGAAGCAATCAGAGGCTATTATATAGAGAAGTGGTGAAATTAGATTTCCATTTAAACAAACAACCAAAAATGACTATCTAAGGGAGAATGAATTTGTAGAAATCAACACTCAGTATGAGAACTGTTAACGGGTAGGTATTACTATAATCCGTGCTAGAGGTCATGTACAGGAGCCTGTATACATCTTGCAAGGATGAATTAAAAGCATAATGTGTGCTTTGCTTTTTAAAATATTTTATAATGAGGAGAAAGTTATGAAATTATATCACATCTATGATGCATAATCTTTTATGGAAACATAACACAGAATACAGAGAATATAAAAGAAAAGGTGAAAGGTGGGATTAAGGCTCTAGAGAGCAAGAGAGGTTGACAAGTTAGAGGATTTAGAGGTTGGATGTGGAAGGGACAGGAGCAGAATGATATCCATGCATCTGGCATAAACACCACCTCTGGGGAGGTGGTGACCAGCCCGTTGGTTGTAGATCTATGAGTCGGTTATCAGACAAGACCAGCCCAGAGAAATGACTTCTGAATTAAATACGTGCTTGCTACTTAGGGCATTAAGCTTGGGATATTATTGTAGCTTATTGTGTCAATAAATAATTTATACAGAAATTGATACCTAGAAGGAATAATATCATAAAAAAAACTTAAAATATATGGCATTGGCTTTAGAACCAGGTGGCAGGAAGAAGCTGACAGAATGACAAGAAAATTGTTAGCAAAGGCTGTAAAAAATGATTTAAAAAAATGTATTAAGGCTGGAAAAGAGGAGACTCAGGCTACATAGTAGCAGAAAAATACTGTGTTCACTTGGAAATTGAAAATGAAGGACCTAGTGAACTTTTGGATTTGGTTAAGAAGACCTTCAGTTAGAATATTGAATGTGTCAGCAAGTTGCTTCTAGCTTTGCGTGATAAGATATACAAATAGATGGGCTAAAGAAAGAACTGAGCAATTTGTAAGAAGAATTTAGAGGAAATATCAGAGAGAAAAGCCTTGTCGGGTTAGAAAATAAAACTATTTTTTTATCCCTAGCCTCTCTAGCCAGCAAAACATTCGTCAAATACATCTTGAGGAGGAGATCAAGTAAAGTGAGTGCTTATACAATCTTTTATGATGCTTCTATGCTCTGTGCTGTGATGCGTTCCCATTCACAGAGGGCCTTCTAACCGCTAGAAAAAAAAAGAACTTCTCGAAATCTTAAAGGATTCTAGAAATCCCACAAGAACTTGATATGCCTTAAATAGCTGTAATTAAATCTAGAGAAATGCTTGTCTCTTGAATTGTAGGTATAGTCTTCACCGTTAGAACTGAATGGAATCAGATTCACAGAAAACCTAAAAAGTTCTTAAAGGAGCTATGTGAGCAAAAGTGCTGCAAGACTAAAAATGAAATTATTTGAACATCAAAAAGGCAATAAAGAAGTGGGGAAGTTCCTCGAAGGCCATATTTTCCAGTGGAAATACACCTCACTGTCAGAGCAGGGAATCTGGGGATATTTGTTCAACCGGATTTTGAAATGCTATGGAACAATGTCTCATTTCTTACCTTTTCAAATGAGAATGATTATTAAGTGAACCATACTCCTTTTCCACCCTTGTATGTTTGGGGGATGTGAAACAGATATCTTGTCCTTTTGGTCCTTAAATCTCTGAATCGAGAGGAGCCACATCAGGACCTGACGTAGAACCCAAGGTACTGAATTTTGATCCTCAGGCTGTAATTGGATATCACTTTGAGGATATGTAAGGAGGTGAAGAAATGTTGCAGGTGGAAGGAATATGAATGGCTATGGCAGAAGATAGAGACTATTGCATATTGGTGATAAAATGCCCACATTTCTTCACCCTGCCCTCTCTTCAGGCCCTCTGCAATGCAATTTTGCAGTAACTCCCACCAAAAGCCATGTGAATCTGGGATGGCCTTGTAACTTCCATCGATCTACATGTCTAACTTTATGTAAGTGCTACACCATCTTGATTGCTGTCGCTATGTAGTAAGTTTTGAAATCGGGAGGATGAGTCTACCCATTTTGTTCTTTTTCAAGATTGTTTTAAATATCCAGTATTGAGTTAAAAATGGAATCAGAACCTAGTCAAAAGTATGTCCTTAGCATTGGACAAAAGTAGTGTTTGGTACTTTCCCTGTAAATAGGAAAGTACTCAGCACAGGACCAGTTAGATAACATGTGTATAATAAATGTGCATTCCCATTTAAGTATACTTTCTTTTCACACACAAGATAATATTCTATTGCCTAAGATAGACTTTGGCAGCTCTTAGACATTTTCTGTGTACAGATTCCAGATAGCAGGATTTTCTATCTTCCAATGCGATCTAGAGACATCCCCTCTAATGAAAGATTTGAGATCACAAAGTTAAAACATGATAGCACGATTTTCTATCTTCCAATGTGGTCTAGAGACATCTCCTCTAATGAAAGAATTGAGATCACAAAGTTAAAATGTGGGAATCTTGTCACAACATGGTGGAGACTTAAATCCTCGGTCTAGATGTGTGGTACCCCACGGGATATCCCAGGGCCAGAGAGCCACAGTGCTGAACGAGCGAGAGATGATCATATCTGACAAGCTGGCTTTCTTTCCTTGTTGATATGGAGCTCCCAAAAGAGCTGTCAGGCATTTTGTGCCCGGTGAACTATAGAGCAGCCTGTACTTCTCTGACTGTGTTTTTCCAGCCTGGGATGTGGGGAAATAAGAGACACATAAACCCCTGGAAACTCTACTGAGTGGCCTGAAACACTGAATTTCATTGTAGACTCATTTCTGAATATTGGTCAGATTTCTTAGATAAAAGCAAGAGCCACTCAAATCAATTAACTCTGTCTGTCAAAGGTTTTTCTTGTTCTTTAGATTCCTCCTGTCACGCCCTCTTGCTGGGTCAATATCCCTTTCCTGAATTTTCTCCTCTTTCTTCGAGGTTTACTTATCCTGAGTACATCTTTCACTGGAATTTGTCATGTTCTTTCTCTAGATCCTTATTACCACAAATCCCCTGGCTCTCTATTTTTCCTTCCCACCCTTGCCATACCCTCATCTAATCATCTTTTTACAAAGCCTTCCAGAAAAGAGATATTTATAATGAAACCTGAGGAAGTTGGTGACAATTTCAGACAATTGTAACACACCAAATACAATTTTAAGTGACTTATTACCTTCCAGGCATCCTGTGAGCTGCTGGAGACCCATCCATGGAAAGGATGGATACCTCCCTTTCCACACGATTAAACAAATGCTTATGGGTGTGTAATAAATGCTACGGAAGAGCATACAGTTCTATTGGGTGAAGCATTTGGCCAGAGATACCTAGAGGAAATTGAGATCTGAAGGACAAATAAGGCGAGGTCAAAGGAAGAAATGTCCCAGCCAAAGAAAATAATGTTCGGAAGCCCGGGAGTGGGAGAGCCTGTTTTAAGATCCTAGAGGAATCCAGTACAGCTGGAGCTTAGGAGAGACAGGAAGATAAAGATGTGTGTAGAGAAAGAGGTGCTTGGAGACCGCCTGTAGAACTTGGCCCCAATGGCTAGGGGAAGATTGATGGTTTAATACAAGGCCGACATAACAGGAGCTGTGTTTGCAAAAGATGAGTCTGTGCATTGGGAATGTATTGGAAGGGGTCAAAATGTGGTATGTGCACTACCATGTGTAAAATAGATAGCCAATGGGAACCTGCTGTATAGCACAGGGAGCTCAGCTCGGTGCTCTGTGATGACCGAGATGGGTGGGATGGAGAAAGACTGGGAGGGAGACCCAAGAGGGAGGGGATATATGTATACATCTAGCTCATTCACTTCTTTGTACAGCAGAAACTAACACAACATTGTAAAGCAATGTTATCCCAACAAAAACAAAACAGAACAAGAAGAGATGGTGTGGTGAGGAGGTTATTTCCTGAGTCTAGAGGAGAAATTGTGGTGATGTATCCGTGTCATGCACGTGAGGATAAAGGAAAAGATGTAGATTGTTTAGCTCCCTCAGAGATAGAAATTGCAAACATAGGAGTTGTCGGAGGAGAAAGTGTCGGGGTTGTGAGAGAAAAACACACGGATTCTAACATGAGAAAGGAGAGATATATAAAATTTAGATATGCCTTGCTGTGGAGATTCCAGAATGCCAGAGGGTATGCTTATTATCAAAGGATGGCGGGGTCATAAACACCTTGGGGTTTGTGAGATGCCACGACAGGAATAATACTTTACAAAGGAAAGCACACACTTTATAACATTCCTAAATATAAAAATCTGTTGAGTTTTAGCTTTAGCTAACTTTGAAATATTTTTATCTGCCACGCCTCATCTTATACTGGACTTCAATAAAACGGATTTTTCATTCGGGTAATAAAACTCAGCCTGCGTTACTTGTAAAATTTGAACATGTATCCTCACAAGGCACAGACCAAGCAAGGAGACGGTGTGAACCAGTGTCCTTGCAGAGAATCAGAAGGTGGGTGACTGAGGCAGCCTCTGAAAAATACATTGATTCCAATTTTTACCTCCATTGGGACCTTGAAAGAGAAGGCAATGGGACCCAGGATGAGACAGATCAGTTCCTTTCTCTGACAGAGTTTGAAAGTCCTGGCCATGGACTCAATAAACCTGTCTCAGTGATGCTTATAAAAAGTTTTCTAAAATTCCAGCCCAAAGCCTTTCCTCTGAGCTTCAGTCTCATCTCTCCAACTGCCTACTTGACACACTTCTACGTCTAAGGGGAGAGCTTAACTTAACATGCTCCTGTCTGAACTCTGGATTTCCTCCCGCAAATTCTGCAGCTTCTCTTTTTGCAATCTCCTTACCTCTCAGTTAATGGTACCACTATAGCCCAGCTTCTCAAGCCAGAAAAACAGGAGTCGTATGTGGAGTCTTCCTCCCCTTCCACATCTAATCTTCCTCTTCTTTTCTTTTTTTTTTTCTTTTTCAGTTTCCATATATAAGGGAGACCATGTGATATTTGTCTTTCTCTGACTTATTTCACTTACTCTCAAGGTCCATCTGTATTGTCACAAATTACAAGATTTCATTCTTTTTATGGCTGGGTAATATTCCATTATATATATATATATATATATATATATATATATATATATATACACACTATATCTTTAGCCATTCATCTGTTGATGGATACTTAGGTTGTTTCCATGTCTTGGCTATTGTAAATAAAGCTGCAATGAACATATGAATGCATATATCTTTTTGAATTAGTGTTTTCATTTCCTTTGGATAAACATCCAGAAGTAGAATTGCTAGACCATATGGTAGTTCTGTTTTTACTTTTTTGAGGAGCCTCCATACTGTTTTCCACAGTGGCTGCACCAATTTACTTTCCCACCATCAGTGCACAAGGGTTTCCTTTTCTCCACATCCTCACCAGTACTTGTTATTTGTAGTCTTTTTGATAATAGCCATTCTAAAAGGTGTGAGGTGATGTCTCATTGTGGTTTTGATTTGCATTTTTTGATGATTCATGATGTTGAACATCTTTCATGTACCTTTGACAATCTCTACATCTTCTTTGTAAAAATGCCTGTTCAGATCTTCTTCCATTTTTTAAATTGAATTGTTTGGGGGTTTTTTTGCTATTGAGTTATGCAAGTTCTTCATAAATTTTGGATATTAACCCCTTATCAGATATATAATTTATAATAATTTTTTCTCATTCAGTGGCTTGCCTTTTCATTTTGTTGATGGTTTTATTTGCTGTGCAGAAGCTTTTTAGTTTGATATAGTCCCACTTGTTTATTTTCTTTTGTTGCTTTTGCTTTGAATGTCAGATTTTAAAAATCATTGCTAAGCTCTATGTCAAGGGGCTTACTGCCTACGTTTTCTTCCAGGGGTTTTATGGCTTCAGGTCTTACATCTGAGTCTTTAATTCATTTTGAATTAACTTTTTTGTATGGTGTAGGATAGTGGTTCAGTTTTATTCTTTTGAATGTGGCTGTTCAATTTCCCAATACAATTTATTAAACAGACTGTCATTTCCCCACTGTATAGTCTTGGCTCCTTTGTGGTAAGTTAATTGACATATATGCTTGGGTTATTTCTGGGTTCCCTATTCTATTCCATTAGTTTGTGTGTCCATTTTCATACCAACACCATACTGTTTTGATTCCTGTAGCTTTGTAGTATAGTCTAAAATTACGGCGTTTGATACCTCTAACATCGTTTTTCCTTTTCTCAAGATTGTTTTGGCTATTCAGGGACTTTTGCAGTTCCATACAGATTTTAGGATTGTTTGTTCTGTTTCTGTGAAAAGTACCATTGGAACCCTGATACGTATTTCATTGAATCTGTAGACTGCTTTGCATAGTGTGGACATTTTAACGATATTATTTCTTCCAATCCATGAGCATGGAATATTTTTAAATTTATTTGTGTATTATTCAATGTCTTTCATTAATGTCTACGGTTTTCAATATATGGGTTTTTCTACCACCTTGGTCAAATTAATTCCTAGGTATCTTATTCTTTTGATGCAATCATGAATGAATTTGTTCTCTTCATTTTTCTTTCCTTTATTTTTCATTTTTTCTTTCTAATAGTCCATTACTAGTATTAAAAAAATGCAACAGATTTTTGTGTTTTGATTTTCTATCCTGTAACTTTACTGAATTCATTTATTAGTTTTAACAGTTTTTTGATAGAGTCTTTGGGGTTTTCTATATGTAGTAGCTTCTGCAAATAATGACAGTTTTACTTCTTTCTTTCCACTTTGGATGATTTTATTTCTTTTTCTTGCTTAATTGCTGTAGCTAAGACTTCCAAAACTATGTTGAAGAAAAGTGGTGAGTGGACATTCTTGTCTTGTTCCTGATCTTAGAGGAAAAACTCAGTGAGTATGATACTAGCTGTGGGTTTGTTATATATGGTCTTTATTATGTAGACATACATTCCCTCTACACCCCGTTTGTTGAAAGTTTGTATCATTAATGGGTGTGGAATTTTGTTAGATACTTTTTCTGCATCTATTGTGATGATCATATATATTTTATTCTTCACTTTGTTAATGTAGTGTATCACATTGATTGATTTGTGGAGGTTGAACTATCCTTGCATCCCTGGAATAAATCCCAGTTAATCATGATATATGATCCTTTTAATGTATTGCTGAATTTGTCTTGCTAACATTTTTTTGAGAATTTTTACATCTGTGTTCATCAGGGATATTAGCCTATAATTTTCTTTTTATGATATCTTCATCTGGTTTTGGTATCAGGGTAATGCTAACCATGTAAAATGTGTTTGGAAGAGTTCCCCCTTCTTCTATTTTTTGGAAGAATTTGAGAAGGATTTGGTATTAATTTTTTTGAATTTTTGGTAGAATCCATCAGTGAAGCCATTTGGTCCTGGACTTTTGTTTGTTGGGAGGTTTTTGATCTCATGTTTTGATTCTCTGGAAGAAGACACAAAATTTAAGGGCAGCTCCATGTTATTTTATGAGGAATGAGGAAGACGAGAAAGGTTGGAAAATAATGGTACCAACACATTTATTGTAACAATCAAAGGGAGAGGTTTAGTTTTCCCAACTGCAGTGAAACTAGGATATGGCCCTTTGCTGTGCGTTTGTGCTGCCTCTTTTTCTTTTGTGATAGAAAAATAACTGTATGGGGAGATTCATATGTTCATGGGCTCCCCTTGGCTTGTTCTGATGAAACCCTACTGTTTGATCCAACAAGGGTAAGTGGCCAATAGTGCATGCATTCCTGCCTTTTCCGTGTTTCCTCTCAGTTCTTAGAAACAGACTGAGAAGTTATCTTTTTGTTCCCCAAATGCCTCATTCTTGTTTTCCTGCTGTCTGTTATGTATATGAGTCATTTTCCAAATGTTGAAAAGAAAAGAATATTGTGTCAGATCTCCTTGTAGCATCTTGAAATTCCTTGGGGATTCTTAAGCCTCTCATGGAAATGGCCCTAGACCAGGAGCCTTGATATTAGCTTTCTAGTTCACTTTGTCATTCTCTCACTGCATGAATTTGGACAACGCAATGTGTGTCTCTGGACTTCAAATTACAGGCCTATATGCAATGAGAACATTGGATTAGATTACCTCTAATCATGTTTTCATGATTCATTTTGTATGAGTGAGGACACCTTTTTAATTTAGATATGCTCGGGGATTATAAAGGTAGCAACACAGTGGTTATCACTCCAGAGCTGTTCACAGAAAGAAATTGAGAGGAACAGAGAGAAGGGAAAAAGGAGAAATAGGGAAGACACTGGACTTTAGACCACATGACTCATTTTAGTATCTCAACTGTATTTTGGAAAATTAAGAAACTTTATTTAGGATGCTGTATCAATCAGCTTAAGCTAGATTATGCTGCAGTAATAAGCATCCCCCAAAGTATCAGTGGCATACAACAACAACAACAAAACTTGTTTTAAATTTAAATTACATCTCCAGCATGGAGATGTAAACCTCTGTTAATGCAGGCCTTTCCATCATTGCTTTTGAAAATAAAAATATTTCCAATAATCCAGTAAATGTATTTAACAAGTTTATTTACCAAGCACTTTTGCTTGTGACATTTTGGTAAGTTCCACGAGGGTAGAAATCTCTTCCTGTCTTGGTCATTGTGATGAGATGTATCTTGGTAACTAATTATTGGCTGACTGAAGAATAGAATGATGTTAATTTATCCTGGCAGAAATGGGGATATATTCTGAGTCTTGTGAAGGAATGGGAATATATTCAACCAGTTGTATTAGTTTGGTAGGGCTGTTTAACAAAGTACACAGACTGGTGGCTTAAACAACAGAAATTTATTTTCTCTCAATTCTGGAGGCTAAACATCCAAGATCAAGGTGTTGGCAGGGTTGGTTTCTTCTGATTCTTTCTCACTAGCTTGTGCACGGCCGCCTTCTCCCTCTGTCTTCACGTGGTCTTTCTTCTGTGTGTGCCTGTGTCCTCATCTTCTCTTCTTATAAGGACACAAGGGACTTCCCTGGCAGTCCAGTGGTTAAGATTTTGCCTTCCAATGCAGGGGTTGTGGGTTCGATCCCAGGTTGGGGAGCTAAGATCCCACATGCCTCACGGTCAAAAAACCAAAACAAGGCAGAAGCAATAGTGTAACAAATTCAATAAAGAATTAAAAAAAAAAAAAAAGAAAGGACACCAGTTATATTGGAGTAGGGCCCACCCTACAAAAACCTCATTGTAAATATACTCACCTCTTAAAAGGCTCTATATCCAAACACAGTCACATTTTGAGGTATTGGGGGATGAGGACTTCAGCATATGAATTTGGGGATCACTATTCAGCCCATAATACCAGTCTCCCATGTTAGGGTCACACATAGAACCAGATCTCTTTAGTTTCTCTTCATTTCTCTTCCATCAGAATGTGCTTTATCCTTGTAGCAGGGGGACTGGGTGGGCAAATATTCAGCAAAACAAGGCATGGGGATAAAGATGAAAAAATCTAAGTCAAAATAAAGAAATAGAGGAGGAAAAAATAATAGAAAACTTATAAACAAAGTAATAGAAGAAAGGAGAAAGGAAGAAAAGACTGCCTAGAAAAGTAATTTACCCTGTGTCTCGAGTGTTTTTTTTAAGGCTAACTCCATGCAACATAAAAGAGAAGGCTATTACAATCAGCAATCTAAGAATGAGGGGAAAAGCTAACTCTGGCCGTAACCTTTTCACCATCTTTCTCTGTGATTCTTTCAAGACCTCACTTGTTACTTTTGAATCACATTTAAATCATTTTTTTCATTATGTGGATCTTAGTCTGAAAGCACTGATGAACATTTTTTTTTAATTTATATACAGCAAACCATCAAGAAGCAAACAAAACCAAAGGTAATTAGCAGGGTTTTTATTAACTGCCCTAGAACTGGCTCTATTTGTGTCGGCCAGCAGCCTGTCCTAACAACCACAACTGCAGTGTCCAAATCATACAGCTGGAAGCTTCAGACCTTGAAGGCATGTTCTACATGCTGCCTCTGCATTAATCCATGAACTTAATAAGCATCTGTCTCCCTGGTGGTGCCTCCGTGTCTAACTGAACTACTTATACCCTGTAAATTTGCAGTCTGTTTGACTCCTAGAAAACAAAGCAGTCAGGCTTGCCTGATCTCATCAGTTTAATCTTAGAACATCGAAGCTACTCAACAACTCATGTATCTTTATGTAAAAAAAAAAAAAATCAAAAAAGGAAAGAAAATTGGCACAGCAAGAGCTGTTATTAGAGACATGTGGTCCAGGTTGGAATCAGAAATCATTCTTTCGTCTTTCTGGAGGAACATGAAAATATGAATATAACATATTAAAAACGAATGTGGCTAATGAATCACTATGTGCTGTAATCACCACGGTCATCTATAGGATGTCATCGTCGGGGTCTTCAGTATCGGTCAGAAAACACATTTTCTAGGGAAAATGGTTAATCACGAGAGTCATGAATCTGTCAGTGTATGTAAGTGTGTTTAATATATTAATTATGCTTGTATCTGAAAGTTTCTTAGCTCTGCTAATTTAAGTCTCAGATGTCAGGAAACAATATATATTGATACTAACCAGGGGGGCTTGATCCCAGAGGTGTTTGGGGACAAAATTGGATCTTTTCATGAGCTGCATCCTTAGCGGCTTGCACCTTCTTGGCACCAGGCAGATGGGCACTGTTGTCATATAATGTCACACAAAAGTGGGAAGAACCGTTCATTATAAAGAACACCTTATCAGCAGGTCTTCTTCCTGTTTTACCATTTGGACAGAACCTCACAAAACCCTTCCCTGTTTTATTCTTGGTGCAGGGAGATAGAAAGGATATCCAGCATTTATCAAATACTCACTCTGTTCCAACCGCTCCCAATCACACGAAATACATAGCCACACTGTGAGTTGAGAATTCACATCATCCCCATTTAAAACCAGAAAAAAAGGAGGTTAAGTAACTTTCCAAAGGGGCCATCCTCAGTGAGTAGGACATCCTGGACTTGAACTCAGGCATTTAACACCAGAGCATTGAGACTAATCATTATGCCATATAGCAATTGGGGGCATGAACTTCTGGCTAATGAGGACCTTGGTCTCAGAGAGGAAATGCTGAAATGTCCTGCTTGTCCCACTTTGCACACACAGTAAGCCACGTGTGAAGGGGTCTGAGTAGGACAGAGGCCAACTTCTTTCAAAGAAAAATTAACAAGAAGACTTGCTCCATGTGGGGAACTTCCTCTGTGAATGCTCCAAGCACTTTCTAAACATCAACCAAGAGTAAGGGGTGGGGGCCAGGGGTTGAATGCAATACAAGCCCTGCCTCTCTCTACCTGTGGGACACTGAGCAATTCTTTTAACCTCTCTGGGCTTCAGTTTCTTCACATTTTATTGACGATAACAATAGTATTTATTTATCACAATATTTATCTCCTACATTTGAAGAAGTCATAAGACTTTCTCATTTCATCTTCTCAAAAATAGGACAAATAATATTAAGAGGCACACCTTGTTAAATCCATTTGACAGGTGAGAAAAGTAGGAAGTAACAAAGTTTAAAGTAAATTTAGTAATTTCTGAAGGCCATGCTTTTTCTCCTAAACCACGTAGCCTATCATAAGGCACTTTTTCTAAATTTCTGAAAACTTCAATGGATTGTTAGGTGATAACAAGTTCTCTCTCAATGGGGAGGTTTATATGTGGGCTGAAGACCATCAAGCAAGGAAGTAGCATTTTGTTGAAAAAGGAGATTTGCAATAGTCTCTTCTGAACCTGAGATTCTTGACTACATGATCACCTAAGATCTGGCCATCCAAGGCTCTGACTTTCTGGAAGATTTCTGTTTCATGTAACCAGTGGTTATAGTGTCTCTCTGTAGTTGGTGAACTTAGTTAACTTAGTTATTTTGTGCTTCTAACTACACTAAATTATTGAGTCCAAAATAATATGTTTATTACACTGTGAACCAGTGAGTTTTGTGTTCTAAGACCCTGGATTAAGTCCTTAAACTCATCAAGATTCCCTGAAATACAAGTATGGATGAATTCACTCAATCCACCTCAAATTCTGAAAAACAGATGAAGATATATGCGCTACTAAAGGCAACTTGCTAGCCTTCCTGTATCTTTTTCCAAAGGCTACTATTAATCCTTGGGTAGAACAACTCACTGCCAAAAGAGCTACATTTCATGGGAAGTCCTTTCAGTTGCATCAGTCTGAATGTGGGATCTACTTTCCTAAAATCTGAAATAGATCTTCAACTTTCTGAATTTATCCTTAAGCTACACCTGCCCTGATAAGTGAGTTTATTTTTAAACTGAACTTGTGACTAAATAAATAAATAAATTAATATAATATCCATGTTGAAACACATCTTTTGATATAATTTACCATTCTAATACCAATCTGTTGCCTTTTGCAGGCATTATGAACATGTCAGACTGAAGGTTAATTTAAGAAGAAACCAGAATTCTCTTTGAAGTGTTTTACTGAAACTGTGTATTCTGCTTCCATTCATTGTGTAGAGTTTATGTATTTTGTTTTTGAAGAGTCAGGCCTCTCATGAGAGCTTTCTTTTCTTCAATTTGAATTTATTTGTGTGCTTTGTCCTTGTTATTTTTATGCTCAAAGGACATGCTCAGTTATCATTTTAAATAAACAAGAAAAGATCAACTCGAATGAATTAGAACAAAGAAAAGATATGCACACACACAGCACTTAGTCACTTGCCAAGATATCGTAGCATCAACTTGGCTCTGATTTTTAAAAGAGATGAGAGTAAGATCCTTACCAAAAAAAAAGGGAAGTAGTTTCGTTAGATAAATCCTCATTGACATTTTCTAGTAAACAGGAATTGTAGTGACCCATGATATCAGACATAACATCCAACAGCATGTGTATTTCAACTTCCTCTTCCATTCACAATGGAGTACCACAATTGGACACAAGCACCCATTCACTTTTGCCACAGAAAATAATCTTAAAACTGAATAATATATGCTAGACAACACTTTAAGGTACCAGACAACAGAAGGCAGATGGTATGATCCTTGAGAGCAGGAAACACAAAAAATAAACCCCAGGACTTTCCATACTCCAGCGTGAAGAGGTAGAAACCAAGTGGAGAACAGTGGTCCATTCTGCTGACAGAGGCTGGGCTCAAAGCAGGGCTGATGAGCCAGGTGGAATTCATGGGCCTAGATATCAGAAAGCAGGGAACTTGTCTGAGAGCTGGTTTGTACACACACAAGGCAGGACTACACAGTGTAGGGGTGGTGAGAGAGGCAGAGAGCTACATAGAGATATCAGATGTTGTGCAAGTATCCACTAAGCTCCTACTGTATGCATCAGGGCACCACGGTAAGCATGAGTGTGGTTTTAAATACAATATATAAAATTTATAAATATATTTATTTAATTAATAAAACATTAATACACATGCAGCACTATTTACAATAGCCAAGACATGGAAGGAAACCGAGTGCCCATCAAGATGATTGGCTTAAGAAGATGTGGCATGTATATATATATATATATATATGGATATAGATATAGATATGGATATAGATACAATGGAATATTACTTAAGTCATTAAAAAAGAATGAAATATTGCAATTTGCAGCAACATGGATGGACCTAGAGAATATAATGCTTAGTGAAATCTGAAAAATGAAACAAATGAGTGTATGTAAAAAACAGGCTCACAGATATAGAGAAGAAATTTATGGTTGCCAAAGGGGAGAAAGAGAGGGGGAGGGACAAATTAGGAGTATGGGATTAACAGATACAAACTACTATGCATAAAATAGAAAAGCAACAAGAATTTACTGTATAGCACAGGGAATTATACCCACTATCTTATAATAATCTACAATGGAATATAATCTACAAAAAAACCCCAAATCACTATGCTGTACACCTGAAACTCACACAATATTGTAAATCATCTACATTTCAATAAAAAAAAGAATGAGATCAATCAATCAATTTATATAATTTATAAATTTGTAAAATATATATTTATCTATATATTATATATATTATAAAATTTTAACATATCTTCCTGGTATTTGCCTTTTTCTCATCCATTTTTTCACTATCTGCTCACAAAACCCAAAGTCTCTCCAAGACACCTTTTATTTTTTCTTTTCTTGAGCTACATTTCTATATTCCAAATTGAATATGGTTAATCTGAGAGCACTGTTCCAAAACTGGGAATGAATGTAGCTATCAGAAAGGCAGCAGGGCAACAGCCAACAGTCATAAGTGAGTAGATCAAGCATTGTTTGTTTTGTGAATATAACCATACCTGGTTTCAGTATAGTTGTTCTAGACAGTAAGAAAGAAAGCCTTTTTCACCCAGTCTAAAGTTATTAAATGAGAAATATAAGCCTATGTTTTAACAGTATGCCAGCTTTAGGGTAACACAAGCGTGTTGACATTTTGAACTGATTAAAATTCTTACAGCCATCAAAGGGCATTTATTAAGCAGGTAAGTTCAACAGTTTATAGAGTTATTTGGTATATTCTCTTGATGTGTACAAACAGAAAAGGAACACAATGACTAGTGCTTTTCTTTGGAAGAGCTGGAAACATACCTCACATATCACAACAATCACATTATTTCTATAAACATTTTCAAAGCAGATATTTTTACCATTTTACAGATGGAAAAAATAAGATTAATTTTACATTAAGTAATAACATCCAGATTTCTCAGATCTTGTCCAGAATTCACTGGCTTCCAGCAAAGTAGCTGCTTGAATTTAAATTTTCAAAAGAGCTATTTTTTATTGGAGGCTTACATGCATCTGCTGTTGGAGAATTTCAATAAGGCAAAAAGCTCTTTGTGTACAAGCTTCATTCTGGCAAACTATGGATTTTGCCATAAAGTGAGATGAAACATGAAAAAAGTTGGAGTTTATTAATTTTTTATTTAATGCAATGATAAGATTTTGGGTGCAATATATTTCAAGAAAAAAATAATAAAACTAAAACCACATAAAAATCAAATACATTATAAATATTTATTATTAGAAAAAATTAGTCTGTCTACTTCTTATGACACTTCCTTAAGTTTATCAAGCTTTTGTAATTTGGTGTTCTTTACTGAGATTTGCAGATGATAAGGTTTTTAGTATATGCATACATTAAATCACAAAAGATCAGAGTTCAGGTCTTTTGAGTGTGAACTGCCCGTTCTCCTTGCTTGGCCCTGCAATAAAACTTTCTCTGCTCAAAAAACAAAACAAAAAAATCACAAAAAACTTAACTTCCGGAAGCTATTGTATATTACTTTAGGATTCAGCCCTAAAATTTAACCAACAAAAAAAATTTCTGAGGCTGAAGTCTGATAATAACCTAAAATCAGCCAGTGACCCTTTCAGAAACAATCTGCCTGTGGAGAAACTCAGGAACAATTGCTTCCTGGAATTAGTGATATAGGGACTGAAATTAAAGTCATATCTTTCACCATGGAAATCCATGCAGCTGTTGGACCAGCAATCTTGAAGGACCCTGACAATGAAAATGCAGTATCTTAAGGGACAATTCCAGCAATGAGCCCTGAAAACAGAAATTTACATGTTAGGCTAGAAGTTCTCAGCCATGGGGTGAACCTGTAACAGGGGACATTTAGCAATGTCTGGAGACTTTTTGATGTCACAACTTGGAAATTATTAAAAAAAACTATACAACAGGCCCAAAGTGGTGTCATTTATGTCAAGCCCCATGTCAGCAAACCGAGACTTCATTACAGTTTTGGTTCTCCTGGCAATAGAACCTTAAACCTGTCAATCAGGAATCACCTGATCAGCATTAGGGAGCTCATCCACCTGATAAACCTCTGGCAACCCCTAAAGGAAAGGAACCTCGCAATAACCAGCCTCATTTTTTTCCTAGTAGA
The DNA here is from genome assembly GCF_963924675.1 of Phocoena phocoena. Classification (NCBI taxonomy): domain Eukaryota; kingdom Metazoa; phylum Chordata; class Mammalia; order Artiodactyla; family Phocoenidae; genus Phocoena; species Phocoena phocoena. Next base: position 183,377,583 of record NC_089219.1, on the reverse strand, counting down.
ACTTCCTTGTTCTCAGTCCCTTTGGCTTATAAAAGTATTTCATTTTACACAGCAACTTGGAGCTCCTTTCTCTCTACTAGATTGGATGCTACTTGATGCAAATCAATTTTTGCTCAAATAAACTGAAATTCTCTCCGGATGCGCAGGCTCAGCGGCCATGGCTCTGGGCCCCAGCCGCTCCGTGGCATGTGGGATCCTCCCAGACCGGGGCACGAACCCGCATCCCCTGCATCGGCAGGCGGACTCTCAACCACTGCGCCACCAGGGAAGCCCCTGAAATTCTTTTTAATATGACTCAGTTTATCTCTTAACAGAGTGTACCTGGCATCTAGTGGATAGAGGTCAGGGATGCTGCTAAATGTCCTACTACGTGCAGGTAAACTCCCTATAGCAAAGAAGTATCCAGCCCAAAATGTCAATATAGCAGACATTGAGAAATTCTGAATTAAACTAGTTTTAATAGTAATCATAAAGTTTTCTTTAAAGCATTGAGGTAAACCTATTCACATGTAAATAAAGTTGTTTCTTAGAAAGAGGAGATTTCTATGGCTTCTCTGTTGGTGATTGAAAATATTATCAGATACAGTACAGACGTGAGGTATTTTGGAATCTTCCTCGATTGAAATTGTTGACACAAAATCAGTAGACTGCCATATATTTCTTCAGCAAAGATGGGTATGTTTGGGATCTCAGCAGAGAATTGCACTCAGGGTCTGCAAGCATGGTGAGCCACATACAAGTCCCACGTGGCAAGGGAAGGAAAACATTTTACGGAGGAGAAAGGAAGTCAAGAGGGCTGTGTAAACAAAGAGGCCGTGGCTTTTCATTGGCTGAGTCCTTGCAGGAAAGAACAGTATTTCTCCTTCCTATTGGGCTCTGCTATGGTCACAGGGACTGAGCCCTCCCCTTTCTGGTCTCCTGGGGCTTCTGTTTATTCTTTTTTATTTTTTATTTTTTTTACAAAATCAAAGGAGCCTTTGAATAGGAACAATAACATAGTGTATTACACAGCTTAGGACTGTATTTAACTAAATTCACTTAAAATTTCAGAAAAATCAAATGTTTGTGCACTTTAGTATGATTTTTAAATATAAATTGCCTTTTTATGCCCTTGATTTCCCAGCTAATATGATTTCAGGGGCCACAGTCTCATTAGAAAGTGCCAGGAAATTGATGTGTATTAACCAACGCTCAAAATAAAGTATACTCATTGATCAGGTTGGAAATGGTTTCTTGCAAAGTTTGGGCCCTGGGTAGATGCCATCCTGAGCACATTCTTTGATAACGTGCCTGGTGCAACATCCTACTCAATCCACATTTGTGGGTGAAAATGGTGTTGACGATTATGGCTGCTTATAACTTGAAAGCCACACTAAGTTATTAGTCCCAGACCAAATATTGCACATGTCAAGACAAAACCAGGGGACTTAAAAAGGTTGTGAGAGTTTTTGAAAACTGCTCTAAAGTCATGCAGACTGAATGAAAACTGATTCTGATGCTGAGGATAACAGTAATGACATGAGTAGAGATGTGAAATCCATGTAAATGACACACAGCTCAGGAATGCTGATGAGGGGAAAGCAAGATGTACTGATTTCTCTCCCCTGAGCTGAATGGATCCACCCTTGCTTTTCCTTTGAGAAGTTGTTTTTTAAGGACTGAGATAAATTGATAACTTGCTTTTCAATAATACATTTTTTATTCACAGAAAGCTCAAGTTACTCAGTCACTTTGATAAATTACTGTTTTGCTCTTTATACATGGAGTGGGAATAATATTGAGACTTTCCCCAGATAATTCAGGGGTGAAAGTTATTACCTAAATGCATACTATTTATCACAAAACTGAGTCCTATAACTTCCGTGGTGATTTCATTTGGGCTTTGCTAATGGCTTTTCCATTCTTGCTGGGTAGCCAGTAGAGGTGGGCAGGATCCTATAAGACCACCCAAACTGGAATAACCTAGAAGGTTCCAAACACCACAGTAAATGTGCTGGCTTAGAATCCTTCTGTGGGCCCTCTGGCTTGCGTGGACGCATCACCTTTCACTCCTAAGCTTTTACATTCAAGATCAAGTGTTTTAAATACTCTCTTTCTGAAGTGATTTCCAAAGCTCTTTGCAGTTCTAAAGTGCTGTGATTCTCTATAAATAATATTGTCTCTCTTTTTCATAGCAGTTTCTTTCTTCTAGGAGATGCTGCCAGATAAATCACTTTCTAGCATACCATCCGTATCATGATATAAATTCACCTGCATGTCATAAATTCAGGCACAAAAACTTCAGGATAGGAGTTATCAAAGGGATGTGTAAAACCAGGAGAGCACATGATTTTAAATGTTCAAAAAGAGTTAAGATAATGCATGTGTGATGTCTTAGTCTATTTTAGTTTATTTTTTACTGAAGTATAGTTGATTTACAATGTTGTGTAGTTTCAGGTGTACAGCAAAGTGATTCGATTATAATTACAGATACCTATTTTTTTTTGTGATGTCTTTTTAAAATTTTCCTAACGTGAGAGTTGATCTGTGAAAAAACACGTTAAGAAACCATGAAAACTGAAGTTATTTAGAAATATGCTTTCTAATGAACATATGCTCTGTTCTAGGGAAATTTAGACCATTTAGAAACTCCCTGACTGGAGGAGTACATGGTGACTGAATTTCACTGTATCTGTGTTCTTACTCAGCATCTAAAGATATGTTCATGATTTCTTGAGAGTTTAGAGAACTCTTCACCATCAAAGATGGATTTTATTCCAGTACTTGCTTTGGAGAATGGAGGGTATTGGATATACTTCTAAATAACTTGTTTGATTAAAACTATTTCAGTTCAACAAATAAAAAGAAAAAAAGGAAAAGACAAGAGAAGAAAAAAATAAGAAAAAGCCACGTGGAAAAGTGGGGAAAAGAGCAGCAGCCACTCAGAAATATTCATTGACTGCGGAGAAATCTGCAGGGCTCTGCTTTTAATACTCAACATCTGTCTTTAAAAACATATCAATCACATGATCAGTAACAGCTGTTGCATTAGACTTTTAATCAGCCATGATTTTCAAAAGGGAGAAAGAATGCCTTTGGATCAGTTGATGGAAAGTTATAGCTTAGAATGCACCGGCTTGGGACTGGCAACCAATTCGAAATTTAAAGAGACAAAACTACCAAGCACCGTAAACACTATTCGAGTACCAAGTGCTTTGTTATGACCAGCATAAATGCTCCCACAAATATGGAAGCCTGAAGAAAACAATGCAGGTCATGCCATGTGTTTAAAATGATACATTTAATGTGATATGAAGTGTATGAAAATAATTTAACAACAGCTTTTACATTCATAACAAGGCAGAAAAACATAAAAGCGTGATACATTTTAATCACAATAAATACTGAACTGTATTCAGGGAGCCTATTCCTTCATAGGTATGTGCAACTCTAACTCATGCTATTGGAAATTAATAATCCATGTGGGAGTCAGAACTTCAGGATGGCAGCAATTTTACATGTATTGGGGAAGAGGTTACTCCTGTTTTGAATTAACTTCCAGCTTTCTTGGAAACGACTTATCAGGTCTGTGTCATTTACCATTCATGCTAAGATATAATGGCAGCACACTAAAAGTTCTTGCATTGAAGTAGGGCATGTTTTTCCAAATTAAGGGGGGAAATATACTTACTTCCAGCACAGAATATTTCTTAGTTCATCAGCCATTTGCTGCTAGAGGTAGTCACAGAGGAATCAGAGGTGTCCAATGAGATTGAAAGAGAATTAAATTTACATGTGACTCTGGCATAATAACTCTGTTACCCCCCAGGAATATGTAGAATGGGAGTCATATTCATTGAGACTGTGATGGGGATAATGTCTCACTTGTGATGGCTAAAATAAATTGAAACTGAGTTCCTTTTGAAGACATAGATTTCCAATCAGAAGGGTTGGATGGCCAAATGACCTTAAATGACTAATACAATGAAGTTATCTTTCCTCTGATCTACAGTAAGTTCCCTACATACAAACCATCAAGTTGCAAACTTTCAAAGATGCAAACATGCATTTGCATGTCCAATCACGTAAGTTAGTTCACGGGTCTGGCATACACTGTCATGTGCGTGCATCCTCTACAAGTGGTTGTGCTTTTGTGTACTTTACTGCACCGTACTGTATAGAGTACAGGAGTATAGTATCTTTATTCCAAGCCCAGGATGCCCAGAAGCAAGTGTAAAAGCAGTAGTGATGTAGCTGGTACTGCTACCAGCCCCAGTAGGCCAGCTGTTGTACTGGACGACTGTACTTTTCAAGGTACTGTACTGTAAGATTAAGAATGTTTTCTTTATTTTTTGTGTTTGTTTTTATATGTTATTTGTGTGAAAAGTATTATAAACCTATTACAGTACAGTAATTACAAAGCTGATTGTGTTAGTTGGTTACCGAGGCTAATTTTGTTGGAATTGTGAACACGCTGTTGGAACAGAACTCATTCATACGTAGGGGACTTATTGTATTATAAATACAAGGCATAGAATAATTACGGGTGGGACTATTGCACAGTACTTAATTTCTTTGTCATAGTAGGAAATTATTTCTTGTAATGATTCTAAATTATATCCTACAAGATTTATGAGGATAATCGTGATGGCTAACCATCCTATCTTGCTCTAGGGCACAGCAAACATTTATTACCGACACATGTGTCCATATTCCATATTAAAAAATAATGATATACAAATGTATACAAGGACATGGGCTTGCTTTCATAGAGTTCAGTCCTAGAATAAACATATGGCAATTTTGACTGGGATGCAAACAGAGATTAAGATAAAATGAAGACCTCCATCTTGGGGTGATGGGGGTCCTGGGATGAGAAGCTGAGAGAGCTTTCCTGGTGATGGGGTACAAGTGCTGGGCTCAGGGCTGTGTGCCCAGGGCATCCTAAGGAGAGGAAAGTACACACTCGGTAGCATAAGCGTTCACTGTGAGCAGCCAGGTGGCTCCAGGATGAGCTCACATCCACAGAAGGAAAGAAAGAGTCAAGACATGAAACTGAACACCTAAATTGGAGCTGGAAGATGACGACACATCAGTGCCATGCTGTCAGATTTGTATCTCTTTTTTAATGAACATTGAGACTCCATCTGATTAAGTCATCTTCAAACTCTGAGAAGCCATAGGTTTTACCAGCACATCCATCAGACACTGCCACGTGGGTGAAAGAAGGGGACTGAGTACCAGGATCCCAGTTCCCGCTCAGAGTTCAGACAGAGATGAGCCTCATTCATCCACAAAATGTTATTAAGGAAAGGGTTCTCCTGTGTAAGGAAAACTACACTAATTAAAGAAGGAAGAAGTTTACAAATCAATATATTAAGTATTTTGAAATGGGAAAACCAAGATACACAATGTCTTGGTTGGTTGGTTGGTTGGTTGGCTGGTGGGCTGGGTGGGTTTTAAAGCCACTCTGACAGTTGTCTGAAGAATGGGTTTGAAGGAGGCAGACCACTTACCAAGTCAATAAACATAACAGAAGATAAAAATAGGCCAAGAGAAAAAGGAAGAAAAGAGGTAAATTGGGGGCAGGCTACTTAGCACTCAGAGCAAATTGGAAGGGGAAGGGGAGATGGTTTGGAGGAGATGGTGTACTGCAGGGCTACTCAAAGTGTGGTCAGTGGCAGCATCAGCATCACCTGGGGTCACTCCCCACCCCAGACTTCCTCAATCAGAATCAGTGGGATGGAGGAAGTGGGGCGGGTTGGGGGGGGCAAACTTCAGTGTTATAAGAAGTCTGCCGGATGATTGTATTCGTGCCACAGCTGTGGAAGCCCTGGTAGAGCGGATGAGCCAAAATCCCTAGGTTGGTAAGTAGAGTGGGTGGTGATTAAAAATGAGAAAGATAAGTTTGGAGTCCAAAATAATTGTTTCAGTTCTGAATATGCTGTGCTTGATATGAGTAGACAAGAGATATTTAGAAATCCAGGTCTGGAGCCCAAGGCAGGTGTTGGCTGGGTTATTGGTTTATGTAGTACATACTATTCTAACACCATCACCTCCTTCATTTCAATGTCTTAACCTGCAGGCGTTCATTTTTGGCTCATGTAAAGTCCCAAAGAGGTATTTTTATTTTTATTGACGTATAGTTTATTGACAGTATTGTATTAGTTTCAGGTGCACAACAGAGTGATTTGATATTTTTACAGATTATACTCCATATAAAGTTATTGTAAAATAGGTTCTTGATCAATAGGTTGTTGAAGCCTTCTCTCTCTGACAGGTGGCTTCATCAGCCTCAGGCTACAGAAGAGGAAGGACATGGAGGACCATGCGTGGCCGGCTGGGAAGATGTGCTGTCGCCTGCACTCCTGTTCAGATGGGAGAATGCAATCTTTTGGTCACATCTTACTTACAAGGGAGGCAAAGAGATACCAAAGTACATATAAGGGAGTCTAGCTGGGATGCCAGGAAGCAGGTTAGATGAGAAATGGGCCTGTCTTTGCCACTCCTAAAGATAGCAATTTAGAGATCAGAGGTACATGTAGTGCTCTCTTAGACACGGAAGGGGACAGGATTGCTCATGTAACATGTATTTTGCTGATAAGGGTCATACATAACACAGTAAGACATATTGATATGCTGGTCGGCTGATGAGACATACTGCCTAATTATGAAAAATAAGTTCACAACACTTTCAGAAACAAATGTAGACATATATATACAGTGAAATATTCCTCAGCCATAAAAAAGAAGGAAATAATGCCATTTGCAGCAACATGGATGGACCTAGAGATGATCATACTAAGTGAAGAAAGTCAGACAAAGACAAATATCACATGATATCACTTATATGTGGAATCTAAAAAAATATGATACAAATGAACTTATTTACAAAACAGAAACAGACTCACAGACTTAGAAAACAAACTTATGGTTCCCAAAGGGGAAAGAGGGGGAGAGGGATTAATCAGGAGTTTGAGATTAACAGATACACACTATTATATATAACATAGGTAATCAACAAGGACCTAGTGTATAGCACAGGGAGCTCTACTCAGTATTCTGTAATAACCTAAATGGGAAAAGAATCTCAAAAAGAATACATATATGTATATGTATAACAGAATCACTTTGTGTATATCTGAAACTAACACAACACTGTAAAATCAACTGTACTCCAATATAAAATAAAAAATTTTAAAACTAAATTGGAAACTTTTAGAAAATGAATAAAATTTCACCTTTCTGAAAAAAAAAAGAAACAAATGGAGGAAGCTTGGAAAATAAACTAAGTAGTGATATTCAGGTTGAGAGCTTTGTTTTGTATTAAGGAAGACAGCTTGTTTAGCTAGAGATTGGTCATAGTTTCTTGAAATTGAAGGAAGTACATCTAGTCGTCAATATATTCCATTCTTATCCTAAAAAGAGAATATTGTAAAATAAGTACATACTACTTTGAATAGATATATTTCTTTGAGATATGCATTTTCATAATATTATTTATGTTTTGGCTCTCCTACAAGTGCTTATCCTACCTGGTAGCTAGGATGGTAGATGGTTTGAAAGGTGATAGAATAAGGGCTTAGCTGAAAACGGTTTTTATCCAAAGGTACAAGATAAGTGCAAATCAGTCGAATTCATGTGGAAGGCGATTGAGAGTCCCAGTACTGTTCAAATTTGGTAGCTGGAAACCATGATCCATAGAGCACTACGTTGCCTTCAGAAGACATTCTGCTTTGTGGTGAGCAGGTCGCTAAAGGATCTAAAATAATTCCTTTACATGGTATGCAGAGCATTTTGCCTTTCAATTTTCATCTGTCTTTGCAGACTTACTCACTTTTGTCATTGCTGGACCACTGGTTTTTCCCTGGCATTCTCCCACCCGTCTCCCTAGGCCCCGTCAGGATTTCAGTCATAGCGGGAGGCTTCAAGGAACTCAGAGAACTCTGCAGAGAGCACATTTGAAAAGGACAGATCCAGACAGGAAAATAGGCAGAGATGAGACATGCAGGCTGGACTTGGGAAATATGTTTGAAATGTTTCTCAATAACTTTCCCTCATAAGCCAGGTGTCCAGAGTGATTTATTCCATGTACATATTGAATGTGTCTATTTGAATATATTATATTTGTTGTATTTGAAGATCACTTCACTGGAAGCCCTCTCCCCTACAGGGGATAATAATATTACATTCAGATGTGTGTTGTAAGAGATAAAAGACATAACAACTGCCTGAGATACAAGAACTCAACAGAGACCAAATATTACTACTATTGTAGCATTTTTTGTCTCTCAGGACATCACTAGATGAAATCCCCAGAAGAGGGAGGTTGATTGGAGGTTTGCCCTGCCCTCTACCATGGAGACAGGCCACACAGCCAGCTGGGGGTAGGGCTGCTATGGTTATCTTCAGAGGAGGCGGGTGCTGCTGAACTGAGAGGGAACAGTGACAGCTGTTGCAATGTGGAGGGGCCTTTAACCCCTATAAACTTTTGTGAAAGTGGTTTCCTTTGTGACAGCTTGAAATATTACACGGCTTACTTTCCTGTCGCCAGTGGATATCATGAGGTCAATCAGGTTTCCTTAGATGGTGCAGGGCCAGACTTGTGTGTGTCTTCAATACATTACCCAGGCAACCAGAGGGAGGCCACAGCTACTGAGAGGCACAGGGCATCCCAGCGACCTTTGGTCTAGAATGCACTTCCCTCCCTTGCAGAGAAAATTCTAAGCATGTCTCCAATGTTGCCTCTTTCCTGAAGTTAGCCCTGCTCCTTCCCCCATGCCTTCCATGGCAGAAAAAGGGCTTCCTACTCATTCTTCCTACTGGGTTTTACTCCAATTTGCAAACATGAAAATAACCACCTTGAGCTACAGTGGGAGAAAGCATGGCTTCATAGTGTTGTAAATTTAGCGTCACCACATCTTTGTGTCTCTAACTCAAATGGGCATCTGTTCTTCCCAAAAAAGCCAGGGCAGTATATAACCCATTCCAATGAAAGCGTGGGCCATACGAATGTGAGGGGGCAAAAGATACAAAGCAGAGAGGCAGGGCCATGCAAATAGAAAGGCCATTCCAGGGTTGATAATTAACCAGGGGCAGGCCTTTAGAAGATTAAATGGAAGAAGGTAACTCAGTTACATACAATGAGTAAATAAACTGAATGGGCAAGTCTCTGCAGATGGCCACAAGGCTCCTAAAATAAGGAACTGGCATTTCAATCCAGATTCACATGGGTCCAGAAAAGGTTAGGATCTTGCATGTCAAAGAAAAAGAAAACTCTTGATTGGACCAGAAAATGAACAGTCTCTTTAGCCATGAGTGCAAGTGTTTTCTTGTTTGTTTTAGTTTTGTTACTATTGTTTTAGTTCTTCTTCAATGTCTAATAAGGAAAATAAGATTAATAGCTGATGTTTATTGAAAGCTTACAATGTGCCAGATACTGTGCTCGGGGCTTTATATATATATTAACTCATTTAATCCTCACACCATGCATAAAACTAAGTATGTTTATGATCGATATTTTACAGATGATGTGACTGAGACCTGGATAGGTAAGTTACTGGCTGAACGTGACCGAGTGAGGTTGGTGATGAGGGCTAAGCTTGAAACCTGGGCAGCACCATCACAGCCTGTCCTGAGGACTTTCATAGGATCGTCTATAATACCATTTACCATCATTGGTACCTGGGTGGAGGAGATGCTAGGAGCAAGGACCAGAGCCAAAGATACCGCAAAGCAATGGAATCCCTGCTGGGGCAACGTCCCCAAAGGGAGAGAAGTAGATGGCACAAGAGGAGGATGAGTCAACAAGGGACCGGAGGATCTTCTAATGCCTATGGGTGGCGGTGAAATCAGTGCTTCCTACAAGGAGGGCTTTAGGGCCCCTACGTCAGGCGTGCTACCCACAAAGCTAGAGCCCTTTGCCTCCAGGTGCATGGGTGAAAGAGAGGAAGAGTATGGAGAAGACACAACTGCTGTTAATTAAGTTGGCAGGGATGCTCTGCTCACAGGCTATTGGTAAGAATTGTTCACATGACCTTCATTCATATGTGAGGGGGAAAAGAACACATCAAAATTTGGCAAGACCCAACAGTCTTTAACAAACTCACTAGTGGGTTGTCATCCAGCATTTGATTTATTTTCAACCATTTCCTCCAGCCTCAATTCAGCCAAACTGGGCTTCTCTCACTCTCATTTATAACCCCAGGATTCCACTCTACAAAGGAACTTACCACACACAGTTTTCCTTCCCCTTTTTAAGTAGCTAATCCCTCTGTATCCTTCAGTATCCTTTAATCATATCTTCAGAAAAGCCTTCTTGGACATCCTTATCTAGATCAAATCCTGGGTCAAGCTCTCATGGCAACCTTTACTATTTTTTGTTGCAGTGTTGATTTTTTATTTTGTGATTGACCACTTTTCCTTTTCTGCCCTCCCTCATAGACTGCCATTTGAATAGAGGCTCTCTTTTGGTTCATTGCTTTATGTCCCAAGATTTACAATAGCAGATACTCAGTAGATGCTAGCTGACTGGCTGGCTGGGTGGGTGGGTGATAAATAAATATCCAGTATTTTTGACAGAAATTCTCTATCACGAGAAGAATTTGGAGACTGGAAAACTACTTGTTGAGAATAGAGGTGCTGTTATTTGAACTCATTGGATTATTCATTTATTCACCCAGTACATATGTATTGAGTGTCTGTTATGTACCGGGGACCATTAGGTACCAGACACCAATCTAAGATTTAGTGATACTTTCCATGAGTTGCTGTAATTGCCTTCATTTAGCTTTGCACACTCCACCTTCTGCCTGAGCACTCCTTCACTCTACCTTTTATCTTACTAATTCCTAAACATCCTAAGAGTCCCAGCTTAAATGAGTTTCATCCAGGTCAACTTCTGTGGCCCCCAAAGTCTCTGTTAAAGGCATAGTCACTATTCATCACTTATCACTGAAACATCATGGAGATTCTAGGATGGCCGAAAAGAGATGTAGCAGATGACTTCTGGTTGCCCAATATCCATTCTTCTCCACTTATGCATGGCAGACTTTTACCTGACCCAGAGCTGCCAGGTTAAAGACTGTATTTCCCATTCTTCTTACAGCCAGTTGAGGTATGTGTCTCCCCTCTCATTTAAAGCATTTGAGCAGATAGATATATGATCTTTTCAGGCCTTTTCCTCATATACGATTGTCCGTGAACTTCCCTGCTCTTTCCCCATGAGTTCTCCTTCACATTGGATGGAATATGGCAAACACTGGAACAGACATGTTGGTTCTGTAAGTGTTAAGGATAGCCTGACCAGTCGATAGACTGGTACAGGAAAGAAATAAACATTTTGTTATACTTCAGGGTCTCTTTGTTATAGATGCTTAGCCTGTACCCTAGTAGTGCAACAGAGTTCATACTTGTATAGTTTATATTGTATCCCCAGCTGTTTCACTGGGTCTGGCATATAGTAGGCACTTAATAATTATTTACTGAATAAATGAATGAGTAATTTGGTATTACCAAAAGAAGTGGTATGATGATTCAGGCTGGGGAGTGGCCAATAGCGTGGTGATGTCTGAACCAAGAAATAATGATTAAGTTTGGTTATTTCCTGAAAAGACAGACATATAACCTGGAAATTAAATACATATGTAGAGATACAGATGTATAGATAGATACAGATATATAGATATAACTTATATGTACCTATATGTATAATTTTCCCTAGAGGATATCAGTTGATTATTTAAATGTTGAGAGGTAAGTGGGAATAATTGAAATGTGTAGGTCCAAAGTGGAAGCAAAACACAGGGTTTAGCAAGTTACTGAAGTTTTAATGTTTTGTTAGCTTTTTCTTTTTAATATGTAAACTCGTATTTGAGTAAGCTCAATCTACAGATCTTGAGAGTAAACAATGAGTTTCCTCTCTCCTGTAGATAGTTTGGGTTTCCTTTGCCTTATCTGAGGCTCTTGGCTTCACCCTGATTTCTGTATTTACCTTCTCAGCTTGTCAGCGGGACCTTGGACCTTGTCTTAGACTCCCTAAACTAAGGCCACATTTGGGCATTATCACATGCCATCAAAACAATTCCAATTTCCTTCATTCAGCTTCCTTCCATTTTTATTTAGGTTTAGTTCATTTTTCAATTGTCCTCTCTTACTCACTTATGAGCCCAATAATCTTTTCATGCACATGCAGTCTTATCCAAGATCTGGTTAACTGAGTCGGAAGGACCTCCACAATAACTTACTCTTCAGGTTACTTTTGAACCTCTAAATATAGATTATTCATTCTCATCCTTTTTTTTTTTTCTTTATCTTTAGTGGCGTTATTCTCTCTGATGGTGGTCACTACTATCTCTGTGACGTTCATTCATGTATCATTCAAGCCGTTTATTCGTTGGACAGAAATCTTAACATGATCATTCAGATCTGGGCAGGGGATTGCTGCAGCGTGACGAAAATTAGGGTAAAAATATTCACAGTTCCCTGTAGATGCCAAGCATTAGGAAAATCCTTACTCTTCCTGGAGAGGTCAGGAAAGGAAATCTTCCCTGAAGTGGAATTATTTTACCTGAAGTGAAAGCCATTAGGACTCTTAAGAGCTGGGCTTAGATGTGCCTGAACCTCACCTCCACCCCAAGGTATTGGTAGAAGCCAGTCACAAGGTCAGTGAAGGGCACACACCCTCCACCTCTCGGTGTGAGCAGTGGTATGTGCACGGTGCAGAGGGTGGGTAGTGCCCCATCATCACCAACTATTTACCACAGACCCTAGAAATCCAGAAATTTATCTCCCGGTATTTCAGAAAAATATGTTTGAATATTCATTCTCCTCCATTACCCTCTTTATTAACCATGTTCTTGTGTCGATTGGATCCCATTGTCTACTTTCTATGACTATTTTTTCCTATTACTTAAATTATTTTAAAGTATAGATTTTTTAACTTTTTTCTTTCTTACAATTTTCCTCTCTGTTCCTAATTAGATTGTCAACTTCTTTTCTATTTTGCTTTCTCATGGCTTTATTTCCCTCCTTTACTTACTTTCTGACATCTGCCAATTAAACATCTTAAATGTCATTTTCTTCTTTAAGCCCTACTTTAACTTACTTTAAACAGTAGTTCTAATAAACTTTTCATATATCCTTTTGGGTTATTGGGGAATATCTTGGAACATAGAATCCACCCATTTCTTAGTGGAGATACTTTTCACATCTGTGTTTGTCAGCAACCACTTTCTTTTGCCGTTCCCTTTTTCTCTTTTGGGGGTAATATTTATGTGTACATTCCGTGTAGCTTTCTCTTTGAATATTTGAATGAACCATCAATTTTTTTTTAAAGCGTCAACCATTCTTTTCAATTTATTTGATATAAAGAAAAACATCTGGTTTATGGTATGTATTCAGAATACAGACTATCTGTGAAGCAGGTAGGATGCTGGTACCTAGGAAAGACAGAATGTCTTTTTTCTTTGCTGGAACTGCCATTAGGAGGTTGCTGACAGCTTTTAGTTTGGAGAGGCTGAGAAAGCTCTCAGAATTTCTGGAACCGATTCCTTTTGTTTTTGGAAAATTACCAGCTCTAGATACACATTTAGGCAAAACATTTCTCACCCTCTTCAAGGGCATGGTTCTGGCTGAAGACACCCACTTACATCACTGGACGGAATACTTGGCATCTGGATCGGCAGCATCAGCATTCAGATTTATGGTGACTTCACTGCAGTGGCCAAGGACGATGGGTGGGGACTTGCTTTATATTTATATAACTACAGAGCCAATCCTGAACCATCAATTTTTGGAAGAAAGTTGTGAGAGAGGAGTCAGGGCATCGGGAAATTGACTCTGCTCTTAGTAGAATGTTCTCTAATTCAAGGCTTTATGTCCGTGTAACATATTTAAAGCCAAGTGTTTGTTAAGGTGGGTGTAGCAAGGTGCACCCCGATCGGAGGTCTCCCTGTCTACCATGAGCATTTCATTCATACCCTTTTTGTTTTCCTTATTAACAAAAAGCTTAAATATCTTCTCCCATGTTTAGAAGCCATCTATTTTCTGTTCACTACTGAATAAAACCTGCCCAACTTTTTAATTATTTTTTAATAGAATGTATAAATACGCATATTTGTATGAGTGTGTATTTGCATATTAATTCTACGTTGTTCATATATGTTACATGTATACACTTCAAGCTTGTGACTTGTCTTTTCACTCTTAACATGGTACATTTCAATGAACAGAAGATCTTCCTTTGAAAGTAATGAAATGTATGAATTTTTTCCTACATTTCCTACACCATCCTATAAGGATGGTGCTGTTTGTATCTTGCTAAAAAAATCCCTCTCTTTCCTACGTATGCAAATTATTCTCATATTTGTTTATTTAAACATTTAAGTTTTTTTTCCTTTTGGTTTTAAATCTCTAAACTAAATGGAATTAGTGTGTGTGTGGGGGGGGATATGGGATGGGAATGCAGTTTCATTCTTTTTCGTATCACTAATCAGATGCTTCTGTAGTTTGTCCCCTGTTCTGATTGCCGGGTCCACCTTGAATTACGTTCCCTATATGCTCACAGGTCTGTGCTATTAGTCTATTCCTGGTGTGTCCACACTCTGTTAAGCTGAGTATTTTTATATCTGGTGGTAGAGGTTGTCTTGGTGTCTCTGCTGAGCATTCACCTCCCTTGCTGTGGTCCTTCTCCCCTTTCTCCTCAACTCAGACCTCTCATCTGTCTCCCTTTTCTCTCCCTCCCACCACATCTTCTTTTCCCGTCTCTTTCCTCCCCAAAGTTCTTTCTCCTTATTTCTCCATCTCCCTCTTTCCCCTGCCTCTTTCCTCTTTATTCCCATCTTCTCTTTCCATTAATTCATTCTTGAAATAAAGAACTCATTTGCCTCCCAAAGAAACTTGCCTCTCAAAGAACTGAGGATGGGAGATAAAAACATGAGTGGGATTTAAGTTGAGGGAGAGATTACTTCCAAGAGCAATAACTCCAAAAGGAGGATGTAAACAGGGATCCAGAAATGATTCTTAGAGTAGATAGCATTTGAGTTGAGACTTAATGTGACAGCGACCGTTTACAGTGCTGTCTCTGGGGTCAAGTCCTTCCAAGTAGGCGGAACACACTAAAATCAGTTCCAGGAACATAAAGAGTAGATGGTAGTGAGCATGCAGTGAGTAGAGCAGGTGAGCTCGTGCATAGGGTAAGGTGCAGATCGTGGAGGCGGTGGGTCTCAGGTCAGCAAGGGAGAGTGACCTTTCCTTGTGAGCCATGGGAAAATCACAGAGAGATAATGTTATGATCAGATATTCACTATAAGAAAGTTATTTGACAGCAATGTGTTGGATAAACCAAAGATGAGAGCATTCAGAGTCCAGTCCGGAAGACCCTGAGCTTGTATTAAAATAGTCTAATCAAAAGGTAGGAAGGGCTTATACTAGGGCCTTGGCTGCAGGTATCAAAATAATGGACACCTTCCAGACACTTTGAAAAATGGAATCAATCAGTTTTTATGATCATGGGTCCTGGAAGGGATGAAAGACAACACTGACGCCTTGATCCCAGGACACTGGGCAGTTATCAATTCTGTTTACCAGGACTAGATGGGAGTTTCCAAGAAGTGAATGAAAATGTGTGTCTGGTCCCTCAAAGGAGGAGCTGATGCCATACTTTTTGGTCTGGGAGTTACCTATATAAACAAGATACAAATATCACCATCCACAAAAGAAAAAAATGCATACATTTCTTTATATTAAAAGTAAGAACTTCTGGGACTTCCCTGCTGGTCCAGTGGTTAAGGCGCCACACTTCCACTGCAGGGGGCATGAGTTTGATCCCT
Organism: Phocoena phocoena; assembly: GCF_963924675.1. NCBI lineage: Eukaryota > Metazoa > Chordata > Mammalia > Artiodactyla > Phocoenidae > Phocoena > Phocoena phocoena. Next base: position 183,361,774 of record NC_089219.1, on the reverse strand, counting down.
GGTTGTCGGGGAGCTAAGTTTCCACATGTAAGAACTTCTGTTCATTGAAATATATGTATGATGCTAAGAGTAAAACTATATTGTAGAGGAAGCTAAGGAGAAATTTACTGCATCATTGAATGTAGTCAAAATTGGAGTTATCATCCTACAATTAGGAACAGGCCTGCAGGGCCTTTTGTCCTTGGGGAAACTAGTGTCCTTCTAGATCCAAGGCTCGATGCCAGGGCAGGGCATCGAGGAAAGGGCAGTGGGCTGCCCATGTCTCTAGTCCTGGGTTAACGGGCAACTGGGAGGATCAGTGTGTCTAGTGTCACCTATTACAGAAGTCAATTCACAGGAGGACTAAAAAGAATCACTAAATTTGATAATCCAGAGTTTATCATTAAATATGGAAAGACTAGTGTCAGGCGTCTCTTTGGGCATAAACGTTAGATTTCAAAGGTGAAGATTTCAAAAGATTTGAAAAGTGAATATGGAATGAGGCAATGTAGCATCTGACGTACACGACTCTTGATAATTTGAAGTTGATACAGAGGCAGCTAGGATGGGACGAGCTGGGGGAATGGCAATATAGATCATCGTTTTGAGAACGGGGGGAAACGTGTTTGTAGGTCAGATGATCAGCAGACAAAACGAATTTGAAGCAGAGGCTGGTAAAGTTGAGGAGGGGGTGTGAGGCTGTGGAACCAAGAACACAGGTGGGGCCTCGTGTAACAAAGGAGGGGGGAGAAGGAGACCCAGCGGAGGAAGGAGGCCTGAAGGAGGAAGACACAGATGAACCCCGAGTTTGGGAGAAGCTGGCCAAGGAGACACATGGAATTATCTTTCTCTCAGTGAAACAGAGGAAGAGTCATCTGCAGAAATAGTGAGGGGTGGAGTGGGCTGGACCACTGAGAATCACGGAGGATGGCAAACAATAGTTTGCAAATGTGATGGAGATTTAATCACCCACCTGTGGCAGAACCCACAAGAACCTGCTTATTTCTCTTTTCTTCCTGTCGTTGTTGTTGTCCTGTTATTGCTTTGGTTTTGCATAGTTTCAGATTTACTTTCCTAATAATATTAGCACTGAATAGCTGAGGGAAAGATTTTCGTTTTCGGCCTCACTGCTTATAAAATACATTAATAGGCAAAGATAGAAACCAAAGCCATCTTTTTTTTTTTTTTATGTGAAATTACAGAGTGCATGTTTAAAAAACAAGTTTTTCTTTAACTCCAGACGCAGACCTAAATCTTAAGGGGTATAAAAAAAGGTTTCACATGGGAAGCTGGATTTTTAAGCTAATGAATGCAACTCTATTTTTGATACTATGCTGTGTGTTTATATAAAATAGAGGAGCATTTTGGGCCAATTAGTGGCTTGCGAACCCTATACTTTTTCCAGCAAGGGCTAAGCTTGACGAACTTGAGAAGTTAATACAGAAAAGTGTTGGCAGTGAAATCGTGCGGTCGGGTTGATTCGAGGCAACAAAGCTTGAGCATAAATTAGTTTTTATTTGTTAAAAGAAAAACAAACTCTGTTTGTTTTTGTAATACAGTTTGTTAGTTCTTTTAATTTGGGGGAAAATTTGGGGAATTCCAGTTCTCAGAGAAAGTGAGAGGCTCGGGCCAGGGTGAGCCAGGCCTCAGCTCCCAGGCCTGTGTAAACAGCCACATGCATCCCCCTAAATATACCTCGGTCAGAGGCAGCAGGGCGGGCCTGTTATGCCTGGACCTCGGCTGAACCGAGAGAGCCAGCCAGGCAATGATTGTGGTGGGGGCCACACTGGATTATTCAGACCACCAAAGGGAGCCCCTGGCATGGCCCCTGTCCCCCATCCGTCTTACGTAGTGGCCGTGGAAACCCAGATTTAGAGGATGATGCTGCACGATAGAATTTGGAGATCCTGGAGTCCTTTCCCTTCATTTTGCAGATGAGAAAAGTCAAGATGAGACCTGCAGCTTGGCATCATCAAAGCAGATCCGTGCAACTCGAGACAGACTCAATTCCCAAGTCCAAGGCTCTTTGCCGTAAACCATGCCAATCAGCAGCCTTCTTTGTGTGGTCGGCCACGTGAGGACGGGAGGGGTTCTTCGAGCCCGGCTCTAGAAAAAATGACATACGTGAAAATCAAATGACTTGTAGCCCAGCTAATGGTAAACCCCTGTACATTCAGAATCCGTGTCATCGTTGAGACCTTCACCCAGGCCTCAGCTGCAACTCCCAGCTGAAACAAAGCTACCCTAACCTTAACTCTATCCCTAACCTTAACCCTAATCTTGGGGAAACTTTATGTGGTTGTTGTTCCATCTTACTTTTATGAGTCGGTAAAAAATCTCAGGATTTGTGGTGTAAGGGTTTCTTTAGAAGAAGTCTGCAGCTAGGGTTAGTTCAGTGTTGTTGTTGGTTTTGGGGGTTTTTTTCCTTAGGGCTCACAAAGCACTCTCGCATTTACAAAGCCCTGGAGACTCATGACAATCCTGTAAAGTGATGTGGTGGAAATTGCTAGTGGTTTCCAAAGTCTATTTTCTTTTTTCTACAACAGTAGAATTCTTTTATTAATTAGTCAGGGTCCTCCAGAGGAACAGAACCCATTGGATATAGGGAAAAAAAAACATATAAGAAGAGATTTATTATAGGAATTGCTTCACAAGGTTATGGAGACCAAGACGCCCCATGGTCTGCTGTCTGCGGGCTGGAGACCCAGGAGAGCTGCTGGTGTAATTCAGTCCAAGTCCGAAGGCCTGAGAACCAGGAGTTGGGCAGGAAAAGATGGACCTCCCAGCTCAAGAAGAGAGAGGGAAAGAATTCACCCTTCCCTTCCTTTTTCTTCCATCTGGGCCCTCCATATACTGGGCAAAGCCACCCACACTGGTGAGGGAAGATCTCTTTACTCAGTCTACTGAATCAAATGCTAATCTCTTCCAGAAACACCTTCACAGGCATCCCCAGAGATAGTGTTTTATTGGCTATCTGGTATCCCTTAGCCTAGGCAAGTTGACACATAAAACAAACCAACACAACCCCTGATTTTTATACGGATACAAAAGAAAGGCCAAACATCCCAGGCTTCCTTGCCACTATAGATAGCTAAGTTCTGGCCAATGGGATGAGAGAGGAGGTAATAAAATGTAGGCAGACAATGTGTGCTACTTCTATGTTATGCCATTGAAAGGCAATGGCAGTAAAGCAACTACACTCCAACAAAAATTAATTAAAAATAAGGGCCATGGCAAACCCTTTCCACTTCCCACGAGAATATACCTAGACTAGTATTGAGGTGAAGAAACCTTGTTCTAGGTGATTCAGATAAATCAGTAAAGAATAAATGCAAAAGACTGTGATTTTTATAAATGTTAATGATTGTGTGACCTTGGGTACATCATGTAATCATTTGAAGTGTGTTTCCTCGATTTAAATTTGAGAGACAAATAGCTTCCTTGAGGAATATGATGCCGATTAGAAGGGCGGTGTATAAAGTGCCCATCACGGTGTCATTGTTATCGCCAACAGCACGCCGAGCCTGGTTTGGGGAGCTGCAGAGGGGGAAGGACTGGATGCGGAAGGTGGAGAAGCTAGTGAGGGAGGGGGTGGGATTCAGAGACCGCGGCCAGCATCATGGCAAGGCTTTCCTCTCCTTTGTGAGACCACTGCGGGGGTTTCCTTAGTGAACAGACAGGACCCTGTGGTTAGTGCTGGAAATCTTTGTCCTGAATTCACAGCAACAGGAAGAGTGACTCAGTCTCCAGCCTCAAAGGATGGAGAGGCTGAGTCTGGTTTGGAACTTCCTCCCTTAAGTCAGGATTGGTCTGGGAACTACAATAATAAAGCTGAGTGTTGAAATGATTCATAGACATCAGTGGGCCCAGCGAAGGCAGGGTGGGTGGGAGTGAGGCAAAGGCAAGGAGAGGATTCTGGCAACAGTAATTTTTATTAGCCTGGTGGTTTGAGCTAAGTTTTAAAGGCCAACGGACCTAAGTGTGAATACCAGGTCTGCTAGTTTATTGGTACCAATTTCCACATCCTTAAAGGGGATAATAGCTACCTGTTGAGGACTGCTAATAGCCATCATCGACTGAGTTCCGATTACGTGTCAGTCACTCTTGTAACTATTTTTGGTATATTATTTGGGTAATCTTCCCAACAACCCTTGGGAGGTAAGAACTCTCGTGATTTCCGGGTTACAGATGAGAAAACTGGGGCTTGAAGAGGTCAGAAAGTGGACCCACCTACAAACTCTACTTCTGGGTTCCTTTTCCATTTAGGATTAAATGAGAAAACCTAACATGCTAGTGTAGTGTCTGGGTTATTGCTTTGAATAAATGGTAATTTTTTAATATTATCCCAATTTTAGAGATGAAAAAAACTGAAGCTAAGAATGGCATAGTAACTCTCCCCAAATCGTACACTGTGCTGGTACAACTAGGCTCAGACTTTCAGCTCTAAAAGATTTTCTACCCCTGCATCTGCCTTGGCACCAAAAGGGCTGTTTGAAAGCAACCTGCTCACCCAGGATGGAGTGGAAGGTTCACCCAGCTCTCAGAGGTCAAGAGGATACCCCGGCTCTTAAGGACATGGCCTCATGCTTCTCAGAGAGGATGTTTTCGTTGTTGGGTGCATCTTAAAACAGCAGCCAAAAGCAGCCTCCATCCCACCGCCCTGCCTGCCCCTCCTTTCCAGGGACTGCTGGAGCCACATGGTCTCTCGCTCACTTCTGTTTATGGAGTTTCTCAGCCAAGAGAAAAACCATTAGGTGTCTAGTTGCAAGTAGAAAGCATCCAAGAAGCTGCCTATTCCAGTGGAAGTTCCTGCCAAGAACCTTAAATAAACTTGGTGGAGGGAAGATGTCTAAACCCATTCTGTACGCAGTATATTTCGTTTGTTAGATTAATATGTAGAACTTGATTTCATCTAATTAATTAGTTTGGGATCTAAAAGCAGAGGAAAACGGTGGGCTTTTTTTCTTCCCACTTCTGATTCTCTTTGTGGGTATCTTTCGGGCAAAGAAACGAGTCAATACATTACTGAGGATAAAAGAAAAATCTCTCTGAAGAATTAAGCAGCTCTTTATTTATATTTTTAGCCAAGGGTGAGAAGTAAAGTCAACAATTTCTCTATTATCAGTGGCTATGTCCAGCAGTAGTATGGATAGAAAGGAAGACTTGAGCATGTAAGAAGAAAAAGTCAATACAGTTAAAAACTATAATGAAACATGTAAGATGCTTTGCCTCCATCTTAAAAAAAAAAAAAGTCTATTGTGTCTCTACAATACTTTCAGAAGGAAACTGAATCGTTTTACCCTCTTTTAAAATATCTACATATAATAAGGTAGAATCCCCTTATGTTTTACATGACAATGAATTTCATGCCACTTGACTGATGCCCCACGACAAGGTGCATTAATATAAATGACTCGCACTAAGCAGGCTGACACTTCTCGCCCTGCAAAGTGCCCCCTTAAAGATAAGAGGATGGGCAGGAGTCAGGCCAGCCCTGGTTCCTCACAGCTGAGATAGGGGAGAGTTGGCCAGGAAGTAGAGGAGAGCAGGGTTTGACGCCTTATCTTTATGCAAAATTTCTTTTCGCAGAATACAATGCACACCAGAGAGAGAGCAGACCTCCTCTCTACACGTTTATTGAAATGCTCCTGGAATAATTTTTGGAAGAACCTGGATCGAGTTCAAGGCAGATGTTGAGATTTTCTGGAAAACCAGAAAGTAGTAAGAGATCATCCTGTAAGGAAGGGTCAGATAGACCAAAAGGAGACGCCCCAAGAAGACAAAGCAACAGTTAAAATTTAAAGAAAGAAGCAAACACAAAAGAAGTAGACAGTTGGATATCTAAAGAGTGAGATGTTAGTGTGTGTAGTCAAGACAAAAGCAGTGGACGGTTATCTAAGTGGAAAGAAGGAAAGATTCAGGAGGGCAAATAAAACCCTAAATTAAGCGGCAGAAAAGTTACAAACACAGAAGCAATGAAAGGTCCAAAATCCAAGCTGTGAAACCAGTAGGTCCCAAGTGCCAGTCAGGAATAATGCATCAAGGAAACTTACAGTACTTACAGCTGATAAAACGAATCCCCTTCTCCTGGGACAGCAGCAGTTTAAAGAAGAGAAAATGCATCTGTATAAAGAGCAAGGTCATTTTGCCTCTTGGCACAAAGCTGCGGAAAAAGGGAGAATGCTTGTGAAAGAAAAAAAGAGAGAAGAAAAGAGACCGTTCAAGACAACCGTCTCCCTCTCTCGGGCACGTTTTTCCTGGTGGCGACCTCCTCTCCACCAGTCCTGGGCGAAATAAACAGTCCTCAGCGCACAGAGTGGAGAAGCCAGAGGCTCCAAAACAGAGGATCAGCATCGTTGGGATCTATAAATCAGAGGCCACAGATAGGCAATAGTGAGTCTGAAGTCAATACAGGTCATTAGGACAGATGGATGGATCCTGCTCTACAGACCACCGACACTTGATCCACGTGACAAGTGACCACGTGGCCAAGGAGCCCCGTCTCTGGTCAGGTCGAGCTTCCCAGCGTGTTCATCTCATGAGCTCAGAGTGAATCGAAGTATTAAAAGGCAGCTGTGATGAATAGTAAACCAAAGAAGCTGTAGTCTGCACAGGCTTCCTATCCCTGCGGGTGACCAGCCTCGAAGTTCTGTGGCCTCAGGACCCTGTGAGGACAGTGGGGGTCAATGTCAAGGCATGCCAAGGTGTCCACCTCACCTGGTTGGGAAGCTCTGCCTTAGGGGATGGTTTGAGATCTCCTGAGATAATTACCCTCAGAGGCAGATGACCACACAGTGAAAGCAATGGATCTAAACAAATGTCAAAATTAAGTAAAAAGCCCTGGAAACTACTGTATAGAGACTGAGACCAGCACAGAGTAAGGTGATGTTTCAAGTGAAAAGTATAACAGAGGGAAAGAAGTCATTGTTTCCCTGAGTAGTACAAAGACCTTCCTCTCCCCTGAGTAGAGTACAAAGACCTTCCTCTCCCCCTCCCCCCCTCCCCCTCCCCCTCCCCCTCATCCTATTCAGTGGTGGAAGTTACAGTGTATAAATGTAAAGAAACAGAGGCAGATGAAGCAAAGAGCAACCTAGCAGACCAGCAGCAACAGTTTCCTGGGACAGAAGCAGGACCGGTAACCATAGCACAGAGATGGTGTAAAGCTCAGGCTGCTGGGGTGTTTTCTCAGGCCAGAGCCATGTTTTAAAAATAATTAAATTTGAGTGCTTTTAGGGGTATGCATTTTCCATGTTTTTGAAACTGCCACCCTTAATATTTTATCAACCGTTTTCATTCCTTCTTGGTATTTTCCTAACCTCTGAAGGTATTAGAGTTTGCAAACTCCAGCTCTTGAGCATTTTTAGACGCATAACCTCCTAAGATGATCAGCCCAGCGGAGATAAGCTTGGGCCCAAGGGAAGAAATGTACAAAATCAAGACCACAACTAGCTAGCATGGAGACAGAAACAATTCCTGGGAAAGAAATAGTGTTACTAAGAGCTACCATACAGTTTCAAATTTTTTAGGATTAAAACACACACAGATTTATGCATATGTATTTTCTAAAAACTATACTTTCTAAATTATCTTTATTGGACATGTTGCTCGTTTACCATGTTATTTTGTTCTCCTCAATGACAAATTCTTTTGTTTCAAAAGGTGTCCAAAGAGGATGTTCAAGTTGAAGTACCTAACTTACATGAACTTAACCTACCACCTGATAAAGGTCTAACAAAGTCATAGCCAAAGTAGGCAGAAAAGACCCTTGACTGAGTCTTCCAAGTAGCCAAAATGCATTGTACAGAAGGGCTTCCGTGCACATGTTTCTGTATCTGTGAGATACTAAGCCTTTTGCAACATTGTTCTGATTTGGGGCAAAGAAAAATATGACCAACCTGGAGCTCCTTTTCTGCTTTTTGCCTAGAAGGAGCTGGTGTTGATGTGGGATAGATGAAAGGATATACTTGGAAAGATTAAAGGCTTGGGATCTACCACTGGAAGCTCTGACCCCCAAAGAGAACTCCATTCCCAGGGGTTCTTGCTGTCAGGGCAGTGAGATAGGAGTGGATTTCTGTAATGGGTGAGTGGAGATGTCAGGCTGGACCACTTTGGGGAGATTGTATGGAAGACAGTCTAGAAAAAAAATCCTTCTCCACAGAAAGAATATGATTGATTTACCTAGTAGTGCCATTCTTAAGTAAATGTGGGTGAACTCAATGATGTAAGGTATCAGCACACACAGAAACCTGTAAAGCAGGTGTGTCTGAATGCACCATCGAGTTTACTGACATAACAGGCATATAAATTGTAGCATTTAGAAGCCATCCACCCCTCTCCACCCCAGCCTTGAGCAGAATAAAACCATTGCAAAGGTTTTAGCACAACCTGGTGGTCATTCTACGGTGTAAGATGAGATGAGGAAAATAATTCAAGTACATCCATGTAAAAACACTTCAGTGTGACAAAAATTATCCCAGAGAAAATACAAATCATTCCCATGAAATTTACTGTTTGCCATTACCTAATAATAAAATATGAGTCTGCATCAGTAAATTAAAACATACAATTTCTCAAATTTGTTTTTATTCAGCACTCATTCCAAAAGGGAATATACATTTTGGATGGAAAAGTGTCCTGAATTGAAAATGGATTCTTCACAGACTTTTTTTTTTTTTCCTTTTACTCAGAGAGTTATTTCCATAGAATTAATTTTAAAAAATAATTTTAAAGTTAATAATTTGGTCTTCATCAAAAAAATAAGAATTTGCAGTTTAAACATAAGTTAATGAATTTTTAAATAGAGAGAATGTCTTAGGAAGTCCAAATTTAAACACTGAATATTGATATTTTGTTTCACTAATAAATAAACATTCCTCTTAGAGCGATTAAAAAAAGTATAAAGTAATTGTATAACTTATTGGCCTGGTTTTCTCACCCTAGCACAGAAAGCCCACTGAATTCATTTATATTGTATATGTTTATAAGTTTTTTTTTTTTTTTGGCACGTTACATGATGTCTTTGTTTTTACATGTTGATCTGGCAAAATTTTGTATATTGATTTTTTTAAATTTTCATTTTATATTGGAGCATAGTTAACAATGTTGTGTTAGTTTCAGGTGGACAGCAAAGTGATTCAGTTATACATATTCATGTATCTATTGTTTTTCAAACTATTTCCCAGTTAGGTTGTTACAGAATATTGAGCAGAATTCCCTTGTTGGTTATCTATTTTAAATAAGCTTTATCAAAACATTTTCTAGTTCTCATAAAGCAAGGGCTAGAAGGGCTGATTTGACTGAGATACAGATCGGGCTACCAGCTCAAATAAGATTTATTTTCCAGGGGACATTTAGGGACTTATTTCCTCTGAGACTTTAGATTATAAGTTATTGGGGTCAGAACTGTTTAAGTCTAAGAATTTTAAATCTTCATTAAGATTTTTTTTTATAGTTTTGAAGAAAGTTTTTATCAAGAGAATATATAGGGCTTCCCTGGTGGCGCAGTGGTTGGGAGTCCGCCTGCCGAGGCAGGGGACACGGGTTCGTGCCCCGGTCCGGGAGGATCCCGCGTGCCGCGGAGCGACTGGGCCCGTGAGCCATGGCCGCTGAGCCTGCGCGTCCGGAGCCTGTGCTCCGCTAACGGGAGAGGCCGCAACAGTGGGGGGCCCGCATACCGAAAAAAAAAAAAAAAAAAAAAAAAAAAAAAAAAAAAAAAAGAGAATATATAAACAAAGCAAAGAATTTCCATATTCCATTTATTATGAACCCATAGCCGTATGTCTTTGGTGATCTTTACATTTTCTTTAATGATGGTATGATTTTTAAAGGATTAAATACCACTTTTATTTCTAAATTAATGAATTAGTATTACTTTTTGAGTCAGTGATCTGTTAAGAATTACTATTGAAATAGACTATTTTGATAATTGAAATATGACTATTTTACTGAAACTGGAATGGAATATTTACTTAGCTCTCTGTAATAGGCCCAGTGATGAAGAGCTACACACAATGGAAAAAAAATGTAAAAGCTTGTTTAATACTACAAAAAATATATACTTTCCATTGGTAAAACTTATTTATTTGGGAGGTTATTTGCATCTGTATAATTTATACACATTCATGTGTATAAATGCTTCATTTATTAAAAATGCAGATTCTCATGAAAAAAATTCACCAATGTTTTAAATGCCTATTCAGTAGTAAAATCACTTCACCGAGACCCTGTAAAATGTATGACACATTGCATTATCTGTACTATATATTGCACTGCAAGGATAATAGCTGTTTTGTTAAAGTGGAATTACTAAACATGCACCCCAGTGAAAGTGAAAGTTAATCACATGTTTATTTTTGCACATGTCTGATGGAAAAAAAAAATCCAAAAACCTCCAGTTATGACTTCTGGGGCATTTTTTTCATTAGCTGTTTCAAAGTAATCCCCATCTCTTATCTTAAAACTTGGTAGGTACAGTGTGAAATTAATTTTAGGTGAAGTAAGAAAACCAGGGAGAGAGGGCCTAGAACCGGATGTTTCCCTCCAATACAATGATGTCCAACCGAGAAGCCCCCGAAAGGGCCATGCTGAGTATATTTAGATTCCTGCAGTCCTTCCTCCGAGTTCGTCTCTGAATTCCCCTCACTGACCCCTCCCCTTCCTGTCCAATGGCGGGAAGGCCTCCCCAGGCTGCAGGCTCAGTGCCACATGAGCAGCTAGCTCTGCTCTCTGCCTCGGTTTGTGGCAGACCACAGAGACCCCCCGCCACAAATTTGCTTCCTTCCAGTTAATAACACTTGCGTTAAAACGTCCCCAGAGACTACCATGTGTCAGGCGCTTGAAATACAAGAGACAAGCTCACTGGGGCATGAGCTCTGTCAAGGTGAGCCCTGATGAAAGCAACACACAGGGGTGAAAGGACACCATGGAGGGGGTGGCCGGACATCATCCATGGGGGAGGAGAGTTCCTGAAGCTGGGGAGAATAGCACAACTTTTGTTCTTCGAGATGGGTGACTTGGATGAGAACACATGGTAATGAAGTTGAGGATTATCTATTTCACCATCAAGTCAATATTTTACTTGAGGTTGATATAAATTTATACAGGCAGACCTCTGAGATATTGTGGCTTCAGTTCCAAACCACTGCCATAAAGCAAATATGCCAATAAAGGGAGTCACATGCATGTTTTTGGTTTCCCAGTGCATATAAAATTTGTTTACACTATACTGTAGTCTATTAAGGGTGCAACAGCATTATGTCTGAAAACATGTACATTTCTTAATTTAAAAATACGTTATTGATAAAAAATGCTATCATCCGACAACCCAGTGTTGCCACAAACTTTCCATTTGTAAGCAATGCGGTATTTGCAAAGTGTAATAAAGCAAAGCACAATAAAACAAAGTACATCTGTACATAAGAAAAGTAAAAGATGACTGACAGCATTTAAAACACTTAGTGACCACTCCAATGTTCTCGCTACTGCAAGTTTCTACAGAAAAGGTACATAAATAGATTCAGACACAGTTCTTCATTTCGAGGAGTTAGGTTTCCTGAAAGAGACACTTGTATAAAAGTTATGATGGGATATGACACATAAAAACTGTGCACATAAAAACTGAGAGTAAGACGAGGGGGTGATAAACTCTAGTTGAAGTAATAAGAAGATACTTACAGATTTAGTGATATTTAGGATGTGTCTTAAAGGCATAGAAGTTCACCAATCAGTGAAAAGAACTTATTAGGTCACCAAGAAAGGACAAAAGTCTAGAGTTGGGCAAAGGAAACATAGATTAAAACAGACGATATTAGGAATAGGACAAAATGGTAATATATATGCTCGGAGAACTTTTCCCATCATAAAGTATCAACATGAGGTGATTAAAAATGAAGATCCTGAGAATAAATTAATAAAATTCTTGTTAATAAAATGATATTTTAGAGGGAATAATCAATGTAAGATAGAAAATGAAGACTCTCAGAGAAGAGACCAAAAAGACAATGAGATTTAAAAAAAAAAAAAAAAAAGATAAGGGCTAAGGGCAGTTTCTTTTGTTAAATGAACAACAGATCTGCTTCTTTCAGATAATTAAGAAAAAAACCCAGAGTTAGATTACACCAAATGAGGAAAACAAAACTACTGATTTTAAACATTAGCTATTAGGTGTTAGAAAATTATTCTGAATTCTTCAGTTCAGCAGGGCTCTGGATTGCTCACCTACGAAAGAACAACGCAGTGAAAACTGCATGAACTATTTTTTTTTTGAACTTTTTATTTAAAAAATAATTTTAGTAATACAAAGATTGCAAAATAGTAGAATCCCCGTGTAACTTTCACTCACTTTCCCCTAATGTTAACGTCTTACATAGTATAATATAGTAAATTGATTGTAACCAGGAAACTAACACTGATATAAAACTGTTAACTTGGGCTTCCCTGGTGGCGCAGTGGTTGAGAGTCCGCCTGCCGATACCCGGTGCGGGAAGATCCCACATGCCGCGGAGCGGCTGGGCCCGTGAGTCATGGCCGCTGAGCCTGCGCGTCCGGAGCCTGTGCTCCGCAACGGGAGAGGCCACAACAGTGAGAGGCCTGTGTACCGCAAAAACAAACAAACAAAAAAACTGTTAACTAATCTAAAAAAAAAAAAAAAAAGACAATGAGATTTTTTTTTAATAGCAAAGTAAATAAAAGAAAATTAGAGAATTTGTAAATTCAACACAAAAAGAAGGTAATTATCACCCCTGCCTTCCACCCCACCCCGCCCTCCACAAACAAAGAAGAATAAGATGAGGGAGGATGGGGAAGACAGAGACAGAGAGAAACTGAGAATTAAAGAGAGAATGAAAAGGAGGAAGGGAGGAAATCAACAAAGACATAATTTAGGGAAATGTCCCCAGACAGAAAACTATTAGTTTCCATATGAATGGCCCTCTCAAGTGACTAAAACAGTGACATTAAAAAGCAAACAAACAAAATAAAACCTGCCCACATCATGGCACCTTATTGTGAATAATAGATCCTAAAATATCTCAGGAAGGAAAACAAGAAACCTCTGAAACCAGGTTATCAGGAACCAAGTGGCATCAGACTTCTCAGAAGCAACAGCCAATGCTGGGAAACAAAAGGGCGATGCCTTGAAAAATCTGAAGGAATCTAATGGATGTAGAAGTTCGAACGAGCATCCCTAAAAGAAACCAAATATATGGAAGACAAATTCAAAGACACAGTAAATGAAAAACATCATGAAAAAGTAAAATCTAAATATAAAAGTTGAAAGTGCAGAGAGCCCAGAAATAAACCCACACATATATGGTCAATTAATACATGACAAAGGAACAAAGAATATGCAATAGGGAAAGAACCGTCCCTTCAATAAATGGTGTTGGGAGAACCAGACAGCCACATGCAAAAGAGTGAAACTGCTGTTGTATGCCATACACAAAAATTAACTCAAAATGGATTAGAGACTTGAACAAAAGACCCGAAACCGTGAAACTCCAACAGAAAACTACAGGGGTAAGTTCCTTGATGTCTGATCTGTCTTAGCGATGATTTTTTTTTTTTAATTTGACACAAAAAGCAAAGGCAACAAAAGCAAAAATAAACAAGTGAGACTGCACCAAACTAAAAGCTTCTGTACAGCAAAGGAAACCATCAACAAAATGAAAAGGCAACCTACTGAAAAAGGGAAAATATTTGCAAATCATATATATGATAAGACGGTGATATCCAAAATATATAAAAAACTCATGCAACTCAATAGCAAAATATCAGTCAGACTGAAGAATGGGCAGAGAACCTGAATAAACATTTTCCAAAGACATACAGATGGCCGACAGGTACATGAAGAGATGCTCAACATCACTAACCATCAGGGAAATGCAAATCAAACCCACAATGAGATATGACCTCATACCTATTATAATGGCTATTATCAAAAAAACCCAGAAATACCAACTGTTGGCGAGGATGTGAAGAAAAGGGAACCCTCATGCATTGCTGGTGGTAAAGCAAACTGGTGTAGCCACTATGGGAAACAGTATACAGGTTCCTCATAAAATTAAAAATAGAGCTAAAATATGACCTAGCAATTCCACTTCTAGATATTTATACAAAGGAAATGAAAACTAACTCAAAAAGATATATGCACCCCCATGTTTATTGCAGCGTTAATTACAACAGCCAAGATATGGAAACAACCTAAGTGTCCTCCAATGGATGAATGGATAAAGAAAATGTGGTATATGGATACAAGGGGATATTATTCAGCCATAAAAAAGGAATTCTGCCACTGTGACAACATGGATTGATCTATAGGATATTACGCTAAGTGAAATAAGCCAAATGGAGAAAGATAAATACCATATGATCTCATATGTGGAATCTGAAACAAACAAACAACAACAACACAAGACAAAACCCTAAGTCATAGATACAGAGAACAGATTGGTAGTTTTTAGAGGTGGTTGAGGGTGAGAAGGGTGAAGTGGGTGAAGGGGATCAAAAAGCACAAACTTCCAGCTATAAGGTAAGTAAGTCCTGGGATGTAATGTACAGCATGGAGACTATAGTTAACAATACTATATTGGATTTGAAAGTTGCTTAGAGAGTAGAACTTAAAAGTTCTCATCACAAGAAAAAAGATTATATTGTACACCTGAGACTAGCATATTGCTATATGACACTTATTGCTTAATTAAAAAAAAAAAAAGAAAAGAAAGCGGTACACACTGTGTCCCAGGAAGACTTCATACAGAAAGATTAACACCATGATTAGGTGGGATGAGTTTTTGAATTTCAAAGTTCAAGAAAGAATCGTGAAATCATCCAGGAAGAAAATACAATTGGATGCTAAAAAGAAAAAATAGGTTCCGGTTGGCTCCAACATTCCACAGCAACAATCAATGGCAGAATTCAGTGAAGCAGAGTCTATAAAATTATTTGGGATCAAAAATGTGACTCCTAAATTTTCTGCCTCCTGCTTGCTGTCTTTCTAGTATACAGCTAACTTTGGACAGTCTCAAGGATCAGGTCAGAGGGAAACAACATCATAAAGAATATCTGATAAGACCCACTTGACAATGAAATCAAGCCAGTTAAAGATTAACCAAAGTAAGAAATTCAGGAGTAGGAAAGCCTTCAAAAGGACTCTAGACCCTTACTCAATTTAGATGCAGGTCTAATGCAGTTCTTGCAGGCTTGATATTGTGAAATTAGCAATACAAATAGGAAAAACACTGAGAGGTGGAGAGAGACAAAGTTGAAGGAAGTGTGGATATGAGAACTCATTATTTTGAAAAGCAGGAAGACAAAGAACAGTAAGTGGTGTTAAAACATTTTGAAGGTTTTATGATCCTTCTTTGCCTTAAGTTAACATGAAGTCATTTAAATTAATATATACAGTAAAAAAAAAGATAATGGTATAGGTTATAGGTATAGATAATGGTATAGGTTATCTATAAAAGATAATGGTATAGGTTATAGGTATAGATAATGGTATAACCTATAGGTATAGGTTAAAATTTTTTTCAACTCATTAAAATTCCATTTTTTCAGTAAATTTAACTGGATTAAACATAATCCTTTGTTTAAAAAATCTATATTTTGATTTATATTTTCAAATCTTTATGTTTTTCTAAATTGTTCTACATTTTTTCTAATGTAAAGAAAATCCTTATTTATTTTGGCCTCCTTCCCTCCTTCCCTCCTTCGCCTTCTCCTTCCCTCTCTTGGTAACTTCTATATATATGGAGAAATGGCTAGCATAATATTCACCAAAATATAATGTTCACTTTGAAAGTACTTTTAGGGACTTTTAAAAATTTAACTGTTTTTCAACTAGGTAACAGATTCACAGTTTAAAATTCAAACAGTGATGCTAAGACATACAAGATCCTACCCGTGTTACCATTCCCCCACCAGCCCCAACAGGTAAGTACATAATACTCCATTGAAAGGGAGCACCTTAGGTTATTCCAGAAGCCTATAGATGGACACTTGGGTTGCTTCTAATAATTTCCAGTTTCATAGGAAAATGCAATAATTTGTACACGTGACACCTTGTAACTGTATAGCTATTTCTGGAAGGAAATCTGGAGATGTGGGGTTTCTAGGCAGAAATGGAAATGCATCTGTAAATTTGGTAGATGTTGCCACGTTGCCCACAGTAGGGCTGGTGAAATCGTGAGGGTCCTCGGTCCCCAGACCTCCTGTGTATTTCCCATTAAGAACGGTTATGTCAATGTTGTCTTGATGTGCAACTTTCTCATACGAGTGAGACTGTGCATCTCCTGTGTTTAGGCCTTTCGTAGTTCTTGTTCTGTGAACTCTCATTCTCCTTTGACCAATTTTCGACTGGATTTGGGGTGATGTTTATTTTTATTGGTGCTTTTCTGTATTGCTTGCTTTTATATAATAAGAATGTGTCAATTTTATAAAATAAAACACTGTAAAAAAGCATAAGACCACAGAGGAAGAGTTTGGCTTGGTAAAGTGTAGAAAAACCCTTTCTGAGATAGGATAGGAGTGGGAGAATGTGTAAGGTGAGGATAGAAATATATTTTTAAATGCATAAGAAGAAATTTAGGTGAGTGGCTTTTATTTTTGTTTCTTTTTTTAGTAAGTGAATCAATGGCATTTGATGGCAGTAGCAGCTATGGAGATGTCCAAGTCGGGAAGAGCACCAAGGAGGCTGGTAAAGGGAAATAATCCACTCATCATATTGTGGTCCTGAATCAAGTTTGGAATCACACATATTTAATGATGCCAATAGGTAAGTTTTTGTTTCTTTTTTTTTAATTGAAGCATAGTTGATTTACAATGTTTTGTTAGTTTCAGGTGCACAGCAAAGTGATTCAGCGATATATATATACATATATATATTTATATATTTATACATATATATTTATATATTTATATATTTATATATAAATTATATATAAATATTTATTTATTTATATATATAAATAAATAAATATATATATATTTCAGATTCTTTTCCATTATAGGTTATTACAAAATATTGAGTATAGTTCCATGTGCTATACAGTAGGTCCTTGTTGGTTATCTATTTGATATATATTAATGTGTATATGTTAATCCCAAACTCCTAATTTATCACCCTTGCCCCTTTCCCCTTTGGTAACCGTATTTGTTTTCTATGTCTATGGGTCTATTTCTGTTTTGTATGTAAGTTCATTTGTATCAATTTTTAGGTTCCACATTTAAGTGATATATGTATTTGTCTTTCTCTGTCTGGCTTACTTCACTTAGTATGATAATCTCTAGATCCATCCATGTTACTGCAAATGGCATTATTCCACTCTTTTTATGGCTGAGTAATATTCCATTGTATATATGTACCACATCTTCTTTATCCATTCCTATGTCAATGGACATTTAAGTTGTTGCTTCCATGTCTTGGCTATTGTAAATAGTGCTGCAATGAACATTGGGGTGTATGTATCTTTTCGGGTTACGGTTTTCTCTGGACATGCCCAGAAGTGAGATTGCAGGATCATATGGTAACTCTATTTTTAACTTTTTAAGAAACATCCATACTGCTCTCCATAGTGGCTGTACCAATTTGCATCACTAATCATTAGAGAAATGCAAATCAGAACTACAATGAGATACCACCTCACAGAGGTCAGAATAGCCATGATCACAAAGTCTACAAATAATAAATACTGGAGAGGATGTGGAGAAAAAGGAACCCTCCTATGCTGTGGGTGGTAAGTTTTTAAAAATAATATTAGTTCCAAGCAGAGAAGTTACAGGTGTGGAAGTGGGAACAGAGATAGGAGAAATCTGACCAATGCAGACTTAATTGTCGGTAGGGCAGGGGGGCTGGTGACCAAGGTGGTGGCAGGAACTGGGAATGCTACTGACAAGTATGTGAAGCGAGTGCACAAAAAGGAGAAAAGGATCAAGACAGGAAGGAGGACTAGAGTTCTCCACGGGGTAACTAGAAATTCCAGACCATACCCAGTTATCTTTTCTTTTTGTTTCCTTTTGTAAAAATTCATATCAAAGCATGTCTTTCACTTGTAATAATTTCAGCTGCTACATAAAACACAAATCTCAGATAATATTCCCAGAAAGATATCTTATATATAAATCTCCACATGTGAATATGTAAATTTAGAATTACTTTAAATAATGAATTGCCTACAAAGTGCATCATCTTGCAATGATAAATAAAATTAATCTCTTCCTTTAACATTGTATAAATGTAGGGTTGATTTTATTTCTCAAATTCACATGTTCTCTGAAAGACTGCAGGACATTGAATTAAAACATACTATAAAATGTGTAGGGAGAAACAGTGAATTTTAGTAATTTGACTAAACTTGTCATTGATTTGACTGATTTTGACTTTTTTTAACTTCCTGCATTTAAATTGTGAATAAATATCTTGCTACCTCTTGCAAGAACAAATAGAGTTTATTTACCACTGACTCTCATCAAAGAGAAATTTGACTTCCATGATTTAATGCTACTTTAAACAAAGAGAAAACTGCCAAAGCCTGTTTTATTTACAAAAATAACTTGTTTTGTTTAAGAAGTCATTTTATAAAAGTAAAACTGACTGTGAGCTCAGATGAGAAACATTAGACTGTCTGAGGGGAAACCCACATACTTGCACACACACTGAAAAATCCAGACTAAAGTATACTGCATTTATATCACTGATATGTATTTTCTCTCACAATTCACATGACTCTAGCTATTGAAAAAAAGTGCTCCTTGGATGTTGAACTAACTGTGATCCCTTATGGTGTACTTGTGTCCTCCAAGGTGGATGCAGAGTTCTTTAGGATTATTAGACATTGCAAGATAGTGTGGGAGAAACGTCAAGATGAAGATTCTAGGTCCTAAGACAAAGATCTGATGGATTATTAAGACTTGTAACCTAATCAGAGTGTGTCCGCTGGAAAAGAATAGTGTAAGGGAGAGAAAAACACATGTTTTTAAAAGATGATGTAAAAATAACCATTGCTAAAATGTTCCACAGAGCGTTACCTTAAATAGCTAGCTAACTGTTCTTTGCTATTATCCATGAAGACCCACTGCAATGTATGAGAAACGATGGGAGATTTATCCCCCAAGTCAATTCAAAGTAACTCAAAGCAGATACTAGATGGCCAATGAGCAAGTTTAGCTTTTATTTCTGTTAATTATGATGAAATTATCCAAACTTTTAGCTTTAAATTTTCTGCAAATTCTTTGTTTTCCATCCCCGTCTTTAGGTTAAGTTGTCAATGCAATGAAAGCAAATAATTATTAAATATAAATGGAAACCCCTTTATAAAGGGATTTACTACATGTCAATTTCTTATAAATGTAATAATTCAATGCTCCCCTTTGTATTCTATAACATAACATATGACAAAAGTCATGCAAGGTAATTCATGAGGGATAATCTAGTCTGAACTAAGGAAAAGCCTCAATTATGGATTACCAGGAAAAATTCTCAGTGTGCAGTTATCTAACATCTTGAGGAAACCCCTTCATCGAGCCTGTGTTAACCAATGGTGGACAAGTTCTGTGGGTAACTCAATTCCATCCCATCTTTCATCCCAAATATTGACAACTTTCATCCCCAGCTCACAGAGTGTCCATGGTAAGATTGCACAATGCATAAAAATTCAAGAGCATATTTTTATTCTTTGACAGGTCATCAGCCTCTACTGGTGGGATTTGCCTGTTATACCTAAGAGTTACCATTGAGTCCAACAAGTTCTCCTTTCCTGGAAAATTAAACATAATATCCCAGAGCTCCCACTTTTACTAAGGTAAAAATGTGCATATGAGTCAAGAAAGCCCTGCTTTTTCTAGAGAGAAATGCCTGTGTTCTTTTACATGGATAGTCCACTTCCAGGTCCCTGGCATCCTAAGTTTGGGGACAGCTACATCAGAAGAACTGAGCTCCCTTGGACTCACTCACTAGAGAGAGAGGAGTCATACGCTCCATAAATGTGGTTTGCATTTTATGGTGCCCTGTTAACGTGTTTCAAAATCTGATAGATGGGTGCTCTGACAAACATACTGAAATGTGATCTAAACAGTAAGAACATGTTCTGATTACCAAACTGAGAGACAATGGAACAATGACATTTGTGATTTATTGTTGGGTTTTATTTCCTGACACTCACTTTGGTGATGAGGTGATCTTCGTTTATATGCATTATGGGAAAAATCCTTCCCCAAGGATGTTTAAGAGTGTGTTTATTTTTGTAAAATAACTTCAATGTTGTGAGTTCAGCTAAGCTTACTACATCATACAGCGTTGTTGAGAGCCTATATTACACGTGGTTTTGTTTTTGTTTTTAATCACGGGATAAAGAAAAGACAGAAAATAAGTTTAGACTATTTTTTCCACTAATTTTTCAAAACACATGAACAAAGTTGATACTCAGGAAGGCAGAAGAGCAGAAGGTTATAAACACAGCCTATGGTGCCAGGAAGAGCTGGTGCAAATCCTGAGTCTTTCACTTACCAGATGTGTTGGAAGATGCCAGGCACCAAACTTTTCCAAGACTCACTTCCTCATCTATAAAATAGAGATATAAGAGTACAAAATTTGTCTTGAGAAACAAATGCAGATAAAATAAATAAAATGCCTGGCATGAATTATGCCTCAATAGATGTTAGTTATTATAGTAATAGTATTTTTATTTATTAAGAAATGATACAGGGACTTCCCTGGTGGCTCAAGTGGTTAAGAATCTGCTGACACGGGTTTGAGCCCCGGTCCAGGAAGATCCCACATGCCGCGGAGCAACTAAGCCCGTGCGCCACAACTACTGAGCCTGCGCTCTAGAGCCCGCAAGCCACAACTCCCGATCCCACATGCCTAGAGCCCGTGCGCTACAACAAAAGAAGCCACCGCAGTGAGAAGCCCGCGCACTGCAACAAAGAGTAGCCCCCGCTCGCCGCAACTAGAGAAAGCCCCCGCACAACAACGAAGACCCAAGGCAGCCAAACATAAATAAATAAATTCATTAAAGAAAAAGAAAAGAAAAGAAAGAAATGATACAGGTTGTATACCCTTTGATTGGGTTAGTATTGATACGAGAAAATGTAAAGAGAAATGTAAAGAGGTTTACAAAAGAACGATTACAGAAAATGGACCTTTAGCAGAATAAATCTTTTCACCCGAAATAGGAAATGAAAAAATCCCAATCTTGAACTTGTCTCTTTGAAGAAAATTCAGATCCTTCCAACTGTAAAATCTGTATAAGAGGACGAAAGCACAGCCTTTTCTATTCATTTGAACAGATATTCTTTTAAGTTGTGCATTTCGAAGGTCTTCATAACAAGAAACATGTTGCAATTAGCCAGGGCAATTACCACTCACTTACTTAAACTTAATATACTGCTATGAGAACATTTTATAACAAATCTCCAGTGTAAATTAAAAATTAAGATCAGTCCTAGTTAGTTATAAGAACTAATAAACTTCATATTCAGTGTTTTAGCAGGAAAAGAGCAAAAATAGATATGGAAATATCACTGTATAAGTATTAGAGTTCTGAGTAAAAGCTAAAAGCTTACATTTTAAAAGTTATCATTGCAAAGACATTTTGCTAATAACTTCATACAGTTTTACCATTGCAGAGAGATATTAAAATGTATATTTTTTTCTGCAAATATTCATTTGTCATATGTAAAATATTAATGTCTTGGGAGCTGAATTTTGAGAATACTGAGTATTTATATCTTTTACTCCCAATAAATTCTGGTACCAGAAATAAAATAAACAAACTCTAAAAGAAACATAACATAGTCTCTTTCTGTCTAATAAATATATAATGGAATCCAAGCCTTATCCCTAAAATGGACCAGCTTTTATTAAGTTGGAACTTTTTGCTTAATTTTTCTGACTAGGTCTTGGCATTACTAATGGCAGTGCCAAGCTTTATAAATTGAATTTTTTATATAACATGACAGATTCCCTAGGAATGTAAACTGTAGTCATAGACATGGATCTATAATTCACATATTATTTTATTTTTTAAGATAAAAATCATAGACATATGATTCCACTTTCTAACGCAATGGACTCCAACTTCTGAGTGATACATATTCTCACAGAGTAATGGACCTTCTGACCGGCCTCCAGCACTTCCTTTATTACAACTTCTCACGTACAGAAGAAAAAAATGTTTCTAGCTTGCTCCTGTTAAACTGAAAGAAATTATCATTGCTCTATTATCTAAGTATTTATTTTGTGTCTTCTCAAAAAGATAAACTCCAGTGGCAAACAAACATTTAAAACACACAACATCCACATTTGAAGATGTCATTTGCAGCTGAAACCTCTAAATAAAAACTTTACTTGTAGATTATTTAAAATTTAGAACTTTTAAAGGTGGGGAGAGGGATAAATTAGGAGTTTGGGATTAACATATACACACTACTCTACATAAAATAGATAAACAAGGACCTACTGTATAGCACAGGGAACTATACTCAATATCTTGTAATAACCTATAAGGGAAAAGAATCTGAAAAAGATATATATATTTGCTGTACACACCTGAAACTAACACAACATTGTAAATCCACTATATTTAAATAAAAATTTTTTTAAACTTTAGAACTTTTGCTGTTTGCATTTTGAAGCAGTTCACAGAAAAAATAGACATATGTGACGCTAGTCTACTGAATTTGAGAACTCTAGATTTTAACTACATTGTCTAGTAAATGGTGACTGATCAAGTTTCCGTTGGAGAAACTGATGCACATTGTTTGAATGAGTAATGAGAGAAATGAAAACAAGTTTTCTTTCTTTCTGGAGCTCGTAGCTCATGATTCCTAATCTCCCTTTTTTTCATTAGTAAGTAAAGAGATATAAGTAAACAATGTAAGTTAGAAAATATTGCTTCATTCTAAAATTCACTTCTTTTAATATGTTAATGGCAAGGTACTATATAATAATGTAAAGACTTATTGCTAATTTTGTGTGTATAATAAAAGAATTAGAAGGATGAACACAAGACAAATGTGAGTTGAATGGAAAACAATTGATGATGTATTGTTGAGATATTTAAACTCAATCAGGAGAGTGAAGATATAGAGAACCAAGCTAGAGGTGAAGATATAGAGAACCAAGCTAACTTAGAGGCAGTGTGTGACTAATGTAATAAACTGATGCAAATTCAATAAAAGTTTTGTTTATTACCTTTTCTTGAATTTTTTCTAGATCCCAGCAATTATTAGACTATATATCTTTAAAAAATAAAACATAGAGTTATTCTACAAATGTTAATTGCATAAGTCTGTATTTCAATATCTGCTTACATAATTCATATATGAACATGTGAACACTTATGTACAAGAAAAGATAATGATTGAATTTCATTGTTGTTGTTATCAATTCCTGATAAAAGCAGTATAAACATTTGAG
The DNA here is from genome assembly GCF_963924675.1 of Phocoena phocoena. NCBI lineage: Eukaryota > Metazoa > Chordata > Mammalia > Artiodactyla > Phocoenidae > Phocoena > Phocoena phocoena. The sequence goes on along the minus strand of NC_089219.1, from coordinate 183,338,382 downwards.
AAATTCAAAGTAAATGCACTTCAGTGAAAGGCAAGGAAAAATTTTACCATGAAAAATATTCATATGCAATATTATATATCTCATATCAATGTCTTATTCCATAAAAATAGCTATGTTAGGCTTTGTATGTAAACATTTAGAACAACTACATTTGCATGACTCCATTTTTGTCCTAAGGATTGAATGCAAATTCCTTGTTTAAAGATGTTTATTTAAGTTCAATTGTAACAAACATAATTTTGGGTCAAAAGTATCAAGCAATGAATTTCACATATTATACAGAGAACAATCCATGTTGCAAAATCGTAAACACTATATGAAGATGACAAGATAGGTTTTCCTGAAATTTTAAATTAGATTAAATAAGCTTGAGATATTGTACTAAATGCTAGCATATGGAATATAAGATTTCCAAATGTTAATTTAGTTAACTTTCTTATAGTAACTATACACACCTACTATCTTATGTCTATTTCTAGAAGTAACATAGTAAATTATAAGATATATTTCAGTAGAACAAGGAGGCCATCTTGAGGTCATTCTAGAAATGTACATGTTATTCTTACACAGAGCTCACACACAATTTATGATTTAAAAAAATACAACCTTTGAGCAAAGTTAATATTTTCCGTATAAAATGTTATGTTTCTTAAAAAAAAAAAAAAGCAAAGTTTCTCAAGAGCATTTAGATTTACTTGAAATCATCCTCTCTCTCTCTCTCTCTTTCTCTGCCTCTTTGTTTCTGTCTGCCTGTCTGCCTCTCACATACACGCACACGCACACACACACACACAGACTACAAAGAAGTTGTTTTTTGCCGAATGATGGATAAAATTTAAAATAAGTATAAGACTGTACAAAATGCTTCAGCTAAACTGTCTTAAATATTTTTCTACAGTTGTAAAATAGAAACTTCCCACAAATATTTGTCCATGCCCTTCATTAATCCATTGTATATCTACTTTGCCTTTCTAGTTCTAGAAAAATAGAAATAACATTTAATGTGAGGTTTTGGGTTGCCCCATGTTTGCCTTTTCCTATGCACTTTGAGTTAAAACTGGACTCGCTGGACCATTGGCAGAATGTTCTGGCCCCTCAGGGCCACTTGTGGGTTTAGAACTTTCATCCTCTTTATTTCCTTCAGGAGTCTTATCCAGGGCACCAGGTGGACTCACACAGTTAGCATCCTGCTTCGCTTTGTCCACTTCATTATCAAATTCAATTTTATCTTCTTGTTGGTTGTTTTTCTTCACCTGCCCATTCTGGGCAGGGCAGATGCTAGCAATGATGTCATACAGGAATTGATATTGCTCCTAATAAAGGGAAGAAGGAAGGAATTACATAAAAGGTTTATGTCATTATTTTTACATCAGATGAAAATTAGCAAGACTTAATCGTTTACTTGGGCAAGACCTGGGTATCAGAAAACAATTCTCATGTGTTTTCATAAAAAAGAACATTTTAAATGGTTCACCCTCCTTACAGTTCTAAAGGACTGACTGCAGGGCAATCTTCAGAATTTGCCTTGTAGCCATACCAGACTGGTGTTCGGCCCCCTTGCAGGCTGTGTGGGGTGTCTCATTCCTAAACTTTTGCAAAGGAAGCCATTTTTGGTGCCCACCCTCTTGGTTCATGCCTACATATCATTTAGCATCAGATCAGGAGTCACCTGCTTCAGGAAGCCAATCTGATCCCCTTGGGTTAAATTCAGTGCCCTCATTCATATTCTTCTAATAGTTTCTCTGTCATTTCACTTACTACATTGTTTAATAAATGTCTGCCTCTTCCTCACACTAAACAATGAGTCTCTTAATGGCAAAACACGTAGCAGGCACTCAATATACTTTTAACATCAATACATGTAAGCTCAAGGTCATACATAAGTAAAAGCTGCCTATATTTGAGTGAGTAGTTAAGTTTACTTTGTTACTAAATCCCAGACCATCATCTGTGGTCACTACCACTTACAGAGGACACAGCTTAGATTGATTATGACAATGCTCACCCATTATCCTCTCTGTATCCACACCTCTTTGCAAGGTGACTTTGCAGGCCCTTTGGACAAAGGTTGGGTCTATGACCCCATGCCCTACACCTGAGCTGGCCTGTGACTTGTTCAGATAATAAAATGCAGAGGAAGGCATGTTCCAGTCCCAAGCCTGGGATCCAAGTGGTCTCACTCTGCCCCTAGGAACCCTGCTGCCTTTATGGGAATGTGTCGGGCTAGGCTTCTGGATGAGGAGAGACAGGGGATCCACTCATCCCTATTGCCACAGCTAAACGCCAGCTAACTGCCAGCCTAGTGGCAGTCAAGGTCCTTTTGGACAAAGTCAAATCGCCGTGGACACATCAGCGACAGCACACATATCCGTGAGCCTGGTCCAGGCTGGCTAAGCCTAATGTGATCAGCAGAAATCTTCAGCTGATCAAACATATTATTGAATTATAATAAACGTTTTTTTTTTTTCAGTTTCTAAATTTTGGGGTGGTTTGCTACACAGCAACACAAATGGATACAGGATTAAAAGTGGGGGAACTGAGGGAATCCATGAGCTTTTAAAAACATGTTCTTCAAGAACCACCACCACAAAGTGTTGGCAAACTCCAATTAGGTCTCTTATTTATACTAATAATAATTCAATGTGAATTATCATGTAAAATGGAATTTAAAAGAGAAGACTAGAAAAGTAAATAGAAAAGAAGTAATGGAAAGGAGAGGATCAGAAGAGGGGGAGGGGAGGGAAGGGAAGGAGAGAGAAGAAATCGTCAAAATAAAAATGCAAAACATGTTAAAAGCAATGATGACAGGGCTTCCCTGGTGGCGCAGTGGTTGAGAGTCCGCCTGCCGATGCAGGCGACACGCGTTCGCGTCCCGGTCCGGGAAGATCCCACATGCCGCGGAGCGGCTGGACCCGTGAGCCATGGCCGCTGAGCCTGCGCATCCGGAGCCTGTGCTCCACAACGGGAGAGGCCACAACAGTGAGAGGCCCGCGTACAGCAAAAAAAAAACAAAAAACAATGATGAGGTATACTTACAAATGTGGGAACCATTCCCGGCCTAGCTTTGCGTAGAGATTTTACTGCTTGAAAAACATCTATCACTTCTTCTGTTTCTGCACTTTCCAAGAGATTTAACAAAGCACAAAATATTCCTGTTTGCTGAGATCCATCTCTAAAAAAGAAAGAAATAGATTAAAAAAAAATTCTACATTATATGGAGAAAGTGACATTGGAATAAAAATTGAAAGAGAGAGACAAGAATACATGCTTCCACTTCATGTTTACTGTAATTATTTTATTCCAATATCTTAAGAACAAAACTTTTCTGCTAAGTGTATGTTTTATGCAAACTTTTTCAATTTGGGAATATAATAGTCATTTAGTTAAAAAAAATATTTGTCGTAAGCTTTAAAAATATACTTTCTTCTATTAGTACTTTACCAATTATAATGCACTTTAATTTACATCTGAAGTTGTTAAGACAAATATCATAATATCCGCCAGACAGATGAGGATACTGAGATTTAGGGAAGATAAAGTCATGGCTAGAAACTGATGAAACCAGAAATACTGGACCTGATATTTTGTAAATTACTAAACCACATGCTTTTTCTCCTCTCTTCTGCCTCTCCAGTGCTTTTTACAAATGTTAACACTTCTGCACCAATAGAAAAATGATACCTAGTGAAGTTATTTATTAAAAAGAGGGCAACCAGATTACTTACCAAGCTGTGAGAGGTATGTTAGATTATAATAAAAATTCAATTTAAAGAATATGTTAATAGCAGAACTTTATTTATTGTACATAACAAGGAACATATAGTAGGTATTCAGCCATTCCCTAAGAAACACATACAGTTTTAAAGCCTAAACTTCCCGTCTTATTTTTCTTTCCATGTAAGTTTTACCTTTGAACACTGAAATAAATGCCAAAAAGTAATATCTGTCTAAGGTCCTGATTATAGCATATACAATTCTAATAATAATAATGAAGGTTCTCAAAAATTCTAAAAGCCCTTTGCTAGATTTACATTTCTCATTTTACTTTACTATTTTTCATTTCTAATTTACTTAACCATTTTTTATGCAAACATTTTATATCATACACCCTTCTTTCAATATCTCTTATTTAAGGTGGATATCTATCACAGATGAAAGTAAGGGTCTGCATAACAGAAGTTAATCAAATCAAGTATTATTATGGATATTATTAAAATCTTTGCCTTTGGGGTCCATTTAGAGAGTCAGGTGATGGGTTTCAAATCGAAGCTGCTAAACATTGAGATTTCAGTTTAATAAATTGCTTAAGATATGTTTATTGGAGGCAAAGCATTCAGTCTTCTGGATTTTACTGACGCCTAATAGCGTGGCTCAATGCACTTAGGCAGAAATAAAATGCAACATCCATCCATCCGTCTGTCCTTGCATCCTTCCATTCATTCAGGACATGTGACATTCCAGGTTCACAGCCTAACAACATTGCACTAAAATATAATTATTTCTACTGTATTTCTATAATAGTTATGCTGTGGGAGCACATGGGAGAGAGTGTCTGACTCCCTAAGAGGCTTCCACTGCAGTCATGCATTTTTATCTGTTAGGAGAAATAGAATTTAACAGAAGGTGCAAACCAAGAGGTCAAGAAGGATGCTGATTTTTAGAGCACATCCCATCAAATCCCACCCACCTGCAGTGAATGAGGAGAGGCACATTCCTGTGAAACTTATTCCCTTCAGTGGAATTCTTCTTGGGAAGTTTCTGTTTGAGACTCTGAATCATTAAGATTAATTCTTTGGGCTCCACGGGCAGCTCTTCCCCATTCCAGTTATTGAATTGGTACTGGAACACAGTTCGTGGATCTTTCCTCTAAAACCAGAAGGGAAGGGAACATAAACTCGAGTGAAGCTCAGCCCATCTGATAAGTTGATAGTCATGTTTTCCTCACAGTTACTTTCATTTAAATCATTTAAATTTTTTATTCTGAGAACATTATAGAGAGAGTTGCTTTGTGTTCATAGAATGGTTTATATTAGTTTTTCAACCAGATCAATTACCCCAAAGATACATACTCCTGAAATTGTTTGTATACCTTGGAATGTCTCAGTTCAAATGCACGGATGGTATAGGCTGAAGATTTATTGGTGTCCTTCATATGAACTTCTACGTCTCCATATGTTTGCTTTCCTTCCTCCCAGTACTGAGAACAGGCTTCCTAGAGAAGAAAGAACATGATTCAACATCATCTGCCCAAGGGTTCTGTTTGTTTTTAAATGCACTCAGAGTACCTCTCTCTGTCTTTGCTCTATCCCTGTCCTTTTTCTCTTTTCTTCCCTCTGTTCTATTAAATTTGAAATTACAACTTGTGCTCTAAAATTGAATCTTAATCATAAAGATCTAAAATCTATTTGAAGTATGTTGGACATCCATTCAACAAATACATGGTGTTGCCTTGTGCAAATCAAGGGAACCTAGGGATAGCCAAGGTGGCCAGGGCACCACAGGAACGGCTCTGCCATCCCTGGTGTAGATCTCAGATTTGTTTTTCCCTTCCTTCCATGCCCTTACCATCACCTTTTCAAAATGGATGGATTGACCAGACGTTGTTCATGACCCCTGCAATAACTTAAGTCTTTCTGTTCCTCCAGGGGTCCTTGGGGAAGGAGGTTACACCTCTTGGAGCTTTGTCTCTATCTTGTCTATATCAGTTGATTGAATATCCAAGGAAAGGGTCAGATTGAAGAACAGGTGGATCACAAAGGTATTTCCTCCTTCCTCAAATGGTTTCCCACCAACTACAGTCCCACAGTTGCTGACCATGATAGGTATTCCTGCCCACACTCCCGTTCCATTTCCTGACTTTCTCAATTTAGATGAAGGAAAAGATTGCTAGAATTCCACATTGAAAATCTGAACATAGATTTCTTTTTTAAAAAAGAAAAAACAGAAAGATTAAAAAAAAACAATTTTCTATGTACAAGGGTACATAGGGAAAAGAGAGAGAGAAAAAGAAGGCATATAGTATAATGCGTACTTATGAGAATATTTATTAAATAAGCTTTAACATATGTCAGATAATGTGTTAGGTGCCAAAACTAAGATGTACTGCCAGGTAAATTTTGATAACTTGAGGTATTCGGAAAGGCTCAAATACATGTAACAGGCATTAGGCAGAAGATCAAATTAGATCTCAGGTTCACCTCCAGCTATAGAATTGTATGACAATAAATATTACATGGATATAAAGAAGACAGGATTTAGAAACATTTTCCAGAGTTTTATCGTTCTAGAAGAATGGGATCAAAATGGGAAGAGAAGGCATATTTAGATACATGGAATGTCAGGAAATCAAGTCAATGATGAGAACACAAATGATATGTTAAGATTCAGTCAGTAAATCTACTTGCCCAAGGTGGAAAGTATGGAAAACATAAACATATGAGGAAAATGGAAAGATACATAGGGCTCGATTATTGAGGGTCATAAATACCAGACTGAGGAGTTTGGTTTCTATCCTGATAAAAAAAAAAGGAAAATGTGACTGTTTGTTGTTTTTAGCAGAGGGTGGCACTGGGATTGCTGTGCCTTATATGATCTGTGAGCAGTAGGCAGGGCTGGTGAGGGGCTAACAGGAGAGAGGGTCAGAACCCGAATGCAAAACTTTGGAGGCCAGCGCTCAGATGGAAAACGGGGAGAATGAACAAATGGAATTGTGTGACAGAGGGATCAAAAGGACTCAGGTATAGCAATCAAGTAAGTAATCCAAGAATGAAGAATCAGATTTTAGGACAGAAAGACTTAAAAGCTTCTTAAAAGTACAAACCTGGTCTCCATTCTTTAGCTCTGTCAGCATAACAATCACCTTGACTTTTCTTTGGAATATCATTTGCCAAAAGTCACCAATGGTCTCTTTCAGTGGTCCCTGAGCTGCAATCATCACTTCAGGTTTCCAATAGCTCTTTAAAAAAAATAAAGGTGAGACTTAGTTACTAGTGCTGGAGAGCGAACAGTGCATGTTTAAAGTAACCATTTGAAAGTGCACTTAATTTGATATCAATGCTGTTACCTAATATTAAGATGCTTAGGTCCAATCCTGTGATAAACCATAGTGGAAAAGCATATAAAAAAACATTATATATATATCTGAATCACTTTGCTGTACAGCAGAAATTAACATGACATGGTAAAGCAACTATACTTTAATTTTTAAAAAGTGAGAAAAAAAAGATTCTTAGGTCCAAAAAACAATGTGATATGTATATATAAGATATTTACTTAGTTAATGATAATACCTGACTAACAGTGTGAAATCAAGTTTGGAAGATATTATTTTAGGAAACTAACAATTTTTCCTTCCCAATATACCATTTTTTCTACTGGAAAGCTTAATGTGATGGTAAAAAGAAAAAAAAGCATAAGCATTTCAAGTTATCTTCATCATGCCTCTAATTTATGTTTATATATTCTGCTATCTTATAATTAATAGTCTATGAATACATATCGATATTTTAAGAAAACTGGGAAAAGAAATAAATTCAACTTAGTGTACATGCAAAAAGTATTTACTGAATTACTAAAAGTTCCTTGTTTGAATTCTCAGTGTATCCAAAATAAAGGTATGTGACACAGACTCATTTAAATATTCAGAAAATCGGAATGAAAAGCCTTTAACTATAAAAATATGCAAATTTAGGTTTGCTTACAATTTGGGTATATGAGTGAGTATAAACATTTTCAAATACTTGCTTTTGCTGAAATGTCATTATTTTTCAAATTATATTATAGTCATGTTTGTCATAAACTGTAACTAATAGCATTGTTTTGTTCTGTATCGACTCATTAGGTTTTAACATCTGAGTCTTGCAATAAGTTAAGATATAGCATTAAAAGTGGAAATTCTCATGTCAATCAATACATAGCTATGGTCAAGCTCATCATTCTTTTATAGAATCACATATATTTTTTAGCGTCGGACCTTGGGTTTTGGAAGCATAAGGACCTACCATTACAAAGGAGGCATTGATGTATTTGCCCATCTCTTCCGAGTCACTGTCATCGTCAGAGGACTCATCTGAGTCGTGCTCACTCTCCTTGCTCATCTCCAGTTCATGCTTAAGTGTCACTCTGTTAAAGTCATCTATGCAAAACAAAGTAGCAGTCAGTCTTCCTTTAAAGGCCCCTAATCTCTGCTTGATCAACATGTGGAAATTAGAAAGTCACTTAGAAGTGACAGATTACATGATGTCCATGTATTGATCTACAAGGAATGAGATCCTGCTCCACTTTTATTGATTAACAAATTATTTTTTAAAAGTCTAATAGAAAGAAGATCCCAAGAAAGTTCCAGGAAAAAATATAGACCATAACTCTATGTCATAATGTTCCATACGATTATGCAATCTTTGATATATATACTTTAGTTTTCCATGGAATATCATCAGGCTGATGGATAAAAGTTTTAAAAATACATATGTGTTAATAAAATACATAGCTTAAGTAAAAACCTGATTTCTCAATTACATCATATTAACATTCAATTAACAATCTTAATTCAATGGGTATCTCAGATAATTTTTTCAACAAGAAAAGTATTTAGTCCATAATTTCTCACTGTTTCTCAATTTCTTTCATTTATAATAACCTGATCAAATGATCTGATTAGCTACAGCACCATCAATTCCATATTTTAAACTATATTCATAAGGACCTCTTCAGTAATTAACTAGGTCAGCCATGCATTGATCCAATTTATTTGGTTGTCCAGCTTATTACCTTGGGTTATATTTTCTCCATGCTAGTTTTAGTGTAGGCAACTGAATAAAATTATAGTTGTACCAGGTATGGTCCTATCAATATACTTAAGTAGCAAAATTCAAGTCTTGAAAATGATGCTTATTTTGATCTGTTAAATTTGATGATTTATAGTATATTTCCCATCTACTTATAACCTCCTTGGTGTAAGGAAGGGATAAACAGAAAACGTAAAGGGAACAAAAGGATGTAATTTTGCTATTTAGCTATTACCCTGGAGTAAATAACTGCAATAAACTGAAGATGAGAGAAAACTGGTAAAGAGGACTTGGCTTTTGTCCCCCAGCTTCAGAGGTTACGTCTTTCTGAAAACCCATTTCTGAACTAATTGGTACAAAGAAAACATGGAATATTGTCTGTCCTCCGAAGTCCATTGTAAATGTTTGGGGTTCAATGTATTTGCTACAACTAAAATTCAAATAGCCTATAACTATTCTCTACTGTCAAGCAAATGTTGAAAACTTGCTTCCAAATGGTTTGTGTGTGTGTCTCACATTAAACAAATTCAAAAGAGAGCTTCACTTTGTCTGATACAAAAAATAAAATAAGCTGCATACATGGAATGACGTTAGAATTCCTGTTTTTACTCTTATTTTCTTCTTGATTCCCAGTGTGCTGTGTCCTCCAGCTCCTATATGAAGGAAGTCTCTGAGGGGAAAAAAAAAAGAAAAAACAGAAAGGAAACTCCTTTAAAAATTTATGTATTGGCTTAGTTTATTATTGTAGCGTAAGATGCTCCCTAAGAAAAGAATTTCACCAGGTTTTGTGAAATGTGCATACGTTCCCTAAGGGCACAATTTTTAAGTTTGCCTCTGAATTTTTCTTTATAATTGCTCAGGTATTAAGTACTTTGACATGGCAAATTTGAACGTATACAATTATATAACAGAATATGTTTCCCGGTTAAGAGGTGCTGGATAGCAAAATAGTATGGTTTATTCTTGTATAAGTTGAAAGCAACGCATAGATGTTGATTATTCTCCATATTGCAAAAGCAATGGTAAATTATTTTAAATGATCCAAAGTAAATTCTCTAGATGAAGCATTTGCCGAAGACTAGGCTCACGTTTCAAATAATCAATACCTCATTTCTTTAAGCCCTCCAGACTCTTTCCCTCTCCCTCGCGATAGCTAATCAATCAGTTGGCAAGACCTATCATTTCTCCGGTTGGAGCTCTCAAATCCTTCCGCTTTTCTCTCTTCCTACTTAGTCCAATCTGCTTTCACTTCTTACTTGAAAACATCAGCAGTTTTTTCACTGGCCTCTTTATCTTCAATCTCACTTGCTCTAATCCTTCTAAAACACAAAACAGAGCAGGTCCCCCCTCAGGTTTTTGGCAGCTTCCCATCTTTGTTAGGAAGGATTCAGCATGTGTACAGCACAGAAAGCCTGTCAGGAGATGCCCTTGACTGTCTCTGCAGCCTCACCTCCTGCTGGGACCCCCTGCACTGCAGCCAAACCTACTTCCCCCAGTCTTGGAAGGGGCTAAGCTGTCCTTTAACTCTTAGCAAATTCTCAGGTGTGTTTTCTACCTGGACTCTCCTTGTCCCTTTTTCTCACTCTGCTAACCTCTACTCGCCCTTTAGATATCTGTTTACAGGTCAGTCTCTACCGGAAGATCTCCCTGCCTGCAGCATTTTCTTCCCAATAAATAACTTAAATAAATATTTGTCAAGTGGATGAATAACCTAAACTGAGAGAGCTCATCATACAAAGTTCAGGAAGATTATACACACACATTATACACATATATGTTTGTGTATATATAGGTATGTGTGAATATGTATTATATATAAATGTTTCGAAAACTATGGTGCCTTCTTTCAAACTAAATATGGAAACTTGTTTCAAATCACACTCCAGCCTCTTCATTTCTTAACCTCTTCACCTCCTATAATTTTCCTCCTCTCTTCAGCCATCCACATTCCCCACTCCACTTTTGTAGGTAGGTTTCATTCCAAAGATTGCATCACTTTAAAAGTTATGACTTCAACCATCCTTCCTATGGAAAATTACCTCTATTCTTCCCAGTAATTTATTTTAGTACCTCCAATCCAGCAATCTGCAATCCTATCAAAACCTTTATCATATTGTTTTTACTCCTTTCTTTTTTTCCCTCATGTCTTTCTGTGGCCAATATGCTCTTTATTATCCACACTGTATCATTCATTTGCAAACACCCTTAGTGCCTTTGCCTCCCAACTTTCAATTATTCACTTTAAAAAATTCTAGATGGGTTTAACCCAACTATACACAGCTCTAACCCCAATGTTACTGTAGGAAACAAAAACAAAACAAAACAAAAAACCGACTGGTTCTCTTTAATTTCATGACCATAAATTTCAAATGATCCGATAATTCTGGCACCCCTACCACCTTTGCCTTGGAGATTGCTTTCCTACTTTGATAGAACTATTTCATATGCTTTTCTCTTTCTCAAGCATAAGCCCTTCTTTGCCCTACTCACTTCTGTCTCCCTAAACTCCCAACCAATGATCTTACTTCGTATTCTCTTGAGAAAAATAAGGCAATTAGACAAGAACTGCCTCAACTTCCCGTCACTAATCTACCAACCAACCTCCATCTCTACCCTCATTTTCTGTCTCCCTTTCTGCTTAGATGGAATAATTTCACTGTTTCTATGAGATCTGTGGTCACTACCTGTCTGGATCACACCCACTCCCCACGTCCACATACAAATCACTTTGATTCTTGTGCCTAGAATTGTACTCAGTACAGAGCACAGACTCAATCATATTTGTTCAGCCAAAGAATTTACCGTTTTTTAAGTAACTTTACATATGAATGTTTAAATTAAATGTATAAGTGTTTTAAACAGTGTCTGTCTATATGCAGTATAGTGGGGTTAGTGTATCAAAGGTGGTCAATTTATCAGCTAAAAGGGCAAGAATAAGAAAACACCCCTCTATCGAAGACCATGCCAGTAGCCTACTAGCTGGTCCATCACGGTGACTATCTCAAGCCCCACTCCCACCCCAGCCCCACTCTGATCCAAAACATTAAACGATTCTGCATCTGATTAAAAGCACATTCCTGGTCTTGCTGTGAAACTCTCTGAATTGACCAGTTTGGTAGTTTACGGAAAGATTCAATAAACTGAAAATCATAGGTGAAAGAGAAAAGTTACAAAACATTTTTTTGACAACTGAGCAATTTGGAGATAGAGATGCCAACTCTCTGAAATCACAGTAAGCTACATCCTAGGTTAGTTTTCAGAGTAACTCCCTGATAAATAGGTTAGGACACACATATTTATCTTAGTTTCTGTCTACCAGCTCCAGCCAGTTCATGTTCCTAAGTAGTCATAAACTCCTCTAACTATTTCCTTTACAAACCAAAACCAGATGTAATTTTTAAAGGTGAGATGCTACATTGCCTTTGGTGGGCCAATTTTGTGGCCATATGCTATTATTCTGACACTTTATTTTATACCAGCTTAATGAAAAATGGTTAAAATGTTGGCTGTAGAATCAGATTTCTTGGTTTAAACAAGTTTCCTACGGAATAGCTGTGTGCTTTCAGACATTTCTCTTAAACTCTGCGTGTCTTTGTTCTCTCATCTGTGCTCCATTTTATGGCAAAGCCCAAATACAAGAACTATGTCAAGTACATAGGACAGCACTGGAAAAGAGACAGAGGTTCAAGTTATCTGTAATGGTGCTCTTGTTCTCACTATTGTTACCTGGAATTCAGCCTCCAGTGGGGAAGGCTCACTGGGTGGATCTCTTTTCTTCATGTTAGACAGATATGAATGTAACTCAGACAAGCTCACTTCTGTTTCCCCAAACTGATTGTATTCCACCAAGGCCTGATGGATCAAGATGTACTGTGCCTACAATTTCAGGGAAGAATATAGATAATTAATTGATAACTTAAAGTCCTATCAATCACATTTAAATAAATTCTACATTCCCATAATTTTGCTCATATGGAGACAATGTATGGAGAAGAAAACTGATATCTGTAACATTTAAATAATCTGGAAGTTAGCTCTCATGGTTCTATGGGATATAAGCAAATTCCATCCCAGATTGTTTTTTTCCAGAAAAAAAAAATAGCTTGGTAAATAGATGAGACATCTACAAGGTAGGGCATAACTTATATCTCATTCCTAACAGTTAAAAAACATTATCTGTTACTTCCTTCTGTGACTAGTATTGAGTCAGTAAGTTAAATTACTAATATATAAAACTATAATAAGTTTCACACTATATCTGAGAAAGAAAAAAGCAGGCTGATATTCCATAGAACATATTTTTTAAAAGAGTTTCCTAGAAGCTTTTAATAGAGAAAATTGTTCTATAAAGCACAATAGGCCAAACCCATATTTAACAACCCTAACCTTTTATCATATTTGAATCCACCATTTTTAAATAAATGACATCTTTCTGATAAAATTCAAGCCACTTTAACACCACCTCTAGTCCCCTGAGTTTGGCTGTAACATCCTTCCACTCTATTGTGTTTTTCCACAGGAAATAATTTCTTTTTTTTTTCTCGTGTACAATCTGTTTTTATACTCCTACACTAATATCTATGTGTTTATAACATTGTACGTTTTTGTGTCCTTTCTTAACAATGACATAAATTGAATTGTATACGTTTCATCTGGTGACTATATTCACTCATTGTTTTCATCTGAGCATCTACCTACACAGAGAGCTACAGACCTAGATTATCCTGTCAATCACAGCAGAGCATGTGTTTACAAAGGGTCCATATGTCCACATTCTGTTTGCTCATTCCCATATTGATATATAGTTAAGGTTTTCCATGTTTTTGTTATTCTAACAATGCTGAACACAATGAACATTCTTGAACATGTTTCTAGTTGCACACATTTGCAAATGCTTCTCTCGGTTATATGCATACATGTAGAATTGCTGGGTCAAATGCAGACAATTTTGATAATAACCATTGTTTACAATTACTGACTACATGCATCTTCCAGGGGCTTGTCTAAGTGCTTACTTGGGTTACCCTTTGTGTCTTAACTCTGTAAGGTAAATACTATCATTATCTCCATTTTACATATGACTTACCTGAGGCACAGGGACATTAAACATTGGTAAAATGGTGCACAGTATTAAGAATAACAAGCACGATTTGAAACTACTACATCTAGTTCCCCAAACCAGGCTCTTAACCACTGTACCGTCCTATTCTTGTCTCCCCAGTTTTAACTTTATGAGATGCTGCCAAACTGGGTTTTGGTATTTTAAAATTTTTCCCAATCTGATATGTGTAAGTGCTATTTCATTATTATTATTTTTTATTTTTTATTTTTTTGCGATACGTGGGCCTCTCACTGTTGTGGCCTCTCCCATTGCGGAGCACAGGCTCCGGATGCACAGGCTCAGCAGCCATGGCTCACGGGCCCAGCCGCTCTGCGGCATGTGGGATCTTCCCGGACCGGGGCACGAACCCGTGTCCCCTGCATTGGGAGGCGGACTCTCAACCACTGCACCACCAGGGAAGCCCCTCATTATTTTTTTTAAATACATTTTATAGTCATCCTCCTTCCACAGTACTCTCAGCCACTAATGCAAAATGCTTCTGACTGCAATTGGTGCTTTATTTTTCAGGAAATTAAAAGAAAACAATTTTCACCCACTGTTCGAGGTTGAGAAGAATTTGGATTTCCTTTAAGATCTCTACTCCCACCACAAAAAGATTTAAGCCAAAAGGCATAAGTGAGGATAGTGACTGTGGCCTGGAACATACCTCCACCTGAACCATCAGGCACCTCTGTCGCCTTAGCTTGACGACATAGCCATAGACATCCACCTTGCTCTCTGCCTCCAGGCCTTCTAACATGGCATCAATTCCAATATAGGTGCCTGTGCGTCCAACACCAGCACTGACAAAACAAATGAAAAGGTTGAAGGTATGATCGATCACAGCAGGAAAATGAATGGAAAAGCCAGCAAGGGTGAAGCAGGGAAAACAATGTCAGTTTCTCCTCATAGATTGTTTCTCAAAGTAGCAATTGCCAAAGGGGAGGGTGGCCCTAACACCCCGAGGAGTGAAAATTTGAACAGCCATTGTGCTTTTGGTGGAGGTCTTTATTTACCTGCAGTGCACCACGACAGGGCCACTGAAGAAGTTGCTGAAAGCGTTCACTCTCCTGCGCAGCTTGAGGAGCAGGTGAGGGTCTTCGGGGACCCCATGGTCTGGCCAGCTGGTGAACTGAATGTGGGTCACTGCTCTCCCAGTTGCTTTTTCTTTTCTCTAGCCAGGGGATAATATTTTTTTTTAGATGATTTTTTTCTCAGAGCAAACTATGGGACATAAGTAAGTGGAAGGGAGGAAAAGTACAAAAGACTCCTCGTGCAAGTTATTTTTCATTCATGATTACATTTTCCTTTCCAATGAATAACTAGGAATTGAGACATCACACAGGACTGGCATGCACCAACCAGTAAGCAATTACTTCCCAGGAAGGTAAGTAACCTATGGTTAAGTGTAGCTGAAACCACTAGGGACTTTCATGCTGCCAAGCCAAAAACAAACAAACAAACAAAATAACAACAATAAAACACAAAACAAGGGGATTGGTGGGTGGGTGTGAAAAGATACAAAGTAAAAGCCATTCTCACAGCTGTTTGAAATACTTCTGCTTGGTAGGAAGACAAACAGGATTATTGTCATATGAAGAAAGCTGATTAATTATATGATTAATGCTATATTTCTCATATTAGAAGTGTCAGTTCGACTGTAGAGAGAGAACTCAGGAGAGTCAGCTCCAGATTACAGCTCATGTTTCTCCCAGTTTCAAGGTAAGCACTAGAAGATACATAATTCATAATTCTCTGACCAAGTATGAAGAAGAACTACCTACATTTAGATAATGGAAGAAACAAACAAACAAACTTGGTTGGTTTTAATTTTCAGATAGGAGATAACTGACTTAATGAAGAATAGTAATGGCAGACTAATCAACATAACCAGGATGGTATTGGCTTCTACATTCTTGGCTTTAGTACATCATGTCTTTGGCCATGAACCACTGGTGGGATTGTTCCACAGCCTTCCAAGGGCATAGTTGTTAATGATGCCACAGGGCCTTAGGAGGCCTTGGGAGAAATAGGCAACTGATATTTTTTTCTTTCACAAAATGTATCTGGATCATATGGAAATACAATTTAGATTACTGAGAAAACCTGCCATAAATGGAATTCAGAGAAAATTTCAACCTTATCTATAAAGACTTCCATTTTTTGACATCTTTATTAAGATATTTTCACATTTCTTTAAAGTGTAAATGTTTTCATTATATTCACAGAGTTGTAAATCGTCACCACTGTCTAATTATAGGGCATTTTCAGGACCTCCCCAAAAGAAACCCGTACAGATTAGCAGTCACCTCTATTCCTGCTCCACCCACCTCAGTCCCAAGCAATCACTAACCAACTTTTTATCTCTATAAATTTGACTATTGTAGACTTTTCATATGAACAGAATCATATAATATGTGAGAAGACCACCATTTTAACTATTATTTAAGGCCACACTGACAATTTTCTTTTCGGAACTAAACATTTTATCTCACCTACAGAGTTAGAACTTTAGACTTCTTACAGTAGTCTCTGTGCCATTTGTATATATTTTCCATAATGGTAATAAACCCATTGAGACGAGGGACCATTTTATCATTAATTCAATAATGCAGTCATTCATTTAACACAATTGATGAGCTCTTTATACTTCAAGGGTCACAGCGTTATAAACACTTTTGATGTGATGTGGACAAACACTATTTTCACTAGTGACTTAACTTGACCCTGTTGGCTTGTATTGTTGTTCTAACCCAACTCTTCCTCCTGCAGTTCATTAAAAAATAATTTTCCAGATATATTTCAATGTCTCACATTTAATATTCCATAATTATATTTTTAGACAAACAGTATGAAAATTAAAATTATGTCATAAAGCAAACTCACATTTGCAATGGTCAACTTCTGAATGATGTAATCCGGGCATCTTTTGTGCTCATTGATCTCTACAATCACATCTCCAAAAACCCGGCTGCCCTCTTCCATCAATGGCCAGTATAATGCACACTTGTTCTATATTTTAAAAAATCATTAATGATTCCAGTTTTTCATGTAAATGGATTTGTTTATTAAGCATTCTTTGTAAAACAAAAGAAACAAAAATGTATTCTTTGAAAGTCTCAAGACATTTTTATAGTCTCCTGTAAACTGTGATGCTTGGAAAGTATTCCATTTCCCATTAAGTGCCCTGAAGTATTTCCTTCATACGACCCAGCAGAAGAAGGATGATCTTCCCAGGCTTAGCTGCATATTAAATGGGGACGTGCTTGGTGGTCAGCAGAAATGATGTGGTTGCGTGTGGTTAATTTCAGGCTGGGGGATGGGGAGGCTTTCACACTTCCTAAAGTCACGTTACATGAATTTTCATCTATCTGCCCAAGGTCTGTGTGTTTCAAGTATTAAAAAGTACTTGTGAAATCAGCCCATAGAAGTGTACTGAACTTAAAATAATACTGCAACAAACTAGGAATCACATAGGAGTCCAGCAATGAAGCAGAAACATTTAAATGTTATACTTATATACAAATATTTATATATGTGCATATTTAATTTTTCTACAAGTATGAAATTTTAAATCAAGTGTTATACTGATTCAGACAGAGAATGATCTGTTTTGTCATCAAGCGCATACATATGTGACTTTTCAAAATGCAATTCAACACTCTCTTTTCCTAACATCCAGCCTCCACCCTGTGAGTCCTGGACCTTTACCCTATGAACCTTCTGGGTCCTTACCTTGTTCCCTTCTTCACATCGAGTGACCATGACAATAACCGTGGCTTTCTGTTCCCAGATCATCCTCCAGAAATCATCAACAGTTTCATCCCTGGGACCTAGGGGGTAAACAAATAAAAACTGGTAAGAAATATCTCCTTAAAAGTGCAATAAAACAATTTTTCAAAAAGAATGTTGGACTCTCAGAGAAATTACCTTGTGCAGCAATGTATTTCCTGGGTTCTTTGAAACCCTGTTCAAAACACACACAGAGGTATATCATTTACTGAGCGCTCAGTTATATATTTACATGTAAAAGTATGAGATAGGGCAGTTGCCTTAGATCTGCCATTTCTTGGTTGTGTATTTCCCTGGGCAGTTTCAAATTAAAAGGGGGGATTTACTAACTCAATGGCAGTTAACTGTGTCAAATATGTTAGTCACCATTTACAAACAATATTCATGACCTTCATGGGTCTTTGCTCTATACCCTAAACAATTTTTAAAGCTAGATAGACTTTATCTTCATGTGGGAAGGTGCAGCAATTTATAAGCATAATACAGGCACTCCTATATTTTAGATCCTGCCAACCTTTATAGCACCATCTGCCAGAATTCAAACCTCCTTACCAGCCATAGAGATACTTTGGGGATTTTTACTCAATTTCTTTCAATAAATCTTCCTGAGGTTAGCCCCATACTTCTACCTCTTAACGAGTGCTGGGATATACCGCTGATTCCCTAGAATCCTTTTCTGCCACTCTAGATAAGAGATACAATAACTTTCATTTTATTACCTACAATGTCTGCTTTCTCCACTCTGGTTACCAAGGCAAAGAAGGAATAGAGACAGGTGAGACACTGTGCTAGTTTCTTTCAAATTATCTCCTACTCCTCAGACTTACCTCAGTGATCAGAAAAGCCCTTCAGAGAGATAACCTTTGCCCTTAGATGAAATTCAGTCACGTGGGCCACAATAATCCATGATTAATTTTAGTAACTTCTTGAAACTTCTATCTCATGATATAGTATTATTCATACATTCATTTATTCAACAAGTATTCATTGAGTGGCTACAGTCTGTCAAGTACCTATCTAAAATCTGGAGACATATTTTTTCCATGAGCTCCCAGGTCTGCTGGAGAAAAGTAAGTGTAACTCGATACTGTAATTACCATATTTATTTGAACACAAAATATAAGGTTTTTTTCCCTAGAGACTGTCTAAATCCTTATAAAATCTGCTCTTAATGACTTTACTTTGAAGAACAAGTTATTGTTTGGAAAAGACACTATACACAAATAAATTTGTTCAACGTTAATTGTGAAGGCCTGCAGTGGTCACCTACAGAATCAGTTAAAATAGAGGCCAAAATTATGACACAGTCTTAGTAATTATTTTTGGACTATGACCTCACATTTGAAAGTGTTAGTTGCCACTGTAAACAAGCCTTTTGAATATCATAAGAACAAGAAATTGCATTGTGGATACCAAGAGCACATGTCAGGGCAAGAGGTATGTGTTGCTTGGGATAGAATTTACAGGGACAACATGAAACAAAAATATAACAACTCTTTTTTTGTAGTTTTTTTGTTGATTTGTTTTTATTTCTACTGCCTTGGGAGACTGACCTAAGAAAACATTGGTATGATTTATGTCAGAGAATGTTTTGCCTATGCTCCCTTAAAGGAGTTTTTGATGTCATGTCTTATGTTTAAGTCTTTAAGCCAATTTGAGTTTATTTTTGTGTATGATGAGAGGGTGTGTTCTTTTCTTTTTTTTAATACAGCAGGTTCTTATTAGTTATCTATTTTATACATATTAGTGTATATATGTCAATCCCAACCTCCCTACAAAAACTCTTATGCATCAAACAAAGTTGATGGGAAGTAGGACATTGTACAGGTTAGAGGGCTGTCTCCAGACAGAATGCTTGAGAAAAAAACATCCTAGCTTTGCTTCTACTAGCAAAATTGGGAACACTTCAGAGTTGTTGTGAGAGTTCATTGAATCAATATATGTAAAGCACTTAAATTCATGACTGATAAATAGCAAATGTATAATAAATTGTATTATTATTATTATACAGTCATCATAATCATTAATGTCAAGAATTTTGCTCTGGAAAATCATCAGTTATCTCACAAAAGGACACAGAAGTTGCTTGTTTCATGAACGATTCAAGTAAAAAGGTTTTTTTCATTATTCTATAATTTTACATAAATTGTGTGTAGTGGACTGAATAATGTTCCCCAAAAAACTCATGTCCACTCAGAATCTCAGAATGTCACCTTATTTGGAAATAGGGTCTTTGTGGAAGATGAGGTCATACTGGGTGAAGATGGGCTCTAAATCCAGCGACTGGTGTCTTTTATAAGAGAAAGGACACACAGTGACACAGACACACAGGGAAGGAGGCCATGTGTTGACAGAGGCACAGAACAGGGTGATACAGCTACCAGCCAAGAAACACCAAGGATGGCCAGGAACCACTATAAGCTGGAAGAGGCAAGGAAGGATTTTCCCCCAGACCCTTCAGAGGAAGCATGTCTCTGCTCACACCTTAATTTCAGACCTCCAGCCTCCAGAACTGTGAGATAACACATCTTTGTTGTTTTAAGTCACTCAGTTTGTGATGTTTTGTTATGTCCACTCTGGGGAATTAATACACTGTCTAAATAAATAAATGAATAGATAGATAGAATTTGAACATTTTACTTTCTTCACTGAAAGTTTGTGAAAGCTTATATAATCATGTAGATCAGAACAAACAAACCAAACCTCAATTTCAATTGTTTTTTCTTTGAGAAAAATTTGAAATTACCTTATAAACCAGCATGGATGATAGTATGAGACAGTTTGTCAACTGTTTGATTGTCAAAAACAATTTTTGATAGTCACTGTTTTGGCAGTCTGTGTAGAAATAAACACTCATACTTTGCTGGTGGAACACATCTGGGTACAACCCCAGTGGAGGACTATTTGGAAATGTCTTTTAAAATTACAAATGCATATTCCCTTTGAGCTGGCAGTTCTTCTTTGAGGAATTTATCCTACAGATATGCTGAAACTCATTGAGAAGTAACATGAGTCAAGATTATTCATTAAACCATTGTTTGTAATAGTAGATTAGAAACCATATTTAACGCTTGTTACTATAGGAACTGATTAAATACCTCATAATGCAGCTATGCCAAGAATTACTCTAAAAATATTAAAGAAAGATGTAGAAATGTTCGGTGTTCAGAGCCAGCAACCTACAGCCTGTGGGTCAAATCAGCATGGCCTGATTTTGTAAATGCAGTTTGTTTTTCGGAACAGCCACATTAGGTATTGTTTATAGAAGTGTAGTCACTGGGCTTCAGAGCTGAGTAGCTGTGGCAGAGATGGTATGTCCGGCAAAACCCCAAATATTTGTTATCTGGTCTCTTACAGAGAAAGCTTGCCATTCCCTGCTTTTTACAGTGATATTTTATGTATCCAAGATATATGTTTTAAGTAAATGACGCATTATACAGAACAGCGTGAATATTACCTTAACATTTTTGGAGAAAGGAGGGGGTAACAAATGTTGCTGTTTTCTTGTTTGTGTATTAAAAAACTCCCGCTGGATAAATAGGAAACAACATAGAGGTTACCTTTTAAGGTAAGTGGAGGCACTGGGTAAATGGTGGATTGGGTGGGAGGAATTGTTTTTAAGTCTCTCTGTGTTTTTATACTGCTTTTTTTTTTTTTTTTAATTCGTGTGATGCATTACTTACTGAACAATTGTTTAATAAATTACATTTTTAAACATTTTAGATAAATTAACCATGCACTATATCCTCATACTGTTACTAATTGAAAAAGGGCAGGGACTTCCCTGATGGCACAGTGGTTAAGAATCCGCCTGCCATTGCATGGGACACGGGTTCGAGCCCTGGTGCGGGAAGATCCCACATGCCGCGGAGCAAATAAGCCCGTGAGCCACAACTACTGAGCCTGGGCTCTAGAACCTGTGAGCCACAACTACTGAGCCCGTGAGCCACAGCTACTGAAGCCCACGTGCCTAGAGCCTGTGCTCCACAACAAGAGAAGCCACCGCAGTGAGAAGCCCACACACCGCAACGAAGAGTAGCCCCCGCTCGCCGCAACTAGAGAATGCCCGCGTGCAGCAACGAAGACCCAACACAGCCAAAAATAATAAATAAATAAATTTACTAAAAACAAAAATTAATAAATAAATAAATAAGAAAAGGGCAAAAGTACCAAATTAATCAGAGCCTCCCAGTCCTATCCTCTATGGTGAGGGGCAAAGACGGGGCTCTTATGAGAAATACACACATAGATAATTTAGATAATATCCAGCGTATAACAGGTACAAGAGTATTTTAATTCTTAGTTATCATTCTGTTTGGAAAGAAAAAACCTATATTACTTAGCACCAATAACAAATAATAAATAACTATTCTTGCAAATATTAGTGATTTTGTTGTTTATATCAATGGCATTTATGATCTTCCTTCAAATCATTTCAAATAATATTTCTAAAAATTTTCCATGAGAGGATATATGTATAACTGATTCACTCTGCTGTACACCTGAAACTAACACAACAGTGTAAATCAACTATATTCCAATAAAACTTTTTAAAAATAAAAAATTTAAACAAATAAAAATTTGCCATGGCAAAGAAGGAGCTGAACGGAATGCATAGATACCAGAAGAATGAAAATAGTCAGAGACAAAATGATGAAGATATAAAACCATCTGGCTGTTATGCACTTTTTACTCACATCAATATAGCTGGCATTGATATAGTTGGACCCTGCCTCTCCATTTATGTCAGAGAGTTCAACACGGTTATAATCATCTGTTCAAAGAAAAGAAATATTAAATAAGTGAAATCATGAATAATCAAGTAGCCCAAATGTATGGAAATCCAGTTCTCGATGAGCACTTACAAGGAAGGATGTCAACGTAGCGGTTTTTATTCTGGTTAAAGGGTTTTCGAGCATCCTTGATAGAAAACTTGCCAAATACCCTCGGAATGCTCTGAAAGACACAAAGATCCTTTGGGTCACATTCAAGAAAAACCATTTCCCCTTGCCACTTATCCTTTTGAACAAATGACACCTCTTGGAACGTATTTCCTTTACACCGATGAACAAGTTGCATATGGTAATAAATGAATATTATTAGGAATTATGCAAAAAACACTCTCTAAGAAAAATGAATGATAGGCTACTTGGAAAATAAATCCCATGAAAGAGAGCAAATTTAGCAGTTATTGCTCTGCCACTTTAAAATTCACTGAAAAACACACTTGGATGATTACCTAGAGCAAAAGGACAAAATCAGCCAAATACGTTTCGAGATACAGCTTCATAACTAGTATTCATACAATGAAGCAGCATTATCTTGAAATGTTGACTAGTTTTATGATGATGATATTCTGGTCTGCAAATATCTGATAATAAAAAGCTGCTTTGACTCCATTGCACTATTATGTGGGATAAACTATCGAGGCAAATGGTTATACAATACATTTAAGGTGAATTACGTTGATAACAGAGTAAACTTTCTCATCACGTATCGAGAAGAGCACACACCTGGAATTCAGCCAGGAAGAGCCTCCCTTCATCAGCGATCTTTCTCTTGTAAGTTTCCAACAAAACATCTGCATGGATGGGCTCCACGTTCATCAGTTGCTTCTCATCATCTTTAAACGTAGTAAAGATTCACAACTAGTGTTAATGTCTCTCTTTCCCTTGTTCATGTAAATTTCATTAAATATATACCTTGGATTCAGTCCTTAGTGTTTTTCCTTTTCATACACATTCCACCTGGAAAATCTCACTCACACATAAAGATTCACCTGTAAACCTATGACGTCTAAATCTTGGGCTCCAGCCCTCTTCTGGCCTTTGTATTAATCTTTCCCTCTTATTCTCAGATTTTCCACCCAGTTATCCCATAGGGACCTCAAAGTCAAGATGTTCAAAGTAATTTTCCCTTGATTCTAGCATCTCAAATCTTGGCAAACAGGACCACCATTCACAAAGTCATTCAAGATGGAAACTTCCAGGTGATCCACGATTTCTCCCTCTGTCCCCGTATCCAACAGGTCACCGTGTACTTTCCATCCTTTCTGCCTGTGGTCATGCTCAGGACTCTTCTTCATCCACGTAAGGACGTCTTCCAGACTCCCCTTCCTGACTCCAGCCTGTCCCCACCCTGATTTATCTTTTAAACTGCCAGAAATTAATCTTCTGAAATACAAATACGAGCCTGCAGCTCTGCTTGTTGAAAAAAACTCACACTATTGTTTGTGCTCCATAGCCTATAGGCTAAAGTTTCAATGTCTAATGTGATATATGATCCCTTTTTATCATCTCACCTGACCCATCTCAACCACACTGTTTCCTACACTTGATTTACATCTTAGGCGTGAGTGTTCTCCAAGTGCATCACACACTTTCTTGTCCTCATGTTTCTGCACACACTGTTCTCTCTGTACATAGAATGTCCTTCCTCATTTTCTATCTACAAACAGGTTCCAGACCAAATATCACCACTGTGAGGATATATACATTTTTTGTTGGATTAGAAGCATTTTATGGCAATAACAATACTCATCTATATTGTAATTTTTTCTTCTTATTGTATCTATTTTAACTTGTGAAATACTGTAAACATATAAATAAGAGAATATGATGAATACTCTATACCCAGGACTCATCTTAATGTGATAATCTCTATAGTTGACTGTGAACAGATTGTGTTAATATTTTATGCCACCAGAGTGAAACTCATTATATGCCAGGCTTGTGAAATAACTTACTAAAGAACAAAATACATATTAATGTAAATAGCTGTAAGTGTATGTGAATACTGAAACAACTCCTACTATCCCAGGTATATCTGACTGTATTTTTTCAGTATTCATGTTAATTTCCCCTATTTTTTAGATGAAGAAAGAAGATGTCCATTAGGGTTGTACATTTATTTTTTTGTCTGTGGAAATTTTCTATCCAATCATAACTATCAAACTGTCCATGTATGGTTGCTTCTTTGGGTGTTTGGAGATTTCCGGCATTCATTAATTCTGACCTAGGGCCACCTTCGGGGTTTTATGGAGTTTGGGTAAGTTCTAATCACTCCAAGGAGCCATCAGTGTCAACTTTGAGATAAATACTCCTTGACCCCTGGCAATGGTGCCCCTCCTGTCTTAGGTGCCTGTCACTCTTGTGATCTTCATGCATCCCTCAGCCCACCTATAAAAACTAACCCTCGGGACACTTTATCTCCCACGTTAATTTGTTCATTGACACGTATTGAATCCACATGCCCACCCAGGTACTGGGGATAAAACACTAAATGGGAAAGGAAAGCCTCCCTGCCGTCCCAGAGCCCACATTCTAGACAAGGGAGGAAGATTAACAAACAAGAGGAATATAAAATACAGTGTCAGCAAAACTTTGCAATGGAAAATAAAGCCTATTGGGGAGCTCCAAGGAACCTGCCCAAAAGCTTCTGCTTATGAATTTGGGACCTGCCCTGGCAGAGGGAAACCCTTCCGAGACAAGTTAAAACCAGATAGAGGAGTTCTGAAATGTTTCCCGTCTTGAGTATGAAAAAAACAAACCATTTCCTATATTATAAACATGTTTTCAACTTCTTTATCTCCTGCCCTTTAAATGGATCAAAAATCACATTTTTAAAGAGAAATGAAAGAAGTACTGTAAAAGTTTTTAAGAAGAGAGAAAAAATGGAATATGTTTTCATTTCCTAAGTCAAATTGCCATCTTTTGTCATGTCCATCAATGTGCCTTTAGTGGGAACAGCCAGTGTCCCACCCTGGCAGGGACGTGAATACACTTGCACTCCTCATTTGTGTGGCTTTCCATCTGCTCCTTCCTCAATGTTTCCCCACAATCTTAGAAGACCCAGATTCCTGCCTTCTCCCCAATCAGTTTTCCATCTTCCATCTTTCTATAGCACCACACACAGTCCACGACGATGGTATCTATCAAATCTGTCATATTTGTCCACATGTCTCTCTTCCTCTGTTAGATTCTAAACCTTTAAGAGCAGAGTCTGTGGCCTGTCACTGACATATTTTCAGTGCTGGCACAATATTTGGCATACTCTGGGAAATGCATAGATCCTTGCTGGTTGAATAAATACATAACTTAAATTTCATCATTGTATCCACAGAGGAAGTCCAGGTTAGATTTTTTAAAATATTGAATTCTTATTTCAAATGAGTAGATTCAAATGGGAGGGGGATAATCACCAGTAAAAAATGTGCATACTTACCCCTTTCAACAAGTTCCTGCTGTTCATCTAAATTGCTGTGAAAATAAGAAATGTAAGTTTGCATACTCTTAAGAAACATAGAAATTAGTTGGCAATCAATTTATGTTTAATGAATGTCTTGAAGGAAGGAGGGAGTGGAGATGGGGAAGACAAAAAGGAAAAGGGCAGAGGATGGGAGGGGATGATGGGGGGGAGAAAAAGTGGGGAGGAAGAAACCAATCACAGGTGGTCAACCAAACTTGGATAACTGGCCACATTATTTTATTTGGAACCTCTTTGTTTTTGTAAAATGTAGTTGTTCCTGGACAGAGGAATGCATATCCTTCCCTAGATACTTCTCTCCTTTGTCATTTCTAGATCTCTGACCACTTTGTACTAAAAGAAAAGACACATTCTTTTCATTGGTTATTATTAAAGGGAATCCATCCAGTTATTAGTGAATGTAGAAAATATTAATATTTAATATAAACCAATAAGACCATGTGAAAGTCTTTGATCAAAAGGTCAGTGATGTCCTGGACTTAGTGCTGTCGTCTCTGAATTCACATTTTTCACTTAATTTGTTCCAAACTGGCCTCATAAATGGGTTTTCATCATTATTACTACTATTATTATTTTTTCATCTTAAAATCAACTCTTACCTGGATCTTTTCTTTTGCAGATCGTAGATTTTATAGAGAACAACAAGCAGGGCTATTGATGTCACAATAATCAGAAATACCAGAAATATGATCACTGCATTAGAATTATCTAGAAATGAAAAAGAACACATAAAGAGAGCTTATTATGTCAAATATTTTGCTGGATTCTTTGAAAAAATCACCTTACAGTTTAACGTTTTCATTTCTTTTTAAGTTTTCAAAAAATACAATTTTTAGAATGAGATCAAAGACAATACATTCCTGATTTTGTAAATCTTGCCTATATTGTTCAGAACCAATAAAACATTTCATATTTTAAGAGCGATAGAGCATAGAAGAGCAATTCTCTTCCTTCCTAACAAATAATGCCCTTTTATGAGATAGTATCATTTATATTTAATTCTCTTTCTTTCAGTCACTCCATTTTGAAGGGATTGAAGAGGTAATCTAGTTACAATTCTCAGAGAGAACCTCCTATAGTTTAACTTTATATGCAGAAGTAGGTAGCCTCTTAAGGGGATCAGAAAGGTCTCTGCCCCACAGAGATAAACCTGCTCATTGAGGTATACAATCAGTTATCCAAGGGACAAAATTATTTCATTCTACAGTTGGGATTAGTCTTACTCTGACCTGTATTTCCACTAAGGTTTAATGTGAAATCACACCCTTTCTTGGAGGAAGGGCAAAGAAAAGAGAGTGCATTGGAAATATCCTTTGCCTTGAATAAGTAGGTCATACTATTCGTCTGCAGTGAAAGTGTAGTAAAGTACCACAGAGGCATTAGGGAGCCAGACTTAGCTCCACCACTTCCTAGTTGGCACCTTGGACCAAATCCTTACTATCTTTGTGTCTCCATCCCTAATTCCTAAAATGAGGCTAAACAAGTTTGATTCACTGTAAACGTTTAGCACCATGCCTGGAGCATAGTCAGTACTAATTATTCACAATGCGCACAAAGTATTTTGAGTCTTTAGTGTATGTCAAACACTGATTTAGGTACTTAAGATGTCTCAGAGAACCAAACAGGAAAAGACCCCTATCCTCATGGGACTGATGTTCTGGGACGTAAGACAGACAGTTAAGACTATACACATTAAGTGAATGGTAAAGTAGGTTGGAAGATGATAAAGACTGGGAAGGTAAGGAGTTAGCTAAGGAGGTACTGGCGGATGCTTGTTCTAGGCACAGGTGCAGTTAGGTGAGAGCCTGGAAGCAGGAACATGTCCCGTGCCCAAGGAGCAGCAAAAATCCAGAATCCGGAGAGGCTGAAGTGGAGGGAGAGAGAGATGGGCAGCAGGAGATGCCATTTGAGAACATGGCCAGGAGTCGCCAGAGCACAAGGGTCAGGTTGGAGGGCCTTGTAAATCATTTTAAGGTTACATTGTTTTGTTATTGTTGTTTTTTGTTTTGTTTTGTTTTGTTTTGTTTGCTTCACTGCTTATCTTGTAGGATCTTAGTTCCCCAACCAGGGTTCAAACCCAGGCCCACTGCAGTGATAACGCAGAATCTTCACCACTGGACCACCAGGGAATTCCCAGTTACACAGGTTTTGGAGTTAAATGTGTAGCACTTGCAGGATTTTGAGTAGAGGAGTAATTAACTCTAATGTGTGCATTATACAGATCCTTAGAACCCCTTATTGAAAATGCCATAACCCAGGCAAAATATGACAGTGGTTCAGATGAGGTTGATGGCTCTGGAGTTAGGTGAAATAGTCATCCAGCGCTGCAGTGAACGGAGATCAGGAAGGCTGTGGGCAGAACAGCCTTCTGAGGGGAACAGAAGCTCAGTTTTGGATTTGAGAGTCTGAAAGAACAATTAGATGCCCAAGTGGAGGCACCAAGTAGGAAACTGGATATGCAGATCTGAGGCTCTCTTACCATAAATCTCACGAGAAAGGGGCTGGGACTGGACATTAATTTGAGAGTCTTCAACACAGATCTGTTACTTAAAGCTATGAGATTGACTAATTCACCAGGAAATTAAAATTGGATAGAAAGGAAAGAAACCCCAAGACTGAGTCCTGAGACACTCCAGTATTCAAAGGTTGGAGGAGAAAGATGGAACCTGCAAAGGGACTCACAAGTGAAATAGGAAGAAATAAGCTTTACTGTTGGGAGTTGCAGGGGGTAAAGAAATAGGGTGGCAGCCAAAGAGGAAATAGGGTCAAAAGAAATATTGTGGTCGTTGCTGCTTTTTGTTGGTTTTCAACAACTGCATCTTGATGAGACCCATCCAGCACAGGGGGAAATCATGATGCAGGAGAGAAAGAAGAAAACTGTTACATCAGGGGTTTTGGTTGACAGGATCAAGGGATTCAAGAGTAATTGCAAGAGAGTGGCTATGGATTATGGATTATGGATTAATGGTTAATCCATAATGATGGATTATGAATTAACATTGTGCACAGAGGGAGTGGAGGACCCAAGGGGATGAGGGGCTATCCATCAGGGTTCACTACCATGGCTATGGTTCACGGAGATAGGGAGAGACTTAGTGCTCTTACTATTTTCAATGAGGAAACAAATTCAACCCTCTTCAGTCATGTTTCTAAGGCAATACAGAAATTGTATGTTTTAGGCAGGGGTAGGCTGAGAAGACTGGGTGTTTTGAAGGAAATATATGGTGAGCAGAATTCCAAGATACACCGCCCAAGATTTCCAGGTCCTGGTTGCTTCAGAAAATACTAATCTAGGTACTGCTGCAAAGCGATTGTGCAGAGAGAATTCAAGCGTCGAGTCAGGTGGGACTGGAAGATAGGGGAATTGTTCTGGGTGAGCCCAAACTAATCATGCGTTCTTTAAAAGCAGAAGTCAGAGATCTGAAACACCAGGATCCCACACACTGCTCTGGCTTGAAGATGGAGGAGGCCAGGTGGAAAGAACGTGAGGGGCCTCTGGGAGCTGAGTGCAAGCCCTGGCCTGCAGCCCCCAAGGAAATTGGGTCATCGGTCCCACAACAGCAAGAAACAGGACTCCATTAACCTGGAATGACCTCGGAAACACTTTTTCTGCATATTCTCCAGATAAAAACTCATTCTGGCCAACATCTAGATTTCAGCTTTGAGCAGAAGATCTGGTCACATGGAGCTGGAATTGTGACCTACGGAATTGTGAGCTAATGAACGGGTGTGGTGTAAAGCCACTGAGCATGCAGTAATTTGTTGGACAGCAAGAGAAAACTAATACAAAGCATTACCTCCCTGTGATTTTGCCTGGAGACAGTCCGTATAGTTAGTTCAGCGTGGCTGAAGCCACAGCCTCCTCCCCTCCCTGGCTTCCTTCCTTCCTGCCTGTGGCTGACACTGGCTGACTCTTAAGCACACCTCTTTTCTCTTCCTTCCAGACCAGCTTTCCTTGCTGTTAAGTGTGTCCAGGTAACTGAGATAAGGGTAGAAGGCATATAAGCCTCTTCTGGGTCTGGTGTTTACCCCCCGTCTGGAGAGACACTTCACCTCGTTTCTTCTCCAAACTGCTGGCTGGATGCTGGTTGTCCTCACAAATTCAGAAGCCACGTGTGGGAGAAGTCAGCCCCTGTGTCAGCCTGGAAATTTGAATGGTGTGTGGAGCAGAACCCCACCCTCTACATGCCCACAAACATCCCCAATTGGTGTGGAGTAAGAAATAAATGTCTGTTTTGTTACTTCACTGGGATTTGGGGGCTTAACTGTTATAGCATCCATCGTTGCCTTAATTGATTGGTTTATCTGTTATAGCATCCATCGTTGCCTTAACTGATTGGTACCCCTCTTCATCCCATACTGACTGAGCAAATGCTACGTGCCCTAAAACTGTGACGGTCTCTGGGGATATGACAGAAAATAGGCATAAAAAGGTATCAGTTCTGAGGGAATTTTCCTTACCTTTGGGGGAAAAGAAAGGCTAGACAGGTAAATAAAATAATTATATATTTTCCTTATATTTAAAGGAAAATAATAGAGTGGTAAGAAAGTAAGGGGAACCTATTTTCTGTATGGTCCGTGGAAGACTTCCTGAGCATGAGACATTTCTCCTACAACCAGAAAGATGGAGTGACTCCGCCAGGCCAACGCCTGCCCAAACAGCGTGTCTCATGCTCCAGATGTCTCTAACTGGAAATTCATAAAAACAGGAACATAGAAAATTAATTTCAGATGGAGATTGTCAGATGTCAGAGCTGAGTCTGCATCCTGGCTCTGGCATTTCTTTGACTCTTAACATGGGGCAAAATGATTAAATTGTCCGAGTTTAAATTTTCTCATCTATAAAATGGGAATGATTTGATCTTCTTTAGAAAGGTGTTGTGAGGATGCCTATATACGTGTCATGTGTGTGTCTATATCTGTAACTATATTTATGTCTATATGTATGTATATCTATCAAGTGGGAAAGAGAAGACCAGCAGCACATACTAGAAATTTTGCAAAAAAACACACCAAATGGTGTTGAGTGAGCATTGCAATCCATAGCAATTAATTAGGGCTGTTGGTTCTATAGAAACATGACATAGCATCAGATGTACCGCCATAAATGTATTAATAATAGAACAATGAAGGCTTCAGATACATCTCGTGGCCTAAGACTTGCTCTTCTCTCTAGGAGCCCCTGTAACAATGACCGAGGCGAAGATCCATGATGGCAGACAGGATGGGAGACGGGGAGCCAGAGGTTGAGAGATTTCGACAAGTTTTGGAAGGTAGGAAGCAAAGGAGAGGAAGCCACAACCAGAGAAGCATGTGGTGACGAGGGACACACACCTTCCCAAGAACACCTGGGCCTCAAGCTCCCAGGCGCCATGGACAGTGGAAACCAATCAAAAGACCAAAATGGCACAATTGAGGGTCTATTTACAGAAAACCCAGGCATCTCTTGAAAGACACACCAGGGAGGAGGAGACACAAGCCTACTCTTTGGAAAAATTGAATGGAAGAGGTAAGAGTCTAGAGGTAAAATCAGGCTCCAAGTAGAGAAGGGAGGAGGCCCAGCATGGAAGTGAAGCAGGAGAAGCAAGTGTCTGCATGTGGAATGGTTGGACACTGGCCCTGTGCCCTCCCCTGAGGGAACCATCCCGCACCCTCCACTCTACCGCAAGGATCAGTTGTGGACTCATTTCTGGAGATTATAAATGATGCCGGAGAAAATAAATCAGTAACAACACAGAGAATCTCCTCAGTCAATACGGCCCCTTAAGGACCACAGAACTTCTAATCACCTTCTCCCCTGTGTCACTGTAACTCTGGTCAGACTGCCCATGAGAACGGAACTCTCAAAGAAACCCTCAACACAAAAGGCAGATGCCAAAATAATACATCGACTAATGATTCCAAAATGTGACTAAGATGAGCTCCAAAAAGACTGCAAAAAGAAAGTGGAACAAAGAAAACTTCCCAGAGATACAAGCCTCCAGGTCACAAAAGCCAATAGCATCCAGGAAAATAAGTGAAAAAGACCCATGTCAGACCAAGAATAAAGAGGAAAGCCTAAACATTCTAGAGAGAAAATAAAATGAGGGAACTTATGAAAAGAATGAGAAGCAGGATGGCATTAGAAAGTAATACTGGATGCAGGGGAACAAAACTGAAATACTTTAAATTCTATAGTTTTAAACTTAAAATCTATGCCAGAGCAAAATATTGATTGTGTTAGAATAGAATACAGATATTTTCATGCCTGCAGAAATTAGAATATTTTCTTCTTACACTAGAAGATATAAACCAGTAAAAAACAACAGCAACAACAACAAAAAAAACCATGAGATTCAAATGCAGCAATTTTAAAATGGGAAACTGATAAAGGAAAATTTTATGATGGTACCCTCAGAGAGTTCCAGAAGAAAAGGACCCCAGGAATTCAATTGGGAATGTTGTCAAAATGCAGATGATGGAATGTGATACCAAAGAAACTCAGTAATAAATTTCTAGCAGCTGTGCTTTTGCATTTCGAAACCCAAGCCCTCCCCTGGAGTAGATGTCAGTATCAAAATGTGAAGACATTATTTACCTCTTATGAAAATGCTGTTGTTAGCAAAGAGTTAATACTTTTTCTGCTTTATGGGAAAAAAGGAGCATAGGATAACCCTGTAGCTCCACTGAAGGAGAAATCTGATAAAGATGCAATAGTAGCTGTGTCACCAGGCAACATTGCTAATGTAAACGCAATCCTTGACTTCCAAACGGCATCTGGACAGGAGGGTTATGTATGAATGATGGTGTCCTGGTGGGAAGCCCTGGCCTTGATTTCCCTGAATGCACTAACCCCTGGCACATCTTGTTACCGGGCGCATCCCTGTTGGCACATCTGGTAGCTATGCCTGTGGAACTATTATAAGAGATACATGGGGCTTCTAAGCCAGGGTCGCTCCCACACATATGGCCTCAGTCTTACAGCTCAGTTGCCTCTAGAGGGTCAAAGAGTTCATAGTCCCTGGACTGCAGTGGGCAATGCTAGCAGGATTTTCTTGGCCAGACCCCCTTGCTGGCTGTGTTTCCCACTCTGTGTTTCTCTGAGGGAAATGGTGCCAGGCCTGGCTTATTAAGATAGGAGTTTGAAATGTCCAGTGGAGTCTATGACCCCAAGAATAAATGCTGACACTATAAATTATTTACATAATCAGAAAAACTCAATGAAGCTGTTGTTATAGTAAGGGCTTATAAAAGAAACGTATATGGAAATAAAGTCAAAGATACTTGGCTGAAGTTGTTTGGCATTTTACATTAGGAGCTTTTATCCTATAAATCTGAGCAGAAAGAACTACAACTTTGTATGGGACTTAGTAAAGCAGTTTGGAAAATAAGCTGTTTTTATATCTTCCCTCTTTGGAAAGACTCGGGAAAATGAAGCATGCACGTGCGGGTAGTTGACAAAGACGGAGAAGTGACCAGGTGACATCAGAAACAGCCTGTGTTTCGTAACACTGCACCGGGAGCTTTGAATTGAATTGAATTGAATTGAATTTACAAAGCTAACAAGTAGAGAAAACTTAAAGCAGTGTGCTAAGTCTTCTTCCTCCGCAGGCTCAGATCAACAAGCAACATTAAAACTCTAGAAAGAGCAGCAGACAATATCCCTTTTATATATGGAGGAAACTATAGAATTGAAAACAGAAATGGTGAAAAGGGGTCATTTTGGAGAGCAGAACAACCGGCGAGGGAAGGTGACACACGGCTTTCTTCATTTCAGTGATTTTTTTTTCTAGAGTGACCTTTATTTTGATTAAAATATTTTAAAATATTAGTGACCAAACATTAAAAAGCCACACTGTTATTAGGGAATGTGTATCCTAGCTCAGTTGGGTAAATCAGCACAGATTTGTATGTAACGCCTGCTTCTGCTAAGCAAATGCTTGAGGGACAGAATAAAATAAGGTGACAATTTCTAACACATACACAAAACAAACATGCTTGTTACTAACATGAAGAAATGCCATAAGCATAACCATATTAGTCTGTGCAGATAAATACTCTATGAATTATTTTATGAACTCTTTTAATAATTTAATATCTTAATTTGAATTTAAGATATTATATTTTAATATGGTGTTCACCTGTACATCTGTTTGCACACACAACTTAAAATATAATGTTTTTTGGAAAATATATAATAAAACATTTAATAACTAAACATGAGTAGGAATGTAAAATAATAAAGCTAAGTGCTACTATATATTTAATATAAATATAATAAATAGCTAAGTGATGACTTACAAGATGTTGATCGTGAAACAGTTATTGGATGACCAGAATATTCCCCATTGTGATAATAAACCTGAATTTCAGTAATAAAAGAGAAAATAGTTTTCTAGTGTAAATTTATGAATCACAATATAACACATACATATTTGTCATACATTGTTGTTTATTTTCATAAAAAATATACTGGTTAACTTTAATATAAAGTTGAAACTTCAAGATTATGTCAATACTTTATTATCAAAATGTTTTAAAGAAAATATTTACCAGTGAAAAAGATATAAAGAAATCTTAGCCCATTTAGCAATAATAATACTACTAATAGTTATAATGAGCAAGAATAAGTGAAAATGAAGGAATAAAATCCAACACATCAAAATGTTCATCATTTAAAGTTGATTCCCTATTAATAGGCTAACATCTTCACATTTCTTTCAAAAGGAAATTCTGCTGTATACTCTTTAGAAGAGTTATACATAAAACGTACAAAAAAGTTTTTAAGGCTAAGTGGAAACAATATAATGTAAGAATCACAGTATTTATATTCAAGTGATATTGAGTTCAGAAGGGTTAAAATGATCAAGATTGATGATACAGGGTAAACTCTACAGTGTAGACATAAGGAGTTCAAAATATTGAACACAATAAAGCAAAACAATTTAGATATACAAGGAAACAGCATGCAGCAGGAAAGCATTAAGAGTCTTCAGCAAAAAACCAGCTGAAGCAAAAATAGATCTAAAGAGTATTAATAGAAGAGATTAATAATAAATCTGAAAAATATATATCTAAGCTTTTACCCCATGGAGGGTATATAATATTCTCAGTACTCACAGAGTATTCATAAATATTTATCACACACTGAGCTGTAAAAATTACTGTAGATTCCAAAGGGCAGAAATTGTAAAGGACAATTATCCTTTTAAACTAATAATTAATTGCAATGAAAAATTCAGGAACCAGAAATGTAGAAAAGTCTCTTTAAAAAGATAAATTAAAAATTATTCCAAATTACAAATATATACTCTTTAGAAATTATCAATAATAAGAACAATCTACTTTAAAAATCCACTCATTAAATTTTATGTCAGTCATTGAGAAATTAGTAATAAGTAATATAGACATGGGATAGAGTCAAAATTTTACCAAAGAACAATCCATAGCTTTATTTATTTATTTATTTATAGTTAATAAAAAGGAAAAGGAGAAAGAAATAAATGGTCAAAAATCACTTTCAATGCCCAAACTACCAGAATATCAAAATAAACCTACAATAAAAGAAAGTAATTCATTAACAATTATAAAAACAACTGTATTAATTTATTAACCAGAGATCACAATGATGAATAAATCTAAAATGATTGCTCCCTCATGAAGGTATAAATGTAGCAGTGGATTCTGAAATAAACATAAAAACAAATTATGGGAACTGCAGTGAAGAAAACAAGAGGCAGCCTTTTGAAGAGTGAGGAAGAGAAAGGATAACTGAATAATTGTCTCCTAATTTGAATTTTGAGATTGCATTTTAATACGATGTTTACCTATATTTTTCCAGAATAACTTATCATCATTGACAAATGGGAGAAGAAAATTCTAGAAAGAGAGGAATGTTGAGTAAAGTGCCTAAAAGAGAGTAAAACCTGAGTGTTTGGAGAAAAGAAAAGGAAGCCAGTGTGCCTGGAGCTTCCTGGGTACTGAGGGAGGTGAAGTGAAATGTACGATAATAGGTAATAACAAAGTATTTCTTTTATTCCGACTCTTCTTTGGGAAAATATAAGTGGCACACCCACTCAAAAAGGGTAGCTACTTGAAAAGAACAGTAATATCGAAAGATAACGTAAATGATTCTCAAAGAATCCCTCTGTGTTAAAGGGACTAAAACACTTTTTTCGGTGAACAAATAATTCCTGCATTATTTAAAGTTATAAAACACAGAACAGGAAAATGTCTCCAACCTGTTTTATCAGGTTAGCATAACCTTCATACAAAAATGTGAAAAGAATGATGCGTGTCCCCACCTATGCCAGCGTCGCCTTTACCCACTTATTAAATGACCTCATTTATGAATGCCTATTCATAAAGGCTTAATAAAATATTAAGCTGTTGAGCTCAATAATACTTTAAAGGAATAATACACAATGACACAGCAGGGTTTTTTTCTTGGAATGTGACACTGGTTCAACATTAGAAAACCTATCACTATAATTCAGCATATACACCAATCACACCATAGCATCACAATGATGGCAGACCCAACATGGTACCATAAAACACATTTGATAAAGTCAAACCTACGTTTCTGGTTAAAAACAAAACAAGAAAGCTTATGTATACCTAAACACTTCTTTAAGTGATAAGAATGTGAAGCAGATTGTCAACATGACATTAAGTAGTCAACTGTGGAAATTCCCATTAAACCAGAAATAAAAGTGAGAGATTTGACTGAATAAAAATAAAAGGGGAAATTGTGTATGAGTTAAAGTGCTATAAAGAAAATTAAAAGGCAAACTATACACTGAAAACAAATTTGCAAGTCATAGGACAAAGAGTTTAATACTATTAATAGCCAAGAAGCATTCCCAAAGAAAACTAGACAAAGGAGCAGGAAGGATGTTGCTACAAGACAAATAACAAAACGATATTTCTCCTCAACGGTAAGTAAAGAAAATCCATAAAAACAAAAAGAGATGCCAATACAGTATTCCACCCACTAAATATCAAAGGAAAAGGGGATGCGCAGTGTTGGTGAGATTCTCCAGAGCAGTTATTTCACACACTGCCATGGGAACAGCAATTTGGTAACTTCCACAGGGAAAAGAAAAAGTATCATAAAAAAATCTCAAAATACATGTTAAATTCCTTTTGACCCAATACATTCATTTCTGGGAATTTATTCAGACAGAAATAATAAAAGACATATTCAAAGATGTTGTTATTTCCCAGTAAGAGTGTTTGCTGACTGTTGTCAAAACAGGCATAGTTAGTAGAATGTGATAAAGCCGTAAGATAGAATCTTACGCAAACATGAAAAACCAGTAGCGGAATATTTAACATGGAAAAACGTTCGCAATACAGTGACTTATGAAACATGCGGTTTGGCAGACGCTGTGCTCATATTAAGGAATTTGTGAGATCATGGAAAATCTACATCTGTCTCTCCCTCTAGTTCCTGGCACAGAGCTCCCCAAACCCTTGTGTCTCCTAACTGATAAGAGCGTTAGGAACATTTTTGTCTTTGGTTTTTGACCCTGATTCCTGACACAGAGCTGCAGAAAACCTTGTAACTTCCAGGGCGACAGTCTTTTACTCTATTGAGCTGATTCTGGGTGGGTTCCTGGATAGCTCGCACACGAGGGCTGGTCATTGGAAAGACCAAGCCATGACTAGTCTCAGAAGTTTCAGCCCCTCCCCTCCCCCAGTCTCTTGAGAAGGGAGAAGGGCTGAAAATGGAGTTAATGATTCATCATGCCTATGTGATGAAGCCTCCATAAAATCCCAGAAGTACTGGGGTCAGAGAACTTCCAGGCTGGGGAACACACTCACGCCTAGAGGGTGATACACTCCCAACTCCACGGGGACAGAGGCTCCTGCACTTGGGACCCTCCCAGACCCCACCCTACGTATCTCTTCATCTGGCTGTTCACCTGTATCCTTTCTCAAAACCTTTAATAAACTGGTAAATGATGTAAGTGTTTGCCTGAGTCCTGTGAGCTGCTTTAGTGAATTAATCAAACGAAAGGACGTGGGTCACAGGAACCCCTGATTTGCAGACAAATCGAGCTACAAAGTGGTGGGGACTTCCTACTTGTCATTGTCTTCTGACATAGGGCGGGACCAATCTTGTGGGACTGAGCCCCTCACCTGTGGAATCTGGTGCTACCTCTGGGTACGTGGTGTCGAAATTGAATGGACACCCAGATGGTGTCACAGATACTTGCTTGATGCGGGGAAAAACCTTCACACATTTGGTGACCAGAAGTGTCAGAAGTGAAGTGTTTCAGGTGTCCGGTTTTCTTTGGAAATGCTTCCCTGTGTTTCTTATAGTGAAGAACACACAGGAGATAGAATGAACTGAGGTTTTTCCCTACAGCAGGAGGAAAAGACTGAGTTTCCCCATTTTAGAAGTATACACACAGAATATGATCAGTGGACAGCGAGCTTATGGGTGAGCTTTTTAACTCTCTGTGTGCACTGCTATTTCCTTACATTTATTTCTGCTATTTTTTAATCTCAATGTACCTGTAAAAAATGTTTGTAATTTAAGAAGTCACATTAGTGGGCTTCCCTGATGGCACAGTGAGAAAGAGTCCACCTTCCGGGGCCACGGGTTTGAGCCCTGGTCCGGGAAGATCCCACATGCCACGGAGCAGCTAGGCCCGTGCGCCACAACAACTGAGCCCATGTGCCACAACTACTGAAGCCCACGTGCCCAGAACCCGTGCTCCACAACAAGAGAAGCCACCGCAATGAGAAGCCCGCGCACCACAACGAAGAGTAGCTGCTGCTTGCCGCAACTAGAGAAAGCCCGTGCGCAGCAACGAAGGCCCAATGCAGCCAAAAATAAAATAAATAAAAAATAAAAATAAAGTATTAAAATTTTTAAAAAAGTAACAGTAGTAAAGATAAATAGCCTAGATGAATAAAAGTTGTGGCAAAGGAATAATCTACTGTGCATGAAATGTTGTGCTTCTTGACATGGGGGCAATAATTTAGCTATAAGTAAATCACGTTAAAGGTCAAAAATAATCCAACAAAATATGTGTTGTAAACAACTGTATTATGTACTAGAGATGAAAAGTTTGGAGTCAAACTTTTACACTTTTAAAGTGTGATTCCATTAGACCTCAGAGCTTCGTGAGCACTGGTGTTAGTATTATTTAAATACTGCAGAATAACCACTATAATGTATATCAGTA
The DNA here is from genome assembly GCF_963924675.1 of Phocoena phocoena. Lineage (NCBI taxonomy): Eukaryota > Metazoa > Chordata > Mammalia > Artiodactyla > Phocoenidae > Phocoena > Phocoena phocoena. Next base: position 183,299,257 of record NC_089219.1, on the reverse strand, counting down.
ATGTATGATTATGGAAATGGGGAAATGGTAATCTTACCTGAAATGTATATTCTGTTGAATATTGAAGACCTTCTACCGAGAATGTGCACTTTTGTTGTTCTAATTCTTTTCCAACCAACTTATTTCCAATACGGACGCTCAAATGGTACTTCCCTGTCTTGGGGCCATTAAAGTCGTCAGGAGGTTTACAGCTCACATTCATACTATTATCTGTCTTCCTTGAAACATGTAACTCATTGACCTTGCTTGGATCTATCAAAATGAAGAAATATTTTATTTTTAATCATTTGGTAAATGCGTATTTAAATTACTGGACGATATATGTGTACAGTATAAACTGTTTTAAGTGCTTATTTGGGTGTTACAGATGGGGAGGTTAGGACAGAACATACATAAAAAGCTATAACAAAACATCTGAAAATAAATTACACATTCATTTGATGAATATTAGCATGTAAGTTGTACTTGAAACTATGAGATTTTTTTGCAATTCCCCCAAAGAGAGTGGGTAGAAATAGAAAATAGAGAAGAAAGGAGTGGAGGGGCAGGGAGGGGAAACCCCAAAGGCCTACGAACAGTCCAGGTCCTCCTTTTGGAAATGCTTACATGACCCTGGTGATACCTGGCTGGATTCTTCAGCAGCAATGAATCATCTTTGTTTCTGTGATAGCATAGACTTTCAGGAAAATAACAAAAGCATAACGCTTGAGGACCTGGACTTTTGAAACCAGAACTTAAATGACATTAAGAGCATTTTACATCTGGTCCTGAAGAGGACAATTTTTCTGTGTGAGCCTGGTGCCAGGTAGGGTTTCTGGAGCCATAGCTGTTGCCTTACACAGGGGTATTTCTTCTGCCCTGACCTCATGGAGTTCACATTCACCCCAGAGACAGATCTAGCTTTGGACCTGGAATCTATGGAGCCATCCCACGGGGGCGGGCAAGAGCCAAATGAATGTAAAATGTGACATAAAATAAAGTAGTATGTAGTTCATTGTAATGGAGAAGAAAATGCTGACAAAATATTGTTTCATGAGGTCATGCAAGCAGTGGATGCTTTGTGAGTGAGGCGTTCTTGGGTGTCTGATGGCAGTCGATATTTCTAGAGAATAAAGAAAACAATAGATAACGCATTTTTATCTAAGTTGTTTAGATACTTAATTGCCTGAAATCTTATAAATTGTACCTGTTCATATGCCCTCAGGCTTCATTCTTACAATTCTATGATTATACCTGAAGGATACAGAGAAAACCCAGGATGAGAGTTTTTAAATTGTTGTGTTTTAAATTATTATAAACCCTAGATGTTAACAAATGTGCCAGGTCAGTGTGTTTCTCAAATGAAGCATAAAGGTGGACATGTTGTTTTAACGGTTTAGACTTTGCTGTTCATAGAAAAAAGCATTAAAGCTTATAACTTACATGTTGCTGTCGTTTCAGCTACACATTTCACATCAGTTCCATTACGTTTCACTCTTCCATTGACAGAGGCATGTAATGTTATCTCATACTTTGTAAAAGGTTTCAAATATTCCAAATTAATTGTATTTGTGGTTTTATTCAGAGTGTGGCATCTTTCTCCTCAGGGGAAAAAATGGAAACTTTTAGTAAGTCATCAAAATTTAAGATTAGCACATATTTAATTTAGTGTCTACAGTAAATCATTCCAAGATGACTCCAAACTGAGTGATTGAGAAATGAAAAATCCTTGGTGCTCAGGAATACATACAATTATCAGCAAATACATTGAACAACTGTGATTACTATAAACTCAAATATTCAAAAATGATGGTTTCATATAATTAATTTGGTACATAACATATTTAATAAGTTCAAGCATATTGTTTACCTATGATCTCTTTTCTTTCTGAGAAAACACAGCTCATGGTGGATATCATGAAAGTCTTTTTTCCAATACTTTGGCAACCCCTTTTCTGATACTTAACCTCCAAACTTTGAACTTTGGTATGAGCCACTGTTATAGACTTCAGATACAAAATCCATTTGATCACCAGTAACTAAGTATCCTCTGCTCTATTCATCTGAGCACTACAGTAATTCATGGGAGCTGAAACAGTGAAGGACAGCTTCACACTGGCAGTAGAACCTGAGCTGATCATTGAAAGATGAGTGAGGCTGGGTAGGTGTAAGGGAGGAAATAAAATTTTACAAAGGAAAGAAGGAGCATTTTTAGTTTAGGCACGAGCCCGACTAGGATAGCAGACTCTGGCTGGGTAGGAACGTGGGAGGTGGGACCTTGCTTACACAGATGAGTTAGCACTTGTTAAATTGAAAAATCACTAGCCACTGACTATTTTTGAGTAGCCAAATGCCACCAAGGAAGACAAGTTAAAAGAAGGTTAAAGAGGAAGCATGTTACAGTGATAATAATAATAATACCAGTAGTTATAAAAACAATGAACAGACAATGCTGTGTTCCAAGCATGTCTTGAAGTGGTCTATGTGAATTAATTCACCATCACCACAACCCTATAGGTTGGCACTGTTGATGTCATCCGATTTTACAGATGAGAAAACTGAGCCACAGAGATATTAGCAATCTGTCCATGATCTCACAGGAAAGGAACAACAGAGTCAGGATGAAACCGGACACTGAGGTCCCAGAGGTCATGCTTTACCCTTCACCGCCATGCATATTGTCTGGGGTAGAAGAGGGGGACAAGGGTCTGCAATGGGGCCAAGCTTTTTCCTCCTCTTGGACACTTTAATTCTCTGGTCCAGGTGGACACGCCAATGGACTTGCAGAAACAGTGTAAGGGAAGATTTAGCACGTGCTAATTTCTTGTCTCAGTTACTTATCCATGACATGGAGATTATAGTAATATCTCTACCTCACCATGGGATGCTAAACAGTAAGTGAGATAAAGTGTCTGTTCTAGCCTGGTTAAATGTCTATTTTCTCAGAAATCCCTAAATCTGAGTTAGTTGATTTAATACCCGCCAGCTCAGCTACCCTGTCCCCAGTGAGAATTGTCTTTGAGGACAGGAAAGGTGTGAGTTCTAGAGAGGGGCAGGTGGCACCCCCTTATATGCTGTCTGGCTGTCGGGACAAGTATCAGCTTCTAACTCAGCTACAATCCAAATGTCAGGATGTCATTCTCAAGGTCCATCTGGCTTCCATTCAGTGACCTAATTTTGTATGATTGTAGATGTAATCTCACAACCATTCTGCATCAAAATGAGTTTCATTTATGTTGTTCTGTGATGCTTTCATCTTAGCTAGCTTGATAAAATCAAATTGTTGATTTAATTTTGAACAACACATTTTTTTCCAAAAGACATTGCTGTTTGGGGAATCAAAGTGTTCAGTGCTTAGAAAGATGGTTTGGAATGTTCATTTCCAGTTGCCAAGGGTTTCAAGCTTTGGTTGAAAGGTCAACATATTTTACACGAGCCTCTCTGCCTCCATGTGGGATACCTTTCCTCAGGACCCTGAGGTCAGAAGCACTAGTCGAATGGCACAGGTAAAGACTTTATTAGACTTAGTGATGAAATTTAGTTTTCCTTAGGGCGACAGGGATACATCTAGTTTCAAGTCATGCCTGTTGCACTGGAAATGGCTAGATAGATACTGGCTTCGTCACTTGTCACCTCTTTGCTTTTTAGCAAATACCTCAGGAAATCCATTAACAACTTCCCAGTTTAAACTGCTCTAAAGTATCTTCCTAAACACCATGCAAAGTAGTATAAACTTGTTGATCCCCAAAGGGTTTTGCACTGCTACCTCCCAGAATAAGAGGTCATTTTTCTCTTATGTTGTTTAAGCAAAAAGGCAATAAACAAAATCATTTCCAATAACAACGCTGCGATGTGGAAGGGTGCACACTGGTTTCAATAACTTTTGAGAAATAGTCCTTTGAATGCAACAATGACTCAGGGTCTCTTCCCTATTACCGAGGAAACTTCATTGTCACTTGGCACTTTAAGTTAATACATAATACTACAGATGCACAAGGTGTCTCATGCTCAAACATGAACTTACAGTAGCGAAAAAGCACAGTCCAAGCTGTTGAATCTGAGCATTGATTTTAAGTTCTGTGATCCTCAGGGAATCGTATGAACTCTGAACATATCCATGTATCTCTCCTCTCAGAGTCATTGTTGAAACGTTTAATAAAATCTTAAAAAGCTATAAAAACACCCCACAAGCAGATAAAACTAAATAAATGTCAGTTACATTTTTCTACCTCTTTTAGTCTACAGCTTTCAGAGTCGCTGCAATGATTAAATGAGGGAATAACAAAAGGAATTTAATACCTAATTAAAAGTAATATAAATTGCCATAGGAGTTCACTGACTTTCTTCCCATGGATTTTTTTTTTTTTTTTTTTTGCGGTACGCGGGCCTTTCACTGCTGTGACCTCTCCTGCTGCGGAGCACAGGCTCTGGACGCGCAGGCCCAGCAGCCATGGCTCACGGGCCCAGCTGCTCCGCGGCACGTGGGATCTTCCCGGAACCGGGCACGAACCCGTGTCCCCTGCATCGGCAGGCGGACTCTCAACCACTGCGCCACCAGGGAAGCCCCCATGGATTTTTAATAGTGGTTTTATTTGAAATAATGAGAGTAGTTAAAAGAATTGTTCTAACAATGCTATACTCCAATCATCTCTCTTTGACTTAGATAATACAGAAGAGGATCTCATGTCCTGTGCTCCTGATGAACCAGAAGACAAGACAGAGCACGGTCCTCTTCCCAGCAGTGGAGTATGATAGCAACGAGAGACAGAGGACTGGGGATGAGCTGTTTCCAAAGGGCCCTTTGAGCAGAGTTAGTGCATGAGCCACAGTGGAGACTGAGTTCAGTTAGTTACCAACCAACTTTTGGAGAGGACACACAGAGCCAGATGTTGCCTACCTGCCCCTTCCTTCCCCACCCATTCTGTTCAAGTGTTATATTTGGAGAGTCATAAATTTGGGTAGCACTGAATAAGAAGGAGCTGTACTCATTGCAAAAATCAAACAAAAACTCATCTGACGGCAGTAACTAACACATTACATCCTTCTAAGCCTAATTATTCAAATACAGGTTTTTTAAATAGTATAGAATACAAAGAAGCAATAAATATTGCTCCATAAATTTCCACCATATATTCTGGCATACAAAATACTCCATAGTAGAGAGAGAATATAGAAAGTAAGGAATACAGAAAGAGATAGTGAGAAGAAATTTCAGAAAAGAGAAGAGAAAACAAAACAATGTGCTCACACAGAAACCAAGCAAAGAAAGTTTGTAGGAGAGGTGTCCAGTGAGGCAGACTGTACTCCTGTAATATGTCAGATTACAGATTGTCTTCCTGTAGTTTCCATTTTTCATCTTCCTGTAAGTTCCATTTTTCCTTTCTCATAGACATAACTTTTCGAATTACCATAACCTCAAATACATTGCCTGTATTTCTTCTCCATAGAATTTGAGTCCTCTTATGCTAATTTGAAAACTACATGTGTATTAAACTTTGCTGTAGTAGTTTGATTATTAAGATTCAAACAACAAGCAAAAACAATATGCTATCAAAATGTAAAATAACACACTGGAGATAAGTGGCTTTCTACTTTTCAAAATTTGAAAATTTATGTCTGGTTCCTACACACCAAACAAAGAGATGGAATTCTGTGAGATGTCCAACTCAATACTACTTTAAACTACAGGTAAAGGATTGACAAATGGGCTATTCCGTGTGCTGAATCTGTTCTGAGGTGGTCCACGGTCCCCAGTGTTTTCTACAAGTATTTTAGATACTTGACATCGTCCAGGAGATGTCTGGTCTCTTAAATAGTGTCTCATTTGGAGGGACTAGGCCAATGGTTGAACTAGTCATAGCACATTTTTTGGGCTGTCTTTATTTCTGCACAAGTTCTGCAGGAGTTAGTTAATGCTAACTAGACTTATGTTCCAAGATTCCACCTGCCATCAAACTCTGTAGCTAAGTGGGCATATGTTCATTTTTGTTCACCCAATTTTTTGTGTATATCAGCTGGGGCACATTTTGGAAGTTGTTGTTTGTAGTCCAGAATGATGAGTTTTTGGAAGACAGATATGAGTATTATCTTCCAGAGATTTTCTTTCTCTAAGCTTTGGAGTGTAACAATTAGAACTAAGAAGATCAAGAATGAGAAATGAGTATTGGGGGATACTCTGAGATTTAGTCATTTCAGAGGCTAGGGAGCCTGTAGTGAGTGGAGGTAGTTCTAAAACCAAGGCGTACAGGATGCTCGTCACGGTTGTAGTGTAGAGAGCTCCGTGGCTCACTAGCTTCGTCCATATGTGGAGTGCGCTTTCCAATTTTTGATTTATCTTTCCTGATATGGAATTAAATTCTATAAAAGTTACCTGAAAGGTTCCGATAACAAAGAGTGAACGTATGAAAAAAATGTTCCGGTGGTTCCCAGGTAACCCATCCTTTATCTGCACTGAAGTTAGAACACGTCATATTCTGAGGGATTCCTGGAACTGTTGAAAGAATAAGAATATAAAATGTAAGAAACAAGACATGGAGAAAACGTTCTTCATATTATTAGCATGCATTATTAATAGCCATATTTTGATTAATTATGAATTGATGATGAAAGTAAAAGAAAGATATCCGGTCTTGTTAAATTTGATATGGTCATGTAACAGAGTGTCACTCCAGGGTGACATTGTGGGGCCTAAATGTTCCACTGACTTGACGAGATCTGAAAACCCCTCTTCCTCTCATTTATATTATTGTCCAGCTATCTTGGGATGTCTAGATTTCCCTATGCTGGAAATCTGTCACTGGTAGGGCTGATAAAGTTAACAGTCAGTACTGGAGTAACACTTGTCATCACTTCCAGTAACTAGTCATCAGAACTTGAGGTGAAGAATGTAATAAATGCTTAAATCAAAACTACAAGGTATAATTTATATGAAAACCTGCCCGTTTGGGGTATAGTTGGATGGGTTTTGACAAATATATGCATCGATATAACCACCATCGCAATCAGATATAAAACATTTCTATCCAACCAAGGAAGTTCTTCTGTGCCCCCTCCCAGTCCACCCAGTTCCCTTGCCCACCCCCAAACACCCTCTGTACTGCCTTCTATTACTATAGATTAAATTAATCTTTTCTTTCATTTCATATAGATAAAATCAAACGGTGGGTACATTTTTACATCCAGCATATTGCACTTAACAGAATGTTCTGGAGATTCATTCATATTCATTCATTCACACTGTATGTGTCAGTAGTTAGTCCTTTTTATTTGTGAGTAGTATTCCATTCTAAGGATAGACCACATTTCACCTATTCATTCAACTGTTGATGGACATCTGTGTTTTTTCCAGGCTTTTGGCTACTATGAGTGAATCTACTATGGATATTTGTGCAGAAGCCTTTCTGTGGAAAGGACACGTCCTTTCTTCTTTGGTAAATACCTGGAGTGAAAGTGCTGAGTTATTACTTTGCCTTCTCACCAATAGTATTGTCAGTCTTTTCCATTTTAGTCATTTTAGTTGGTGTGTGATGGCAGCAGCATCTGTGTGTTGTCTTAAGTTGCATTTCCCAGTTGACTAATGATATTGGGAAATTTTTTATGTGCTTATTGACCATTTGTATATCTTTTCCTGTGAAGCATATGATCAAAATTCTTGTCCATTTTTAATTGAGTTACTTGATGTCTTATTTTGTATTTGGAAGAATTCTCTATATATTCTCCCAAAACTCTCTGTTGAAAAAATTAATTGTGGATATTTTTTCACAATGTATGAATTGTGAAAAATTTTTATTTCCTTAGTGACTCTATTCAAAGAGCAAGAATGTTTAATTTTTATGAAGTTTGATTTCTAAATGTTTTTCTTTTATGATTCTTGTTTTTTGTGTCCATCTAAGGAACCATTGCTTAAGCTAAACTAGCAAAGATTTTTCTAATGTCTTTGTCTAGACATTTTATAGTTTTAGATTTAGTGTTTAGCTTTGCAATCCATTTTGAGTTAATCTTTGTGTTTGTTGAGAGATAAAGGCTGATGTATTTATTTTTTCTATAGAGATAACTAAAAAAAATCTAATAATGAAATAAATATCCAAATAAATAAATAACCAAAAAAAAAATCCTTCCCTCCACTGAATTGCCTTTGCACTTTTATAAACAATAAAATATTTTTTTCCTGGGATTTCTATTTTGTCACAGTGATTTATAAAGACTGTACTAATTTTAGTATTTGTATCCAAAAAGCATTAAATTTTTACTAGTTACATGAAGACATAGTATTTCTGTAGGTTCATTTATTTTCTAATGGCTTTGAGTTGTTTGGGGGGCTACTGGAGACATGGATTTAGGAAGCTGCTTTACTCTCAGCTAGCTATCCCTTCCACATGAAATTCAGAATCACTTTAGTACGTTCTGTCAAAAGTCCTGTAATATTATAATTAATAAACAACTTCAGCCATGAGACAGATTTCAGGATCAATACAGAAAAGCCCATTGTATGTCCACACACTGGCAATGAACAATCTGAAAGTGGAATTAAGAAAACACCACCATTATAAGCAGGAATAAATTTAAACCTAAGAGTGAATTTAACAAAAGAACTATAAGACTTGCACACTGAGAACTACAAAACATTCTCCAAGAAAATTAAAGAATACCTAAATTAATGGAAAGACACCCCACACTCATGGACCAGAAAACTAACATTGTTAGGATGGCAACACTTCAAATAGATCTACAGATTTAACTCAACCTCTGTTAGAATCCTGGCTGGCTTCTTTGTAGAAATTGACAAGTTGATCTCAAAATTCATATGGAATTTCAAGGGACCTCAAATATCCCAAACAATCTTGAAGAAGAACAAAGTCGAAGGACTCACACTTTCTGATTTCAAAACGTACACAAAGCAACACTAACCAACAGTGTGGTACTGGCATTAGATGTATAGATTAATGGAATGGAAGAGTCCAGAAATAAGCCCATCATTATTGTTAATTAATTTTGACAAGGATGAAAAGAACATTCAATGGGAAAAGAATAGTTTTTTCACTAAATTGTGCTAGGACATCAAAATAATGAAATTGGACCCTTACCTCAAATCATAAATGAATATTAACTCAAGTGGATTAATAGAGCTAATTTTTAGACTTAAAACTAAAAAATTCTTAGAAGAAAACATAGGGATAACTCTGCATAACCTTGGATTTGGCAATGAAATTTTAGTTGTGACATCAAAAACATGAGTAACAAAGGTAAAATTTAATAAATTGGACCTCATCAAAATTAAAAACTTATAAGCTTCAAAAGCTATCAACAAATTAAAATGACAACCCAGAGAACTGGAGAAGATATTTGCAAGTCATATATCTGAATTGTGTCTAGAATATATAAAGAACTGTTATAACTCAGTGAAAAATAACCCAACTTTTAAGAATGGGCAAATAGTGATAAAAGATATACAAATAGCAAATAAACAGCTGAAGCTATGCTCAAGATCATTAGTCATTAATTCAAATCACAAAGAGATACCACTTCACACCCACTGGAATGGCTAAAATAAAAAAGACAATAAGTGTTGGTGAAGATGTGAAGAAATAAGAACACATACGTTGTTGGTGGGAATGTAAAATGATGCAGCTACTTTGGAAAATTGATTGCCAGTTCTTCAAAATGCAAAACATAAAGTTGCCATATAACCCCCAAATTCCAATCCTAGGTATAAACACAAGAGAAACGAAGACATATATCTACACAAAACTTGTACACAAATGTTCATAGCAGCATTATCCATAATAGTCAAAAAGTGGAAACAGCTTCAATGTCACTCAACTGATAAAGGGACAAACAAAACAAGGTACATTCATAAAATGGAATATTATTAGACAATAAAAAAAACGGAAGTATTGATACGTTACAGCATGGATGCACCCTGAAAACAGTACACCAGGTGAAAGAAGCCAGACTTACAAAAGACATGTCCATATTAGGCAAATCCATCAAAGCAGAAAGTAAATTGATAATTGCCTAGATATGGGAGGCAGAGGGAAATGGGGAGTGACTGTTAAAAGATACCAGCTTTTTGCTGTTGCTTGTTTTTTTGTAGGTTTTATTTTATTTTATTTTGGTGTGAAGAAAATGTTTTAAAGTTGATTCAGGTGATGATTTACAACTCTAAATATATTAAAAACCACTGACTTCTATACTTTACATGGGTGAATCATACAGTAGGTGAACTGACAAAAGTTTGTGGGTTTGTTTTTTTTAAGAACGTGGCTTCTTTGGCAACGGTCTTGAAAAATTTCCCCTGTTGCCTGAATAAAATCACATGTAAAATGGTTAAATTGCTATTTTCAAAGGCTGCAGGATTCCTGCATTACTGGAACAAACGCAATAATGGTGGGGATTTTAAGACCTTACTTTTTTACAGCATTTTTGAATTCACAGCAAAATTGAGGAGAAGGCACAGAGATATACACAGCATCCCCTCTTACCAACATCCTCCACTTGAGTGGTACTTATGTTACAATTTATGAACCTACACTGACATGTCATTATCACCTGAGTCCATAGTTTACATTAGGGTTCATTCGATGTTGTACATTCAATGGATTTGGACTAATATATTACATGACATGTATCCATTATTACAGTATCATACAGAGTACTTTCACTGACCTAAAATCCTCTGTGTTCTGCCATTTCATCCCTCCCTCCCTCCCTTACAACTCCTGGCAACCACTGATCTCGTTATTGTCTCCACAGTTTTGCCTTTTCCAGAATATCATATAGTGAAACCATATGGTATGTAGCCTTTTCAGACTGGCTTTGTTCACTTAGTGATGTGCATTCAAGGTTCCTCTATGTCTTTATAGCTCATTTCTTTTTAGTGCTAAATAATATTCCATTGTCTGGATGGACCACAGTTTATTTACCATTCACCTACTGAAGTACATCTTGGTTGCTTCCAAGTTTTGGCAATGATGAATAAAGCTGCTATAAACATCCATGTGCAGGTTTTTATGTGGACATGAGTTTTCATCTCCTTTGAGTAAATACCAAGGAGTGTGATGGCTGGATTGCATTGTAAGATGGTGTTTAGTTTTATAGAAACCCTCAAAATCTCTTCCAAAGTGACTGTACCATTTTGCATTCCTACCATCAATGAATGAGAATTCCTGTTGCTCCCCATCCTTGCTGACATTTGGTATTGTCAGTGTTCTAGATTCTGCCCATTCTAAAGGTGTGCAGTGATATCTCATTGTTATTTTAATTTCCCCAATTACATGTGACGTGGAGCATCTTCTCATAGGCTTATCTGCCATCCATAGAACTTCTTCTGTAATTACATATTTTATAATGTACTAAAGGATCCACTTTGCTAACAGTTCATTTACTATTTACTATCTATGTTCATAGGAGAGACTGGCCTATAGTTGCCTCAGCTCTGCCCAAGTTTGGTATCCACATAACAGTAACCCTAGTCTATCCCCCACCCTAACAATAATCAAAATTAGTAGATAGATTTCCATGGTTTCTATACTGTGGAACAGTTTGAATAGGATAGGAACTAACTGTAAACTTACCTTTCTGGTTTTTCTTTTTTAAAGGGCAGGTGAGGTAAGCAGACAGCGAGTGTGAAGAGATTAGAGAGGTAGTAGACTATTATTTTATATACAACTCCAATTTTCTAATTCTTCCTAGGCAAATGTCCATAATTCCTATGTTCTAGAAAATTATCCATTTTATCTAACTTTTCATATTGGATGCAAGTTTCTTTATAATCTGTAAAATTTCTACCGTATTTTTAATTTCCTTTTTATAATGCATGGGGGAAGTTTGTTTTGCTAGAGGTCTAGCTATTTTATTATTCTTTTCAAAACCAAGCCTTTAAATTGGTTAGTAAATTCCTGCAATTTTTGTTTGTTCCTTCTTTCAATAATCTGTACTCTAAACTTTGTTATTTTCTGCTTTCTTTGCTTTTGTTTTCTGGTTCTTTTCCAAGCACTCTCCAGTGGTTTTCATTCAATAGAGAGCAAAGTGATAAAAGTTTCCATAGGGCTTCCCTGGTGGCGCAGTGGTTGAGAGTCCGCCTGCCGATGCAGGCGACACGGGTTCGTGCCCCGGTCCGGGAAGATACCACATGTCGCGGAGCGGCTGGGACCGTGAGCCATGGCCGCTGAGCCTGCGCATCCGGAGCCTGTTGCTCCGCAACGGGAGAGGCCACAGCGGTGAGAGGCCCGCGTACCACAAAAAAAAAAAAAAAAAAAAAAAAAGTTTCCATAAAATGTCACTTGATCTTACTTAAGGCTACAAATTCCTCCCCGCAAATATGTCTTTACTTTACTCAAGTCTGAATATCTTTGTTCCAAAAGGTAAATTTAAGCCATCTATATTTACAGTGACTTTTGATACTTTGACATGTTTCTGCTGTTTTACCTATTGTTTCCTACTTAGCAGTCTCTCTCTCCCTCCCTTCCTGCCACGTTTTTCTTCTTCCTTCCCTTCCCCCTCCCCCTCTTTCTTCTTCTTCTCCTTCTCCCTCTCTCCCTCTCTCCCTCTCACAATCTCTCTCCCTCTTCTTCCTCCTTCTTTTCCCTTCTTTCTCCTTTTCCTCCTTTGACATGAAGAATTTTTTTTTTATTCCATAACTTTCTTCTACTGCTGATAGGCAATGCCATCTATTTATCTGTCTTTCACGTTTTTAGTGGTTACTCAGAAGTTGTCTTATGCACAATTAACATAGTTTCCTAGCAGATTCTAAATTTAACTGGAATGTCTTTACTTCTACTACAGCGGTCCCCAGCCTTTTGAAACCAGTGACAAGTTTCGTGGGAGACAATTTTTCCACGGACTGGGGTTGGGGGATTGGTTCAGGCGGTGATGGGAGCGATGGGGAGAGGCAGATGCAGCTTCACTTGCTCACCGGATGCTCACCTCCTGCTGTGCAGCCTGGTTCCTAACAGGCTGAGGACCAGTACCCGGGGGTTGGGGACCCCTGTTCCACTAAATACAACTGAAATTTTAGCACTTTTCACTTCCTTCTCCCCTCCATCTTCCAAATGCTATTACTTTCCAGAATTTTACTTTCCAGTTGTTATTAGTTATGATAGTCTGGTTATTATTTATATTGCTGACATTTTAGTAATAACAATTGTTATTTTGCCATCAACATTTAGCTTTACCATTGCGTTTTATTAGCTTCTTAAAGTGAGCTTCTGTGCTCATTTTACTCCTATCAGCGGCAGGATTTGATAGAGGGGGCAAAAGATGCAGGGCACACCAAGAAGAGGATGCTGCTACAGGAAGAAAGGGGAAATAAAATGGAAAACACGTGAACAAGCATTTCACTTACCTCACAGTTTTGTTTCCACCCCGACCTCACAACAGCCTACAGCTTGCAAAAAACTTGATGGAGATTTGGATTCGCTGTCATTTACTTCTAAATTCTTACTTTAAAACAGACACAAAGCCATTTTCTGAAACCCTTTCTCCAAATCTATAACATCTTTTTCTGTGATTCTCAACGAATCATAAGAATATAAAAAGGAAAGAAATTTAACATATAAATGTAAGTGATATACTCACCTCTAAAATCTGTTTTAATAGTTGTATTTCGGCTAGTAAGAATCTTTTTGTTATAAGATACTTCTGAACTACAAGTATAATTACTTTGGGGCTGAAGGTTGAACTTTTCAAATCTTCCACTTTCATTATATGGAGATAAGCCATCTAAAAGAAATAAGTATGGCATATGAGTATATGAATACAATATATCACACTTAAATTTCATTTCGGTTTTATATCTATAATTAATATCTATTAGAATGAAAACCTATGCAAATGGTCAAAACAATAAGTAAAAGGACCTGATATCAGCTATAATGCTGCATGATTTTGCTACACTCAATTTTAAAGAAAACATTAAGACGTAGAACTGAATTTGAGAGTGTCTCTAATTTAGCTGATGAAATGAGGCCTTAGTTCATTGTTCTCTGTTCAGAAATTGAGATTGCACTTGACATCGCCTTTACCTCGAAGATATCTTGTTTAATCATCAGTCTGTCATATGTTTGTCCTTGCTTTCCTCACCCTGCTTGTGTCCGAGCTGAGCATCTTCCCTGTAACATGATGATTATAAGCAGTATCATACTCCATCCTTCGTGTGAGAGTCTGTGTGTCTTTGTCTGTCTGTCTGTCTTGCCAAATATGGCCTAGCAGATAGCTTTATGCCAAGGGGGGGAGATTTCATCCCAAAAAATTCAAATGAAAATAAATTAAAAGTTATTAAATCATTAAAAAGAAATGCTATCTCAATTATTCCCCCTTCCATGAACTCAAATTCATATTCCTAGAAGCACTTACTATTCTTTCTCTACTTTAATTTTACCTAAGTCTTCTTGTAGTTGTTTATAAATGTTGTTGATGGAGGGCTGACAAAGAAAACTCTTGGAATCACGTGAAATTATGGTTGTTTTCCCTTTTATTCTAAGAGTATGTGTACCATAATTTTTCATAACTCTCTTCTCTGATAATATTTTCAACAATACCTCATGTATAGCAGTTGCCAAGAAAATTCTTATGAATTAACTGATATTGCTATTTCAAAAATTATTTTTCAGGTTCAGTGTTTGTCTATTTTGTGAATTTGAGTTGTATAGAGAATACAATGATTTGATTCCAAACATATCATGGACTATGCGTGTGTGTGAGAGAGAATGAGAGAGAGAAAGAGAGAGAGTGAAAAAGAGAGAATGGAAGAAGGAAGGAAAGTAAGAAGGAAGGAAGGAAGAAGAAAGGAAGGAAGGATTAGATAATATCTAGAAAAACTTCCCACTATAGGAAAAAAACTCCTCTGATCAATGTTAAATTCTTACCACATTCAAATTTATATGTTATTTTCTTTTTATCACAAGTAAAATTTTTACTGATTTCCCAACATAAACAAAGAGAAGTATTTGCCTTTTCAGGTTCTACACACTCATTCAGCTGAAAATGTTTATGATCTGTTAAGAAAAAGATACAAAAATAGATGATTAATATTTCATAATGTGTGCCTTATGCTCAATTACAGCCATTGAAATTATATTCATGATACAGAATCTGGCAAGAATTTAGATTACTTTTGAAAAAAGTCTAATAACTCTCAACATGTTGAATTTCTTGGTTCTTTAGTTTATTCTTTTTTTAACATCACACATATTGGTAGCATTTCACTTAGAATTTATGCTACTTTAAAAAATGGAACCCAAGGAAACGTCTAGATAAAATTGCATTTTTTGCACATTTTAAAAGACTCACTCCATTTTGTTTTCTTATTTGTATCTTCAATTTTTCATTTACTCTTTGAAAATCATCTTTGAAAATGATCATTGCATGATCATTACACAGAGCATGGGGGCTTCACTCTGGGCAATGTATTGTTTTAAATTGTCATTTTCTGTTTTTAATTGATCATTTATTCCAGTAACATTTAGAGAAAAATGAATAAGTTAAAAGGCATTTTTCAAAAACATCAGATAGTTATCCTATTTAAATGTTAATAAGTCAATCAATGATCTTGAATTATTAAAAGATGTGAGAGATTCAACAAACTTACATAGTCCCTGAATCCCTTTTAGAAAATGCATTTTGTGAAGGTAGCTTCTCTGAAGTCAGCTTGATACCATAGTCTCCTCTTTCCCAGCAGTAGCTTAGGTACTAAAACCAGCTTGATCGCCTTAACATGACTCTAACGCTCCCCCCCTTTTTTTTTTTTTTTTTTTTTTGGTGAAAGTACTTTTGTTCTTTCCACAGACATCAAATCTTTGACTTTGTGTTATTCCCCCAAGATATTCTAGACACACTTGTATTTAAAAGGATTTATATACACACACACACACACACACACACACACACACATATAATGACTTGAATTCAGTAGCGGAGAAAAAAGAAAGCTTGTAAATAACCACTCAGTGGGATAAATTAGATCCAATTGACATGAAGCACTCTGTAAAAGAGGTGTAAGGAGGCAGGTAAGGCTTCTCTGAGGTTACCATTTTCACTGGGTCTGGAGAGCAGAAGTCCACACACTGGCCTCCTGCCGCCATCTTTCCCTCAGCCCTGTTCCCCTGCCTACTAACTCCTGTGACCAGTAGGACACGTCACGTCACGCACAAAACTGCAATGTTGCTGTAAATGCACGAACAGAAATCAACTGATATTTACCTGGTGGTACCTCTAATAAATATTCAAATGGAGAGTAACATAAAGGAAGTGATATATTGATATTCTTCTTTTCACATTCCTGTAGGCCATGGAGCTGCTCTTTATACCCACCGTTCGCTTCACTAAGTATTGCATTATACGTTTCATTTTCCTTGCTATAAACGTAGTGCACAGAGATACCTGCATATCTGTCTTCTGAAAGAAAATAAAATAGTGAAGCTTATCTTTTATTTTTCAGAATGAATAAACCTCTATTAAATACAAACTCTTTAAATGTATATTTTAAAAAATATCCAATCTCCAACAAAATAACCCCAGGAACATAAAAAAGAGAAGGGACAGATCAGTGCCTCCATGTTATTCTTTCGTGATTCCCTTTTCATCACTGTCCCATCAAAGACCTCAGCTTGTGAGTTTGTATTTGGATGATAATTGGATTAATGTCTGTCTTCCTAACTGGACTGTAAACTCCATGAGAGAAAAATCCCATCAATTTTGACCATCGCCATAAATCCAGATCCTTGTGTAAAACCTGTCATCAGAAAGGGCTCAAAAATGGTTGAATTACACAGACATGAACAACGCATCTGACAAATTTCTTCTTCTTGCTCTATCATTTCCCTTGCTTTCTAAAGTGTAGTATTTGATTATCTCTTTCTCTCGATACGGGGAACATTAATTACTTAGGGAGCAGAGGCCTCGTTATTCCTCTACTTGTGTAAAATTATTGATAGCACTTTCTCTGAGTGTCATCTCACACTCTTCCCTTTATTTAAACAGACTCCATTGACTCATAAAAATATCTTTTCAACACACATTCACTTATTCACTCATTTTTAGTACAAAAAGACTATGAAGCCTTTATTTTGCTTAAGACACTGTCCCAAGCACTAGGAATACAAATGATCCGCTTTTGGAATTATAGAATCTAACGTGCAGACAGGCACAGGCATGAACTACAGAAAACACCAAAATAAGATGATGCACAAAATAATACAGGGGTAAAGAGGCAGAGAAGTCTGTTCAGGTTGCAGGACCAGGAGGGGCCCTCCAGAGAGGTGAGTCAGTTTGCATTTAAAATATGAGCAGGACATAGAAAAATTGATGGGGGAGGGAGGTGGTAGATGAGGATGCATTCCAAGTGTAGGGGAAGAAGAACAGGGGTGAACACAGGGGCAGGAAGAAACATGTTTTAAGAAACTGAGCACTTCCACGTTACTTAAGTGAAAAGTGTAAGGAGGCAGCAGTGCAAGAGGAGCCTGGTCATCCAGATCATATTCATTAATCAAACATACAAAGGCTGATGTCTGCACTAAATATACGGAGAGCCACTGAAGGTCGGGACTCCAGTGGTGAGATTTAGAAACACGTGGAGGGATGAGCCCCGGCCACGAAGGACTCTGCTTCCACTGAGAACAGAGGAAGAAAATGGGAAAAGGATGGATACAAGCTGTTCTCAAGCATCTGCTTTGAGCCTAACCCTGGAGAGACAGAGAGACTTTTTCTTCTTGATGAGCCTTGAAGGTATTATTCACATTTCATATTTATCATTACACAGAATCCTCTCCCAACCGCTAAACAACCTTGCTATCATCCCACTTTACAAATACGCAAACTGAAGTTGAGTGGCTCCACCAAGGTTGTTTAGCTAGTAATTATCAATCCTAATCCTCAAAACTAGGTCTGAATGTGACATCAAAGCTTCTTGCCCTGAAGGACCCTGGCTCTTAATAGTTGGAGCTAATCGTTGGTGAGAAGTTAGAGCCAGTGAGTTTAGCCTGCTGGGGGGTCTTGAAAGCTTGTAATAAATAAGGAAATCATTAAAGTGATATATGTTGCCTCTAGGTAGACCAACTTACCACATGATGGCTTATGTGTAGTCGTAGGATCTGTAATAGAAAAAAAAAGAAAATGCAAATTATTACAATTGCATTTTAGAATATCTCTGCTCTAGCCATTCTGAGGAAGGGTGGTTTACAATGTTTTGTCTTCATAAACTATAGACTGTACCGAGTTAGGTTTAACAGATAATGCAGAGTTTGCAGTGCCTGTTCCCATGTTTGGATCTCAAAACTTCAAAGGTTGTAAACCAACAAGCTAGTTCTATAAAACGTTTTCATAAATTCACCCAATAAACACAACTGTGATAATACAATATTAAGACTTTTGGGCACACATCTGATTATGTAATGGTGACGTGGTTGACTATTTACACAGCCAGAAGTATTTTAAAAGTCTTCCTCCCCTTGATTAATCTCAAAATAGGTTTATATAATTATAATCCCTAGAAAGTTCAGTTTACTCCTTTGTTTATTAAAAAAAAATCAGAAAATAGGCAAGGGCTGCTTCATTGTCTGGTTTAACTTTTGTAAGCTCTTTGCCCATATACTAAATCCAGGGTAACACATCGTTCCGTCCACCAACTGAGAACTATCTTGTGTGAGCATATGTATTTAACTGAAGAATTGGATGGAAATGGGGTTTGTGGAAGCTAATAGATCTCTGCTAATCTGGTCTTTGAGATGGAGAACTTGCAGGGAGAATAGCGTCCTGGCGGGCTCTGAATGGCTGACCCATTGCAGACTCTACCACCTCCTGGACGTTCGTTCCCTGCATGGAGCCCCCCACTTCCATCTCCACATCCCACGTGTGTGTCTGGGGCTCTGCGATCACTCCTCTGCCACTGACCTCTTGGAACAGAGAGCTCCACTGAGAGAATTGTTCTTCTTCATACCAACACTGAAACTCACTCTTAGAAGTCCTAGTATAGCTGGTAATTTCTACGAGTTTTCATAGAGTACACAACTTTTGGGGGATGCTACGACCATGATGTAAGAGGTTATCACAGTAACACCGGCCCTGATCTCATCGGCTGTTGCACTATGGAAGCTGATCTGTGTTTTGGACTAACTGCCCTTCCACAGCCCTCAGGATTAGAACACTCAATTGAACTTCTCGAAGAAAGAGCCCAGGGTGGAGTCAACGGAAGACCCTTCAATGAGCATGTCCAAAGCACATGGTGGCGGTGAGACTGCATGACTGGGGGTCAGGTTGTCACCTGTTGTTGTGAGATCAGTTGTAGAGATAATGTCTTTTGCAGGGGTCGGAGAGGATGGTGTAGTGGACGCATTGAACACATCTGCAAGGAAATGAACAGAGGGTCATGGTTAATGAGTTTGTCATATTGAGGGTCGAGGGGAAAACTCTTTAGCAAAGATGATTTCTTAACTGAATCTTTGCTAGAGGCTTCCTCCTCGTTTGAATTACACTTGCTTGTTTTTAAAATAAGAAAGTGAGTCAAAGATTTGTCTACACGTGGCCCTTTAAGATGACTAAGAGTGCAAACAATTGGAACTAGACATTGTATACGTTGAGAAGAAACTATTCATTCCTTAGTATAATTCTGACATGTGCAGTCTCCCTCAAACTACCTCTCATCCTGTTACGGCTATCCTTATTTTAATTACTAACAAGGATACCCGTTACCCTTTTGTACTATTCAGTTCATACCAGACTTTTTACGTATTCCGTCTTCCTATCAATCCTATGAAATGAGTATTATTATACCCATTTTTACAGAAAGAAAAATTGACACACAGAAAGTCTAAGTAACTTGTCCTAAAGTCAACTAGAAAGTTGAAGAGGCTGTATTTGATCTCAGGGCTATAGGACATTAAAGTTTGTTATCTTTCTTCTTCACCATGAACTTTTATAATATAAATAATAAAATAAAATATGCCCATAGAAAGCTTACTGGTAAGGTTTTTTTTACTAATTTAGTATCACTGTATGAAAATTTGTAAAACAGCAAACCCACAGTCATATTTGGTGTGAAATAAAAGAGGCGCATGACAGTTTTCACGTTTCCATTTCATCATCCAGAACCTAAAACACCTAGAGCATCACGGTCAAACCTGAGGCATTGTCTTGGGTGGTCGAGTTGGAGATGTGTGGAGGTGAGGTAGCGGGACTGCTGTGTGCAGGGCTGAGAGTGGTTACTGGTGAGAAAGATGTGTCTGCAGGCAAGGTGCTCGGTGCAGTCCTCTCTCCTGGAGCCCCTGTAATCACAAAGACCATCAGCCTTCCTGCCCCACAAGGGCAGGGGCCACACAGCCCACAGAGGCATGTTTATTAATAGAGGCTAAGGCCAGGGCTTTCCTAGTGGTGCAGGGGTTAAGAACCTGCCTGCCAAGGCAGGGGGCACGGGTTTGTACCCTGGTCCAGGAAGATCCCACATGCCACGGAGCAATGAAGCCCATGCACCACAACTACTGAGCCTGCACTCTAGAGCCCACGAGCTACAACTACTGAGCCCACATGCCACAACTACTGAAGTCCATGCACCACAACTACTGAGCCCATGCTCCACAACTACTGAGCCTGTGCTCTAGAGCCCGCGAGCCACAACTACTGAGGCCACATGCCACAACAACTGAGCCCATGTGCCACAACTACTGAGCCCACGTGCCACAACTACTGAAGCCCACGCACCTAGAGCCTGAGCTCCGCAACAGGAGAAGCCACTGCAATGAGAAGCCAACGCACCGCAACGAAGTGTAGCCCCCCGTTCGCTGGCAGCTAGAGAAAGCCCGCGCTCAGCAACGAAGACCCAAGGTAGCCAAAAATAAATTTAAAAAAAAATCACTTTAGAAGCTAAGGCCGGGCAGTAAACATTCAAGCACTCCTGCTACCTCACAACCTACGCGTCTACAAAATGGGATGAAAAATAACACGGCTTATGGGAGAGATGAGTTTAAGGGCAGACACCTCAGAACCTATGCAGCTTTGGCACCACAGCACACATTTTAAAAGTATCTGGGACCTCGGGAGAAAGCCTGGACTGCCCAGGGAGGCCAAGCCTCCTGGCGGGGGGCTGCCTTAGGCAATACTGAAAATGCAGAGTGGGTGCCGCTGGCTGGCGCAGGGACCACAGAGATGGACGTGAGCTCTGAGGGCAAAAGGCTGCTGCGGTGAGGTTACCACAAGAGGAACTGCCGCCCACCCCTGCCAAGCGCCGTGGGCGAGGTGCACCTCTCTGGGGAGGGATCCCTGGGTGCAGGTGCTTCCTTCCGATTTTCTGAAAATAAAGCTGAAGGGGATCCCGCCTGTGCAGTTGCTGAACTGGGGGATTGTTTTCCTTCCAGCTGAAGGTCAACATACTACCTTCACTATGAAGGCTCCCCTTGCCAGGAAAAAGCAAACTGGTTTAGAGCCCAGGAACTTCCCATTATATTGACAGCATCCCCTTCGTTTCCAATTACAGATGAGCTAGTGGGTATAGAATCAAGGGTTGTCGCTGATAAAAGCCCACACTGTATTTGGTTAGGACTTTTCATTGTCAAGGTTCAAAGCACCCACCCCATGTCACATCTTTCCTCCCACGCGCAGACACCACACCCAGAATCACAGCACAAGGGAGCAACGTGTATTCACTGGGTGCCAACTAGACGCCTAGCACTATGCTAGTGGTCCTGGCAGAAGCAAAAGAAATAGGGCTAGCTCCTAGTTGAGCTTTGTGTGGTTATTTCACTGTCACGATCCCTGGGGTCACCGGTTCAATGGTATGAGGTGGGTCCTGCATCTGCAGTCAGATGCTCAGTGTTTCAGCCGAGTGACACATGCATGCGCATCCCCCGGATGGCTCTGACGCGAGCCCTCAGGCACCCTCCAGTCACACACATCCATGCCACTAGGACCGAACATGCATCTGCTAAATTTTCAGTTTGGGTTCTCAGCTCAGTCTTCAAATACCACTGAACCCCAAATTTAGCTAAACCACGGAACAGGACGAATAGCTTAAACATCAGTTCTTCAGGTCGGGATCCTCCCACAGAACCAGGAGAAGAGGAGAAGATGCATTTTTTTAATCCTTTAAAAAAAAAATGGTAGGCACACAACTGGCCCTCTGCAAACTTTGAAATCAGCTAGGCTTGGCTTTAGCTTTCCTCCACATTTTTTTCTACTCCTCGCTTCACTAGTTCATTCTCTCTGCCCCTCCCCAAGGTCCCTGGTCCTCATGCCATGCTGAGGTCTCCCACCCTCACCCTCTGCACATCCCTGACCTTCCCTCTTCATAGGAAAACTACGTTCTCTGGTTTAGTAATCTCAGCGATGGCTTAGGAATGGCAATTACAATTTGAATGAGGTTAATTAATCCTAATAGATGTTTAATTAGTGGAATTAGCCACTGGGGGAGGAAGAAGTCCTTGATGGGGCAAAGCAGACTAAACTGTGTGACCACCAGCCTCCCATGTCAACCCTCCTTAGCTTTTTCCCAGATCCTTCCCATCCACAACTTCCGTGGATTTGCTAAAATCTCCAGATCTTTTTACTGCTGTTCCCATGGCAGCCAGAGTGAGTGAAATGGGGCAGGGAGACGAGGGCAGCTCTTTCCCCAGCTGTTTAAGCTTCCTGGATTGCCTGTCATGATTTTTATGCTGAAGGAGCAGTTTTAATACTTCAAAATAATAATTATTCTATTTGATACACTTGGCTTCCTCGTTGGAGCCATACTTAAAGCAAGGCCACTTCACTGCCAGGCTCCCCATTCATATCTTTAATTTTCAGGCACTCAGGTCACTAAGTGTATACATGTGGCTGTGTGCATTTGCAACCTGAGAAACATGCTTGTTTTTTAGGGTAAAAAGGGGCACCGTGAACTGATTAGACACCAGTTTTGGAAAGACCAGGGAGAGGATATTTTGCAGTTTTTATAAATAGAGATGCTGAACTGAAAGAATCTTGATGTTTGAATGGAAAATATGAGCATCCATGTTTTTTTCATTCTTTTAAAACCGATGTATTTGTGGTTATAACTTCTCAGTGCCCTTTATTGATAATGTACACCACCTACTCTTCACTGTTTTGTTTAGGTAGGAGGTCTTTAAGGAAAGAATCTGTGCATATATTCTTTATTACTAGCAAGAAGTTTTCACTGCAGAATTATACTTGCCTAAAATATAAACAAACATATAAAGCCCTGACTAACCCCCTGAACAGGTCTTTCCTGTATTCTCATAATTCTCATTCTTTATCAATTCATCACTAATACAAGGACCTTTGTTAGGTGCCCTCTTGGAATAGGGGTGACTATGAAAGTTTGAAATTCCAAATCCATCCACCAGCAAATGCTACACGTGGAACAGTGGTTGGAGTCCCTCACTCCGCACTTAGACGGTGTTCATGTGCTCTTTGTATTTGCACAAGTCTGAAGGAGCCGCAAACTGGACTTGACATTCCTGCCTAGAGCTGGGGTGAGTGCAGAGAGGCACCCGCGGGTCTGCGGGAGACGGCAGGTGAGGCGTCTGGGCTGGTTAACCTCTAAGGTAGGAAAGCGAGATCATTATATCAATATCTCCCCATGGCAGGCGAAAATTTTAAATACCAGGAAGTTATAAGGAGCAAACTGTTATTATAGTTTACCAAACTGTGAAATGGCCCAGTCTGTTCAAGTGCAAGTCTGCTCGTCTTTAAGTTCACCTGCCAGAAGCACCCGTGTGCTCGTTTACACATCTCGGAGCCTGTCTGGGTTGATGCAGCCATAGATGGCTCATGTTTCCAGGTGGCTTTTGTGACTTTCGGGTCACTATGAGCTTTTGGAATTCTCCATCAACTCCACAACTGAAAGTGAGGACATTTCTTTGTAGGCAGAATAAGCAAAGAATCCCCCAATATACAAGAATCTCTTACACGAGGAAAAGACCAGAAAAATGTGCGAGAGATGTGAGAGACAATGGCCAAATAGTATATGCAAGGATGCCCATTATTATGAAAAAAAGTTTAATGTAAATCAAAGCATAAATCAAAATGAAAAATGTTTATCATACTGACAGAGTTTTAAAAGATTGATAATAGCTAGTATCAGAAGTGATACGAGGAAACACACACTCACAGAATTATATGCTGAGAGTCTGGAAGATAGACAACTTTTTAAGGAACAGTGTTTGGGGAAAGTGTATTTTCATTGTGTGTGTGTGTGTGTGTGTGTGTGTAATGCTTCTATAATGCTGTTTTGCAACATGCATACATTAATTTTATAGAGATAATATTACAAAATTAAATTTAGTGTTATGTATGTGAATGTTTATTGTAATAATTTTTTAATTTTTGAAATGGTGTATATTATACTGTTACAAAAATGGATTGAGGCATAGTTTTCCCTTTCATATATTAGTAAGCAAGAAAAATTTGATTACATTCCATTCCACAGTACAAATCAATCATAAACATAAAGTAAATAACACCTATAGGTTTTAGCCCAGTAGAGAATTGAAATATCACCAAGATTATTTTCCAGAAAAAAAAATGTGTTGTATTGTTTGAAAGCATAAGAAATTTTCCAAGCTAATTTTATCACTAGTATTACTGAGCCAGAGCAAGTTAGTATTTTTAAATAATTCATCCATATGTCCAATCGATTTCATTTTAAACCTTTTTTTCTCGCACTTTGCTTCATATGTAAATCTCTGGCTTTAACGTTTTCAGGGGAAAAAAATTGGGGAAATAAAAAGGTAGGAACGTTGTATGTGTGTATTTGTGCATGTGAGGTGAAATGTGGAAGCTTTGAAATAGAAAACTCTGTGTGATGTTATTCAGTCAATAAAAAAGTTTAGCATGAAAAGTTCTACGTAGCCATCAGTTCCCTCATCCTCACATTCCTTTTGTCAAAAGGAATTCCGACACTTGCAATGTTTAGATAGGTCCCAGCCACCTCCGCTGCCCTATGGTAGGAGGGAAAATGGGATAAAGATTAAATATACATTACTGTAATTGATATAAAAGGCACTGAACATTTATTCAACCACTTACCACAGCCAATAAACTTCATCCGGATGGTACTCAAAACACTGCATGCACCCATCACCCAGGAATGTGATGGTGTTACCCGTGCTTGCGT
The DNA here is from genome assembly GCF_963924675.1 of Phocoena phocoena. Taxonomy (NCBI): domain Eukaryota; kingdom Metazoa; phylum Chordata; class Mammalia; order Artiodactyla; family Phocoenidae; genus Phocoena; species Phocoena phocoena. Next base: position 183,274,185 of record NC_089219.1, on the reverse strand, counting down.
TTCAAGCTAAGATTGATGACCTTATTGAACAAATATCTTAGTCTTTTTAGAACATGTCTATTAACCAGTTTGCCTCAGAAAGTGGCACACAGCACATTATTTAGGAAAAGGCAGGAACCAATCTCAGGATGGTCAGTTTATGTACCAGATACACTTGTGGACCTAACATTAAACAGAGAATGAGTGGATCAATGGTGTCCCTGGATTCTAGGAGCATCAGAGGTTTTCCCCAGCAGAAATACCTCCCATGTCACTCTGATATTTTGCTACGAACAGGACCACATCATCTTAAATTCTACCATTGGGATTCACAACCTTAATTAAATACTTTTTTAAAAAAAAAACAGTGCAAATATCACTGGAAGAAATCCAAATAGCAAAGCTGAATTATTAATCCTCAGTGTGTTTTTTAAAAAAATAATAAATTGTCTGTCTCCAATCATTTTCTGCTATTGAGGATCTGGGATTGAACCAAGAAAATTTCTACTTTGGGGTAAGAGCCGGGGAGTGTGAGACCAACAAAGACCTGAAAGAGGACATTCTGACTTCCCCGGAGCTACAGAAAACTTAGGTGAGCAGGAACCAGGAAAATGATGCAGCACGTGGGGATCAGAGGACACCAAGAACCGCCTCTGTCCCCCGTCGACACACCCTGATTTTACTTAGGGGGACTTCCCTCCCTCCCCGTCTCCCTAACAACAGGCTTCATTACTTACGCCGGCCAATATTTCATGAACACCTAGATGTTCTACGTTTTACACACTTCAGTAAAATCTCACACGTAGAAACTGAACATAATTTAAACTGTTTTGATAACTTTAAAATTTAAAAAGTAAAAACAAAGAGAGACAAGTTTTTCCCTAATCCCGTCTCAGTTAAGATCGCTGCCAACCTGTCACAGCAAGAGAACTATCATTATCCCAAGAGTTCAGGGATGTTTCCGTGGTGGTACTTTCTGGGCTAGGAGGAGGCGTGGTCTCTGAGGAGTCATTTCCTCGTTCAGAGATGCTTGCGAGTGAGAATGCAGTGGTGTGAGCAGGTAAGGGATCACCTGCAGGCAGAGTAGAGGGCTCTTCTGTTGTGTTCATTCCTGTCACATTCATGGGAGATGGAGGGGGGAGAAAATAAACATGTGAGTCACACCCTGAATCATATCATCTGAGCCGGCTAACCCCCAGCCCATTACCGCACGTACATAAATATACCTACCTATACGTGTGTATATACACACACACACCATACAGATATGAGTTACGGTGTGTGTGTGTATATGGGTTGTGTGTATATTTGACAATGCGTACACATGTATGCACATGCATACGTACAAATATAGATGCATCCAGAGGGACAGATGGAATATATAGACTTAGAAAGCAAGCTGCAGAACAGGGGCTAAAGGTGAAAATGGGGAAATGAGGTGAAAGCAGCTATTCCCTGCACTCTTCTCACTTCACTGGTGGATTCTCAACTGTCCAAAGCAATTGGGTTCAGAAGGATGAAACACCAGGCGTAAAAAGGATTAAAAGAAATTGTGGAAGACTGATCAACGAAGAAAAGAATAAAGAAAGATAAAGTTGGAAGGGGATTATTAGGAGGGCTAGGCATTCCAGGAGAAGAAAATGAAAGACGAGAGTTCTAGACGCACACACTGTTTTTTTTCCTTAATCAATCAAATTCAAACAAAGCAAAGACCAAGCAAAAGACTGGAAAACAAAATTCACAAACAAGTATACAGATGACCCAAGTCTACAAAAATGTTTTTTTCATGATAACCAAAGAAACACAATTTGAGATACTGATATAACTTTTTCCCCAGTTTCAGTTCACTTCAGGAAAAAGAAAACTGTGGCAAGAGAAAAGAAAACTGTAGAAAGGGCATGGTGAAGTAGGTCTGTGCACAGCTGAGATGAGCACACAAATGCAAAAACCTGCCTGCAGAGCAAATGAGCACCGTGTACTAAAGACCTTTACATTTGTGTGCTCTCTTATTCAGAAAGTGGATTTCTTTACCTCGAAGAATGCGGAAGTACACCAGCTTAAAAAAAGAAACATGTGGTGCTCTCTGAATATTAGGATTATAGAGGTGCATTTTTTTCTGAATTTTCTGTTTAAACATGTGTTTACTTTATGAATAGCAAATTTTGTTTTGCAATATCTAATTAATAAAAAATTGAGTTATATCACACAAGCATTTTAATTAACTCAGTTCAATAAGATTGGACAAGCGAGAATAGCATAAATATCGGAAAAGGGAGAGAATGGAGGGTGAATCAGAAAAGGAGCAGAAGTGCTAAGAAGGGCAGAACTAAGAACGGAAATGGAAGATCACTGAGTAGCGAATTAAGAAATGGAAACAGAAACAACACAAGGAAGTCCCAACTTTGTTCATTAATGTTGAAGGTGATGTGAAATCCATTTTTACTAAGTACCCGTAAAACCCATCTGAGCTGCATGGAATTGCCTCGACGTCAGCGTACACGAAAGATCACAGAACTATTCTGCGATTACAGAAATCCAAAGAGATAGGACAGCTGTTATATGTGTTCTTTTCCAAAGAAAAATTCCAATCCCTAAAATTTCATAGCCTAATAACTCACAAATAAATGTTTTTATTAACAAACTTTCACCCATAATTACATGTCAACATGTTCAACTAAGTAACAAGCAAATGGTGCCTTCCTGTCTTCAGTGTCAAATCCTAAATCTAACTTTAGTGTTCTCTCATCGTTATAGTATATACTGAATATAAGGAGGGGAGGTGGGTTGGTGGGGGAGAGACTGGGGAGACAGGGATGGAGAGAGAGAGAAGATGGAAGGGTGGGAGGAGCTTAAAATTCTGTCCAAAAACATTCATTCACATTCAACATTATAGACGACCAATTATTCGTTTATTGTTTTCAGGTTAAACTAATTTTAGTGTCAGCAAAGTTCCAATGATCCCATTTGCCTTGAGGAAACTGTTGCAACTTTATCACCCCCTCCATGCCTTTGCTAGATTTGAATTCCAAAGAGGGAAAATCACTGCAAATATCTCATATAACAGTGCTTTACTGTTTTGAAGAGTAGCATTCCTAAGGATTACTTCTAGTCAAGAGCAAATTCAATTCATGGTGTATGAAGAAAGGGTGTTTAGAGAACCACCCTCCACCTAGAAGCCTTAACATCCTTGCAGACATTCTAAAGCTCCATGCACATTCCCTCACTTCATAAATAAGAACTGAATTTAGGATGAGAAAGCACGCTTCAGTTGCCAATTCCACATTGCCCCTGTGCTCCCACTTTGGAGAGATACTGGTTTCCACGGATCACATTCTCCTAGGCAGTATTTGGGAGAGAACGTTCTGATTTGCATTGAGGGCCACTATTTTAACTTACCTGGTTTCACCATTTGGGGGCTTGTTGTGATCGAGTCTGGGCAGAGATCAGGACACTCTCAATAAGGTGAGGGTCACTTACTGTTTTAAACCTTCAGTCCCCTTTCTACTCCCTCCCATTCCCCTTCTGCAAAAGTAACCT